>NW_024412397.1:17810321-17853977 GCF_014898765.1 Herpailurus yagouaroundi
CCCCACCAGAAAAGGAAGGAAAATTGAAGAAGGGTGTGAATGTGGTTTTTGTAGTGAGTTAACTTAAATACCATACAGAAAAAAAAAGGCTGCCCGGAGCTGTTTTCCGGTGAGAAGTCAGCAGTATTATCACAAACATGGAATCTTACCATTTTTGTGGAGAGCCAAAATGGACCTAAGTAATAAAAGCCCAAGTTCAAAAAACTGTCGTCGGATTTGTAGTCAACTTGGATATATTCTGTGTGTTTCAAACTTACTATTTTTCGTGATCCAGAAACGTCAGTTAGTTAACAAAGAAGCTTATTTAGAAGGCAATAGAAAATGGGAGGGAAAAATACCAAGCTGTAAAGAGTGACAAAAAGTTTATTTTAAAATCCGCAAAGCATGACTTTGTCAACAGCTCTGGAATTGAGGGTGTAGAGGATTAACCCTGTGTTTACATACATCCAAACCTGTTTTCTAAAGGCTTGTGTTTAAAATGCCAAAAATGATCTCCATGAGAGAAATGGAAACTGGTTTGTTTAATGCTGAAACTGCCAAGTACCGCTACAGCCATGGATTATCTTAGCTGGATTAAGAGCCAATGAAGCAAGGAACACCACCACCAGCATTCAGTGCCTGGTGACTACACTGAAAACAGCCTGGGGCCAAGTTAGGTAGCAGTTACCATAAAGCACAATTTTGCAGGTCAAGCGTCTATTCATTCACACCTGATTTCTTAGAGCTCTGCGTTCAAAGCCCTTTCGGGTTTGGAAGGATAGTTTAGGGTCCACAGCAAGGTCATCTCAACAACAGTCACCGTTTTAGACAACGGAAATGGGAAGTGACTTTTTTTTTACAGCGAATTTCTCTTTTAAAAAGAAAAACAATGAACTGCAACGCATCTGCCAAGGGGCAATTTTTCCTTGATGCTGAGCCTTTTTTCACTTTGGAGAGGTGTTTTTATTCTCAGTACACGAGAGAGTAAGGATTAGTATGTGGATGTATCTATGTCTCCACGGACTGACACTCTACTGAACATTGCCTGGTTCAGTTATTTGCTGGATGAGACACGGAGCACTAACAGGCGCGCCCTCATCTGAATCTCTCATTCAATTTAGTAAGAAAGTAACTTCAGACACACAAGCAGAAGAAGCGACTTCGTTATTCGGCATTGCCACCTTTCTTACCTTGTCACCTAAGGTAAGAAACGCTGAGTTCAATGTGAAGCCATCAAGACTCCATATATTCCAATAGAAAAATGCACCAGTACCGTAGGCCAGAATTGGTTGGCTTTCCAATTTGAAGAATAATACCAAGGCCAGGAGATTAAATATCCTCCCAAGTTCCATCATAAGGGTAAAAGGCCCGGCTATTCACCACCATCGGCCTGAGGACTTAGGAGGACAGCAGACCCCACCACAGTGCTACCCCTGGCTGACCTCTCTCAATTCTGAAAAGGCTCTAGGACTCGCTCGTCTCATGTGCAAGGGCAGAGAGTTAAAGGCATTGCATTTTAAGGCTCCTCCTCAGACATTCTATTAAGTTTAAGCTGCTCAAAAACTTGGGAGTTTCAGCTTAAATCAGCAGCAAGAAGGATTCATAAGACCACTCCTTTGTTTCAAGTTTTTACTTAAGTTCTAGTTAGTTAACATATAGTGTAATATTGGCTTCAGGAGCAGAGTTGAGGATTCATCGCTCAAATACAACACCCAGTGCTCATCCCAAGTGCCCTCCTTAAAGCCCATCACCCACCCACCTCCCTCCATCAACCCTCAATTTGTTCTCTATAGTTCAGCGTCTCTTTTATAAGGTTTACCTTTTTTTAAACAAGAACACTCCTTTTAAAGAAATATACACAAGTTTCATGGAAAGTAAATTTGAATACAACTGACAATAGACTACAGTGACTTATGATACCACTTTTGAGAGTTCCTTAAAGGCTTACACAGAACATAATTATGTTCATCTTCATAGCTGGAGCATTTGGCTTGTGGGTACCTTATGAATACACTCCACTCTAGCTAGCTGATTCTGCCAAAAGCCTTTAAGCCAAATTTGCTTCTGAAATTTCATTTTTAAAACGAAGTCTCAGTCATATGTATTATATAAATAGATATGTGATATGGCCATATCTCACCTATCAATCTATATATAGCATATCTGTATGAGTTTCACGTTTCAGGCGTATCTTTGGTTCTTTAAAGGTACCTTCTATGAATTTCCCTTGAGAAGGTACCACTTTTCAAATACAGCTTAATTCTGCCTGCTAAATATAGACACACTTTTTGCTATATAATGTTAATTAGATTTTTGCTTTCCCAAAGAGAATCACCATAGATTTGCTATTGAGTGGGTAAAATGGTTGTAGTCTGGCTTGTATTTAAAAGTGCCTGAAAGGTTTATTTATACGAGTGATGGCTTCTTTACAGATGTGCCTACTGTTGGATAGCCCCAATGTAACAGCATAGGCGTAGGCTCTGATGTATCACTAGTGTGATTTTCATTAATACAGACTGTGATGAAAACATGCATATATACAAATAAATTTCCTGTCCTAGCCATACAAAAGTATTTGTCGGAATCATAAAACAGTAACAGGACAAAGACGGTCTTGGCGGTGGGGGTGCATATGTACTACTAGAAATACAACACAGATGATAGAATTTGAACATGCTGCTTTAAAATTCAGTTTTTAAAAAATGAAGCAAAAATCAAGAGCTAGGACCCACTTACCAATCTGTTTTCATCAAATACTTCAAACAGGAGTCTGTGATTAGATGGGTTTACCTATAAAGGGGACACAAATATTATTTTCAAAAACGGGCAGGAATGGTTCAAAGGTTAAAATAAGACAAAGAATAAAATGCTTTATTAGGCACCCAGGTCACTTGTGTAATCTAAATAATTAGCTTACCCTTTTGTCAATCCTGTATCTAGTAAGTCACGTTTTCTATTATTGATTTCTGTATTATTCTATGCCTATTCTATGCTATTCTGTAGGTGTATTAGCAGAAAAAGCTTTCAGCTGCAAAGGAAATTTCAAATAGTTTGAGGGAGCTTCTAAATCTCCTCTACAAAGACATGGAGACCAAGGTGACATCTTCACAAAGGTCTAGGCCTGAGGAAATCTCTTAAGCCTATAACGATAACGAAATAGCCACGACAAAAATGAAGAAAATAGCAAAACGAGCTATTTACCACTGCATGCTCATTTTGTAAGGCACTGTCTGCTTATTAAATATTAAAAACACATGATCTCATTTAATCCTGACAGCAACCCATGATGGAGAGCTGTTCCCCCAATTTTGCAAATAAGGAGCAAAAGTAACTTGCCCAAGAGCCCACAGCTGGTATGCACAGCAACTAAGGACCCCAACCAGGTCCGACCTGCTGGTCTCCAGAGCCCATGCTTTGAAATTAGAACACAGAAATAAAAGACGTCCTCACTTCCAGCAACCATGGGGTCAACGTCTGAGCTCCTAGGCTTTCAGTATGTTTTTGCTTCTCTTTACCGAAACCTCACCAAAATGGCAGGAATCATCATTCTGGCTCGATAGCCATTTATTTACGACCAATCACATGTGAGACATGGCGGTGAGCACGCTTATTTACATGACCGCACGTAAATCCTGCAAACTACCCGATCAAGTGAGGACTTCTCTCTCCTACGGGAGAGGTAAGGAACCCACAGAGAATGCGTCCTCAGATGGAGTTCTAGGGTCACAAAAGTTGTGGGTGGCAGAGCCAGAGGTGGGATTCAGGTCCACTGTGATGAAGTCTGGGCTGCTTCACGTGGGAAGTGGAACGAAATACAGTTTGAGAGGACAGCGCAGCACGGACTGCATTACGCGCTTCTGGCCCCGTGGCCTGGCCTCAGCTCAGTGATGGGGCAAGCAGATGGATAGGGGGTTTAGGATCTGTCTAGAAGCTCTGTGAAGGTCATGCATCCACAGGCCCACAGGCTGTTGCAGGAGCGGCACACAGTAGGTGCTCGGCAGAGAGCTGCGGACTGAATAAAACAAAGCCCTCCTTCCTTGTTTATAAAGCCAAGAAAAATAGAATTTACAAACGTCTATGGCCAAGATAAGTTGACACAATCTTGGATGGACTCAAATTTACATAAATGTGACCCAGGTGTTAAACTAAAAGGAGTCTAAGTAATTTGGAGTTTTACAAGTGGAAAGCTGTATCTGAGACTTAGCTAAGGGCCAATAACATCTATCTGGCCCCATTAGCTTTTCAGTCCTTCACGAAGTCATTTAAAAAGCATCTGGTAGAGGCTACACATAGGATCCACCGAGTATTAAAATATCGATGCCATATTTCAGCTCTGAACATAATAGAAAACAGATGTCGTATACAGAGACCTAAGTTTGCGCACATAAAATACTATTGTGATTGAAAGGAAAAAATCAGGACCAATTGTAATGGGTCTAATGGTAATATTGTTCTTTGGGAATCTACACCAATCCGCAGATCTCATCTGGAGCATTTCTGGAGTTAAATAAGTTTTTAATATAACAGCTACACAGACAAAATATATTTATTTTGAAGAGATTAAAAAAAAAAAAACCTTTCTTTCAATAGCTGAGCAGTTTAGTATTTCCAAAATTTTTAGTAGAAAAAATATAGGAACCACCACAAAAACTCCTTGAATAGTAATCTGTTCATTCACAGAATTAAGTTACTTCTACATATAACTCTTCTAGGTGTTATATACACAAGGTTGAGGAAATTTTACCAAATACTTTGATATTTAGAAGTCCAAAAGCAGTCTTATCCTACACTCATCCATGCACACCACATATCTGAATTATAAAACTCTCCCTTCCTAACTGGGACAGGACTGGTAAAGTTTAGGATTCCTTTTAATCATGTTGCCTCTATTGCTTTATTTTATTTCTAAAATCATTCATAATCCGGGGTGCCTGGGTGGCTCAGTTGGTTAGCATCCGACTTTGGCTCAGGTCATGATCTCGCGGTTTGTGAGTTCAAGCCCCGCATCAGGCCCTGTGCTGACAGCTCAGAGCCTGGAGCCTGTTTCGGATTCTGTGTCTCGCTCTCTCTCTGCCCCTCCCCCACTCACGCTCTGCCTGTCTCTGTCTCTCAAAAATGAATAAACGTTAAAAAAAATTTAAAAAATAATCACTCATAATCCATGTCTCATAGAAATAAGCCATTGCTTTAATTATATTTTACCTTATTGTGAAAGAAACCTTTGAGTAGAAAAGCTAAAATATGGTACTTAAATAACTTTCTTTTTACTTCTCTAAAATCTCTCCAAATGAAACAAGTCTAGATTTTGCTACTCCAAGTCAGTCTTTGAAAATTAGGCCACGTGAGGTGGCTACCAGGGCGGGTCTCGAAAAGAATTTCACATAAAAATTTACCAGCTTCCACTCAATTTGAATCTGTAGTGATAAGCTATCAATCTAATTATCAGTAACAGTTATTATTACAAGGAAAATGAAAAACTTACTCTAAAATAAAATTCTTCATTCCACTTTGGGTTCAGCGTCTGGAAGAGAAATCATCTTGTAATATCTTTTACAGTCTTTGAAACATGAACAGTTATTAGTACAAGGCAGTCCTTATAATTTGCTTGAACATTTTTTTGTGATTAAAAATAACAGCTAAGAGATCTTCAAAATGGCAATAAAAAGAAACAGTCAGTTATTTGAGACTATTCTATAAACCAAACTAGATGGGAAGGGATGTATTTATACAAAAGATGATTCATAGATAAACCACAAATTGCATGCTATGCATCAGAATAATGTCAGGGGCCTACAAAGAGCCATCATCATGAAAACATAAACATATCCTTCAAGAAATTCACATTGCTATCATTATTTCATCAAGAAGTTAATGAACTTTGTTCACTTCCCTCAACCTACCACAAATCTGTTCTGGAGAGCAAGGGAGCAGGTGGCAGGAAGGTGAAAGTATTCACTATTTATGTAAATACTGAAATCTGAGGAATATTTCATAAAGAACAGTACTGATGATCAGATTATAGTACATGAAAAAAAACCCGCCAGTTAGGAACCAAAAGTGAATTTTCCCATTTCCCCCCCAAGTAACCAGTTTTTAAAAAATCTTCACCCCTCTATCCTTCAATCCTTCTGTACCCATTCCTCTGTCTGTCCATCTATCCATTTCCATACCCATCTATCTAAACATTTATCTCACAAGGACACGGAGAGGATACTTTTGTCCTCAGTATGGACAAAAGGGGGACCGCAAGCATCCCTTGAAATGACGACGAAACAGACACTGTGAAAGAATACATACATACACGTTCACGCATTTGGGCACGCATAACACTCTTAAGTACATCTCTCAAAAACCGTATCTAAAACCTGAGACTGAAAAATCACCACCTCACCGAAGGCTGCGTGCGTTTCTAGTCTGAATGAGATTTGCCTTTATCCATCTATATCCTTTCAGGCACTAGTACACGAAGGAGCAGAGACCGAACACAAACGAAACGCACCATAAAAAACAACAGACACACAATTCACACAACACCGAACTGGCTTTTTTTTCTTTTTCTTTCTTTTTTTTTTTAAACTCGGCACTTCGCCCACCCACAACTCAGGAGGGAATCCGATCCGGATCCGAAAAGACGGGGCTTCGTACTTCTTCGCTATGAATGGAGCCGGGGATGGTAAGGAGTGGCAGAGAGCAGAGAAGCAGGGAGAGGTGCCAGGCAGGCGGCCGCAGAGGCAGGGCAGGACCGGGCCTGCCGAGGGCTGCTGCGGTCCCCGACCCCGGCGGCCCCCAAATGCACGGAGCGACAGGCAAAAAGACAGGTGAGGGAGGAGCGCACGAAGGACCAGGCGGCCGGCCACGAGGCAGGAGGAGGACGGCAGTTCGGAAAACCGAGCGAACGCGCGCAGCACAGAAATACTAACCCGGAGGCTGCGAGCGAGCGAGGCGCGGCGGCCCCGGCTGCGGCGCTCCACCCGCTACCGCTACCGGGGCGAGGAGGGAGGCGGCGGCCCGCCCCGAGCACGAAAAGCCATCTCGGTACCCCCGGGCGCGGCGCCGCTCGCTCGGGGGCCGTGGTTCCCCGCTCCCTCCGCGTGCGGGCGCCCAGCTCCCCGGCTGGCCCGCGCCGCGAGGCCCCGCCAGGCGGGCGCCCCCGCTCCCCCGCGCTGCCGGCTGCCGCAGGGACAGCGCCTAACTCCGGGGAACAATGGCCTCCGCGCTTCGCGGGAGTCCTCCCGGCTAAGCGAAACCCCGGCTCCTGTTTGCAAAACAGATTTTTAATGCCGGTCACAATGCCAGGTGGAGAACGCTCAAGGGTAAGCGGTGCCTTCTACATACAGAAGGACCCCCGTCAAGGAGCTCCGGTGTCTGCACAATAGCAGGAGAGTTAGCGTTTTGTTAAAGCCACCGTGTTCTCCAGGAAATGCTTGTCACCCAAAGTAGCAGACGATCCACCCCACAGAGGTGATAGGGAAAATACTAGTAATGGATAAATACTGAAGCAAAGATGAAAACAGTACTTTTGATTTTTTTAAAAAACCTACACTTTCAATAAATGCTCCCAAATACGGAGTAAAAGCTTATATTTACACACACACACACACACACACACACACACGCACACGCACACACGGAAACGTATAAATAAATTAAAATATAATTATGGAAACATCTGTAAGGAAACCGTGTAAGATTTAGAAAATAGATACACATAAATGTATAGTTTGTTAATGATTTCATGGAACTAAGCAAATATTTTACTTCCTTCGGTAATATTTGTTTCAAGTAAAACGATTACTTTTGTACCTACCGATTTCACAAGCCACTCCACTCCATTCCGTTAAATGGAATTTTAAATTACTTTAAATGTCTTCATGAAAAACAACAAGCCAACCAGAACGAACCTTTGCTTTGCTGTATTCTTTGCAGAAGAAAAGACTGCTACCTGTAATAATACTTATTTTCAAGAATATTGTTTTTAAAGTCATTTAACTAAAAGCCAGAATGGATATCTTGAGATAATACTGAAAAGCTTGGTGGTCGATGTTAAATTTATAGATTATAACTGGGAGATGCTTAAAATTAAAATATTGCCAACTTCTACACAGCCAAAGTACTTAATGCAATTGTATTAAATTATGACTTACATGAAATTTAATTAAGGATGGGCACCTACCTTTTTAATTGTTTTTGTCTGTACCAAAGCGAGTTCTCTGTTCTCATCTGCTACGTACAATGAAAGTTTCACATACGGATCACTGTAAGAAAATATTTCAGGATTTAGAGGATAATACCTTTCATTTAAAAAAAAAAGTACAAAAAGAAAGTAGACAAAACCTAAATGAAAATGCAAATATCAGTTAATGGCCCAGCTTATGTAAATTGTACAATCTAGACAGTCACATTTTCAACATGCCAACTAAGGAAATACACAAGAAAAGTTTCTACTAACAAGAGTCAATGATGCTTATTTAAAAGCAAAATTACCACGAAAACACATGAAACATACACTAACTTTTGATCTTTCCCATTAATTCAAAAGAACGAATCTGCCATATTTCTTTGCCTAAACAGATTCTGAAAAGATTACAAGAAAGAGTATTAAAATGGCATATGAAATTTTCTCAGACTAGCAAAACCTAGCAAAAAAGTTAGTTTGCATCTGATTTATATTCTGATTTCCACTATACAGGTAAAAATGATTGTTCCTTTAATGAAGGTACAACAGGCATTGATCATCTAAACCAACACCTATCATTTTCCAGATTCAAACAAAAACTCAAAACCGAAAAGAAGAGTCCAGGAAATCAAAAGAGATTTGCCCAATGTTGTAGATTTCAGTAAAGCCTAGATTAACTGAACACTTTAAGCAAAAAGTATATTAAAAGGACTATTTACGGTAGACTTTCTCCTAAGAGTCTAATTAAGTCCAGTCACATGTTCTGAAAGTCTTACTAACATTGGGATAGCTCAAATCTAGTCAAGCTATCTACCACTCTTTAAGCGTTCAAAACCCAGGTTCTTCTGTTTCACACTGGAGGTCTTGAAAATCATAGATATGGCTCTCATGCATTCAGCCCCCAAATTTCCACGCTTCTAATGACATGCAACATGATTTCTATCCAATTTGAAAATAATCCTTTAGTGGCTATGCCATGACTATTAACCCTTACCTTGCAACTTCTAGGATCTTTCCAAAGATTACCTAGAGCATCATAAAATACTTTAGATTGCTTTTTATTCAATACCTCAATAAATATGCCATGAAATCCTTTAAAGAAAGAGAGAGGTGTCATATAATTAAGTTTGGTAATAACAGGACTCCATATCCAAAACAGAAATCAAAAGTCAGTGACTGTTGGTAGATATAGTATTTATTACCCATAAAATGCATCTTAATAGAAGCTACAACAAATCTCTTGCAAAAAAACAAAAACAAAAACAAAAAAACCAGCAACAGAATCTGCTTGGTTATATTGTTATCAGTAAGTATTGTTAACATTCTAGTTTAGAAGATGGTATTAGTCATCCTTTGCCTCTTATCCATCAACTATAGATTTATTTGATTAAAGAACATCAAACCCAATGTACCTAGTTCTCCTTATCTGGGCACCATCAGCCTCAGAATAAAGATGACTCAAGAGCTAGAACCCAATCTAGGCCTCAATTCCCCAAGAGCACCTTCCTAATTAGGACCGTGGTCTGGTGATGAATCGGGAAGCAATTTCTAAGGTCGAGGCTCTCAGGCCTTAGCTTACCAGAACTGCTGGAGGGGAGGGTAGCAGAAACATGGATCGCTGGGCCCCCCTTCCAAAGACCCCTCCAAAGATCTGGTTAGTCTGAAGTGGGACCCTAGAATTTCTATTTCTTATTTTTTTTTTTAATTTTTTTTTTCAACATTTATTTATTTTTGGGACAGAGAGAGACAGAGCATGAATGGGGGAGGGGCAGAGAGAGAGGGAGACACAGAATCGGAAACAGGCTCCAGGCTCCGAGCCATCAGCCCAGAGCCTGACGCGGGGCTCGAACCCACGGATCGCGAGATCGTGACCTGGCTGAAGTCGGACGCTTAACCGACTGCGCCACCCAGGCGCCCCTAGAATTTCTATTTCTAATAAAGTCCAGGGGATGCTGATGCTCTTCATCTAGGAACCACACGCTGAAAACCGCTGTTCCAGGTAGTATTAGAAAAGACTATTTTTTTAGCTATAGAAGCTGATTTTCTATTTCCAGCCACCAAGCTACTGCTAAAAAAAGCTCAAGGTCTGATATCTCTGTTATCTCAAAAACAGGCTCTGAGTCTGCCATGAAGATGAATGTGTGCACACGCACACACACAATCCCAGACCATAGAGAACACCATCAACACTGCTGACTCCCATCTCTTGTTTTCATGGCCCTTGGCTACCACGACTGCTGCCTGTTACCTAATTGCAATAAGGACTTGAGCATTCACTTGAACGACGTGCACACTCTTCTACTAATCATTTATTTGCTCTGGTTTGAATCCCCCCAAATAGTTCACAGTCAGTGACGGGCGCAGTTGGGAATTGAGAGTGTGTTCTCTGAGTGGGACAAGGTCTCCCAGCTGTGACAAGAAGACCCGTCTATCCATGTCCCGAGTGCTCATCCAGGTTGAGATAGGTACTAGGGTGTCGGGATGAAAGAGCAACCAGGAAGCTCCCCGGAAGAGAGTGCTGCACGAAAAGAGAGTCACAAGTGTGGGAACTGGTAACAGGAGATGTTTAAGGGGAGGGAGCACAGGGCACAGGAAGAGCCAAGTTCAAGGCTAAGCACAGTCACCCACACTGGCTCCAGGTTCTTCCTCCCTTTCTGATGGTACAGCATACCCTTCATAGCAACAGACATTTAATGAGCACCAACTACCTTCCGAAGACTCTGCTAGGAGCAGACAGGAGTGAACAACAAAAAACGATTAAAACAACGAAGGTCATTAGCGGGCATTTACGCGTGGCCCTCAGCTGAGTGAGGACGACGGCGCTTTCCCATTTCAGCACGGTGAACGGTACCAGAGCACAGAGCTGCGATATGGGACGGGCCATCGAGCGTCAGCACATGAGCAGGAAGACGCCAGAGCAGCCTGAACAGTAATCGATACCACCTCAACTGGGAGCACGAATGGCACCAGTGCCACCATTACAGCCGCCAGTCCCACAAGCCAAGCACGTCACCATCAAGCACCCCGTCTGTGCTGTCGCACGCGAGACGTGCGCGGTATCTCATCGGATCCCCGGTGCAAGCTTATTATGTTGTCACGTTTCCCAGGTAAGAAAAGGAGACGGAGAAATCAAGCTTGCCTGAGGTTACAGAGTAAGCAGGGGAGAGTGGAAAGGGAGGCAAGTCGTCTGCTCCAGAATGCGCCTCTCCGGGTGCATGCTACGCAGCCCTGAGGCAATCCGCCGTTGCTGACCAGCAACAGAGCCGGCCAGGAGGCACGTCTAGGGGCAGGAGTTCCCCAAAGTCTGCCAAGTTGGAAAACATTTTGTACTGTGACTGCTACGACGACCTAATTTTTATCTTTGCTGTTGTCGTGCCTGGTGGAAGATCAAGACTCCCGGGCCCGAGTGTCTACTTTGGGGAAGGCCACACCTGGAGATCTTATCTGCTTCTCAACACCCCCAAATAACCAGCTGGGTACCTTGGACAAGTCACTTTAACGCACTGAGCCTCAGTTTTCGTTACCTCCAAAATAAAGGGGTTAGACTCAATCAGGGGTTTGCAAACTGCAGACTCTATCTACAGAGCCTTAGTTTTTGCATAACCCTCTCAGGATAACTACAGGCTACCAGTTCTGCCGTAATCTGTTTTCTCTATTGGGCTTCCAAGTTAGAATTTTTTTGGACAGGGTCCTGTAATTTTTTAAAAAAAGTTTTAAACTACTGGACTGCATGATCTCTTTTAGCTAGAATATTCTGAATCTCAGAACAATTCAAACTCACTTCTCGTCACTCGGTATAACTACAGCCCATCCCATCCTAAGTAAACACAGCTAGATACAGGAGGAATAGGGAATAAAGCCTGAATCTCTACTAAGAGGTTTTCTCAGAGCATAAAGGGTGAAGCCCACAGTTTTGAGTTCAAGAAATCACTCTCGATCAACACCGGGCTGAATCTTCCGGAACATGTTACCAGCTTCTAGCCAATCTACCTGCTGGGTATCAAAAACATATTACCTAAGCAACAAGCACAACACAAGAGGCATGTGTAGGTGTATGTTTGTGCATGTGAGTCCAGGGCAAGGGAATGAAGGCCATCTGGGGTTAAAACAACACCTGAGCGTTTGAGAAGAAGCTGGTGGTGACGTCTGCTGTCCCTGGACGGCCTTCATTTCTGAACGTGACGTTCTGCAGGAGTGGAGACAGGAAGAATTCCATTTCCAGAGTCTTTTTCACACCTGACTCCACATAAGCCCTCCAGTAAGGACAGCAGTTCTGGAAGACTCTCTGCCCTCTGAAGTTCTACCTCCATATATTCCCTACCTTTGCGACAAAAGGCTAATTGAGTCTGGAGGTCAAGGCTTAGTTAAAACTGACTTCTCCATCAGGACGTTTAGGAAAGACACCCAAACAGCTCATCAGAAGCTACCATTAAGGGGCGTAGATATGGGGTATAGGTTTAGGGGTAGAGAGTTCTTGTTTTCATGTGACTACTTATATGCTGGTAGATGATTTTGTTGTTGGAGGTAACCATCAATACATACGACTTTGAGAAGAACAAAACAGGGGTGTCTGGGTGGTTCAGTCGGTTGAGCATCCATCTGACTATTGATTTCAGGTCAGGTCATGATCTTGAGGTTCGTGAGTTCGAGCCCCATGTTAGGGCTCCGTGCTGACAGCACAGAGCCTGCATGGGATTCTCTCTCCCCCTCTGCCCATGCCCTACTGATGCTCTCTCAAAATAAACAAACTTAAAACACACACACACACACACACGCACGTAGGACAGAATAGGTAGGACATGGAAGGAGGACCATCCCTCCCTCCTCTGATGGTGCTTCTTCTCCATCTGATGCCCTTGACCATTTCCACTGGTCTCAAATCTCAGCTGCATCAACTGAGTGACCTTCAGACAGTCACTTGACCACTCTTAACTTCAGACTGTTCACGCATGAAATGGGAACAGTTCAGAGGGCTATATTAGTATTAGCACACTCAGCACCAGGCACACAGTGTAAGTGCCTTACCAACGACAGCCATTCTAATCCTGAATCCGTGCTTTCCTCTCTTGTGAGACTTCTGAGGTTCTCTGTTGCTCCTTCTGACCCCCCACTTCTGCTGTGATTGCTGATTTGACGGGCCACTGACTACCTCCTAGTGCAAACTGGGGGCTGGCCAACCCTGGCACACCGGGTTCCATGCCTCCTCATTATTCTACTGCGGGGTAGCCCCACGGGCATCTGGGTGGGGACAATCAAACTGCTCATCACAGTTACGGCAAAGCTCAGAACTCACTCCTGGCAACTAGTTACTATCCTGGTGGCTGATGTTTAGGACAACTCAGGGCCAGCATGAACATTACTCTCTGAGAAGCTCAATCCTTGTGGACTAGGAGAGACATTCTATTTCACAAACCTTTGGCCTTCTCTGCACAGTAAAGTAGTTTAGGCACCACATTCTTTCTTTTCAGCCTTTAAAAGGAGATGACAAACTGATAGGATTTAAACATCCTCTTTTACTGAGTGACTACTCTATTCCCAGGCAAGGAGACAAGCAATGAATATGAAAGACACTGTCCCTGCCCCCATCTGAACCGGACACAGAGAAGTAAAGCAATGACTCAGACAGGGTGTGCCAGGTACCCAGGAATACAACACTCCACAGCAGTGGCTCCTGACCTTGTGCTCACCAGGGTTACCTGTCGTCGGGTGCCTGTCCTCACTCCAAGCCGCCCAGATCAGAATTTCTGGGGTTGAGACTTGGGATTCTGCATTTATCAGATGTCCCGCATGATTTCCGCGCATTGGTCAATGTTGTCGCCCCTCCCAGAGGGGCATCTGAGGCCAAGAAGGGGAAGAGCATAACCAAAGGCCCAGTGGCAGGCTGGAGTCGGGGGGCGGGGGGGGTCTGGCACAGCGGCAGCCTCCAGGGCTTGGAGAGAAAAGGCAGCTGGAGAGTGTGCCCTGGCTCAAACCACAGGAGCCTTGTATGCAACTAAAGAGCTGTCCACTGCCACTAGGGGTCAATCCTGGCTCCCCTTACTTGCAGCTCTAGGACTGCTGAAAGCTTATATAGCCTCTTTGTGCCTCAGTTTCACCATTTACGTAATGGGGATAATAGCAGTACTTGCTTTTATTACAAGGAGGCTGTCAGTAAGATTAAAACGGCAATAACACCTGCCATGTAGGAAGCACTCCACACACGTTAGCTGCCTCTGCCATGACGTCACTATTAGCACTGAGTTGCTGAAAGGGAAGATTCTCGATCAGACTCATGACAAGGAGATAAAGCAGCAGCGGGCACACCAGTTGGAAGGCTTCTGCACCAAGGACCGACAAAGGTCTAAACACAGCAAGCAGCAAGGACCAAAAACAAAGGACTTGGAGCAGCCGGGAGGCGTGCTCCAAAAGCCTGGATGGTCACTGAAAGCAGTGAGGAGGTCAGTTGAGGAGGGTTGCCAACCTCTAACTTACGGGCCTGGGTGACCGTGCGTAGTCTCAGGCTACAGACCAGTACTGGGGCTTTAATCCCTTACTGGGCCAGCAACATCACCCACCGAGGAGGGGTATGCACCCGCTGACAAGGCAGCTCTACCCTTTGGAGAGAAGCCCATGAATTCCAAGGCACCACCTATGACCTTGGCTTTATAACTAAGGTCTTTTACACAGCTCTTGAAATTTTAGGCCATCACACAAGAGGCCCTGAATCTTTTGCTTCCTGCCCATGATGGTGCATTTGTACTTAGGTCTGCAAGGGCATATCAAACACTAGGGTCTGTCCTCAGAATCCTAAGGATTTAATGTTATTTACGTGAGGAGTCTGAAAGTTAGAAATGGCCTCCCGAGGTTCATGTCTGAATTGGGCAAACCACAAAACGCATCTGAAGGCTCTCAGGTTCTTCCGTACTTTTCACAGTATGTAAATTTCAGAAGAGAAAATGAGCCGGGAGAGTCCGGCTGCTCACTCACCAATAAGACCCCTCACATGTGCACAGATGATTTTCGAGGGAAAAAACTGAAAGGTGTTATCACTGTGTCTTGCACGAATCAGATACCAGAAACTGCATGAAATCAAAGGCTAGAAGGTAGATCCTGTGAACTGGAATGAAATCTTTAGGAGTCGAACAAAAGCCGAGGTGCTCGACCAAAAAATTCACGAGCACCTGCTCTCTCACGAGAAGTCACTAAAACACCTTGGTCGAAAAAGCCCATCCTGATTTTGCAAAACTGCTGAGCACAGAGCATTGAAATTGTTGTCCCATTCACCCCCAGCATGGAGCCCAGTGCTGAAAATTCTGTTTCCCCTCTCCTTGGGTCTCTTTTCCACTACTCTTTAAGGGACAGGAATTCAGAGATGGGTCTCATTCCACCTTCGTCACCATTAGGCAAACACAAAACAAAACAAAACAAAACAAAACACTTATCCTAGCGAGGACAAGCCCGTTTCTCAGGGAGAGATGAAAATAAGACCACCTGGGTTTGCCTACTGCTCAACCTTTAGAGCGACCACGAGCGAGGACAGTTAGTCTGAGGCAACATTAATGGAGCGATGCTTGGCCCTCTCCATCTGGCAGACTCACATGTTCCATAACAAACAAGAATGTGTAAAGGCTAATCCTTTCGCACAGATTATTTACTTATTTTTGTCAGACTAAACAGTCTTTGTGGAGATCCATACGTTTTAGAGGAGGCAGGGCAGTGAGGAGGAGAAGGGGCAGGAGGGCAGGGTTGCCTCCACTGGGCGGAACATTCAAGATGGGTTACGTTCGGGCTGCAGCCAGGTTGGAATGGCATGGCCTCTTCCCCCAGCTATAAAAGTGTCCTTCTCAGATACTTGGATATCAGAGGAGTAATGAGAAAGGTCTTCATTTTTCAACCATTTTTCCCTCCTAAGAGAACACCGAACTATAACCTAAAGGAAGCAAGAATTCTGTCCTGTAACAAAGAGGTTAAGTTCATTGAGGTTATGCTACATATGCGACTGGGACAGCCTGTGCAAGGGTTGTGTCTATTTTCCCTAACAGCCAAGAACAGAGGTCTCGAGTAGCACATTACATCGTGCCATTCACCATATTTGTTTGGACTACCTGAGGCATCTGACAGAGACTTGGCTGACCCAGAGAAAGTCTCATTGGAAAACCTATTTGCTGAAGATTTTCCTCATTCTTTTCCCCTCCTACTATTACAGCCAGTGTTGCATAAATTACTGACATCTACAATCAAGAAACAGCACACAATAAGGAAAAATATTACCGAGAAAGTGTGAGAGAGTAAAACACAGGAATTTAGCAATATTATTGAAACTGAAGATCTTAGGGGCGCCTGGGTGGCGCAGTCGGTTAAGCGTCCGACTTCAGCCAGGTCACGATCTCGCGGTCCGTGAGTTCGAGCCCCACGTCGGGCTCTGGGCTGACGGCTCAGAGCCTGGAGCCTGTTTCCGATTCTGTGTCTCCCTCTCTCTCTGCCCCTCGCCCGTTCATGCTCTGTCTCTCTCTGTCCCAAAAATAAATAAACGTTGAAAAAAAAAATTTATAAAAAAAATGAAAAAAAAAAAAAAAAAGAAACTGAAGATCTTACTCCAACAAATTGCCAAAGATGTAAAAAAGGGAGCACTTTCTGAAGAGGCAGACATCTTAATGTTCTACTACTGGAAAGAAATTCTTACAAGGTTTCTGGAAAGCAACATGGCAGCAGGTATCCAGCACCAAGAGCTGACGCCTTTGATTCAACTTATTTCTAAGGATTAATCCCAAAGAAATAACCAGACATGCAAGCACATACTGACGTGCAAAAGATACTCATTACAGCATCATGTATAAAAAGAAATTAGAAGCAAACTTTCAGCCCAATAGGGAAGTGATTCAATAAATTTTGGTGTAATCATGTGCTAGCATATGAAACCACGAAAATCATGTCTCAAATAACGTTTTTAAAGTTTATTTATTTTGAGAGAGAGAGAGAGAGAGAGTGCACGCAAGACAGAAAGAGAGAATGAGGGAGGGGGGGCAGAACGAGAGGGAGTCAGAGGATCTGAAGCTGATCTGTGCTATCAGCACAGAGCCCGATGCTGGGCTTGAACTCACGAACCATGAGATCATGACTTGAGTGGAAGTCAGACGCTTAACTGACTAAGCCACCCAGGCGCCCCTCAAATATTTTTAAATGGGAGAAAATAATCATAGTCTAATACTAAGGAGTAAGCAGGACCTAAAAACGTGGCTAATTCTACATACACATACAAACAAAGTAATGGAGGGGTCCCTGGGTGGTTCAGTCGGCTGAGCGTCCGACTTCGGCTCAGGTCGTAATCTCACAGTTTGTGGGTTCAACCCCATGTCGGGCTCTGTGCTGACAGCTCAGAGCCTGGAGCTTGCTTGAGATTCTGTGTGTGTGTCTCTCTCTCTCCCTCTCTGCCCCTTCCCTGCTTGTGCTCGGTCTCTCTGTCTCTCAAAAATAAATGTTAAAAAAAAAACAGTAATGGAGAAAACCATAGCTAAAGTTAATAGCTGTTCTCTCTAGATAAGTTTATGAATTATGCTGATTTTCTTCTTCATAGTTTTTTTTCTGAATTTTCCACTGTGAGCAAGTACTATTTTTATAAATGCAAAAAAGTTATGAAAATACCAATAACAGTTACACATATGCTTCAACCATAACAAACTCTTTGACGAGGCAGTGAAACCTGTAATTTCATTGCTAGTCTACATTTCAGTAAAAACCCAAAAGGGCTTCAAAAAAATTTTTTTTCTACCCAGAAAATTGCCTTAAATGGATGACTACTGAAGATTTTTGAAAGAATACGCATATATGTTCCAGTCTTTGAGACTTAATGAAAGGCATGAAAGGTACTTTGAAATACATCACTCGTTACCAATAATGGCAATGACTTACTCTGTACGTTCTTTCAACAAATACAAGACAGCAGTGGGGCAGTTTAGAGACCAATGAATTCTTATGTTGGCTCAAGGCAGGTTAAGAGAGGCATTACAATTTTACAGCTTAGGCATATTCTGTGAAACTGCTGAAAAAGAATACGCTTTTCAATGCTTTAGTTGTGATTTTGTGGTTGGGAGCGATGAGGGACTTCACCCTATCCTACCACCTTTCCCATCTCCTAAGCCTTGAAATTGCTAGTCGGGACTGACTCTTGGTCCCATGCCATCTACAACCAGTCGTGGGGGGGGGGCTCAGATTGGGGTCCCCGAGAATCCTGGAAGCCTAGAAGGGTCGGGGGGTGTAACTGCAGGGCCAGCTGTCTACCTCTAACACATATATACATAATTTGTTGACATCTCTGTAGACATGGGACAGCTCCTGAAAACATTTCAATGAGTTTGTTTAAAAAAAACACAAAACCAACTATTTAAAACCAATGTTTTCTTACGTTCTAAGAGTAGAACTATTGTTCACTGCATGTAGTCACCAGAAAAAAAGTTTCACCTATAAATTGTAAATTTTCATACAGTAGCCTTTGTCTCCAGCATACTCTATTATGTATTTTCCCCACATACAGGCAACTATCAAAGGTTAAGAAAACACTTCCTTCTAGTAAAGCTTTAACAGAGTGGAGAGCAGCTCACAAAGCCATAAAGGAGGGACACCAAAAACAGCTTCCTTTTCAGAACCTGTCTAGTAAATGATTTAATTCCTCAAATAGTCACTGAGTGTCCACCATATGCAAAGGACTATGCAATGGAGGAGGTCAAAGAAATGGGGGGCAGGGGAACAGAGACAAAGAGTCACAGAGGAGATGGGGCCCTCAGAGAGGTAGTCTACCCCTCCCCTCCACAGAAAACAAAGTCAGACAAGAAGGAAGGCACATACTGCAAATGCTGCCTTTATGAAGTTGGCCGTGCATATTAAGAACTCAAAGAAGTGGGGCCCCTGGGTGGCTCAGGTGGTTGGGTGTCCGACTTCAGCTCAGGTCATGATCTCATGGTTTGTGGGTTCGAGCCCCACATCAGGCTCTGTGCTGACAGCTCAGAGCCTGGAGTCTGTTTCGGATTCTGTGCCTGTCTGTCTGTCTGTCTGTCTCTCTCTCTGACCCTCCCTGGCTCGCACTGTCTCTCTCTCAAAAACAAACAAACATTAAAAAAAAAAAAAAAAAGAACTCAAAGAAGCTGTAAGTTTTTATGATTATTCTAAGACAATCAGAAATGCAGGGAATATCTTATGAACAGAGGTAATAACTTCCAGTATCATTTATCAAGTACTTCCTGGATGAATGGCATTGTATTTTGTGTCTTATGTATACACCATCTCTAATCCCTGAAACAGTCCTGGCAAGGAGGATGTTAGTGACCCCATTTCATGAATGAAGAGAAGATCTCCTAACATATATATATGTACATATGAAATGCTATGGAGCCATTAAGTAGGTATTAATGAACTTGATTTAGTTGCCTGTGCTTTGTCTAAAAATAAAGTTAAAATTGTGTATCATCACAACTATAAACGCAAATATAACTACTGCATTATAAATATACCAAACTATAAAATAGTGTTTATTACTATATTAAGGAGACCATGAGACCATGAGGGATTTTTTTTCCTTCCTCTCATTTCTCCATAAAGTCCAAATAGCAGAGCTATGTTACTGTTCAGTTGGGATGCCAAGACTGGAGGTCACAGCCAGTCCCAGAGTGGCTACCGCCATCCCACCACCCCCACCCCCGCTCCAGAAATGGTCCCAAATGGCAGCAACTAGAAAATTCAAGTTAAAAATATCATGTGTGTGCCGATAAAGTAGGTATAGAGGCATTTGCAGCTTTTGCCTCAATCCCTGATTTAACAGCCACCTTCCGTTTTAAGCAACAGAGTAAAGACGTCTCAAAGGGCATTGAAAGAAAGGTCTGGAACACAGTAAGTGGAGTAAAAGGGACTATCTTAATTCCCATAGTACCTATGCTCAGTGTCCTGTTGGCGAAGTCTGCTTCATCGTCATTGTACCAGCACGCGTCTTCCTGTGGGGCCCACGCCAGTGAAGCAATGTGTAATGACTAGGTCACAGCACCTTTGTATTATCTCTTTAGGAGGGTCTTAAAATCCACTCTGCCAAGGCCTCAACTGTTAGCCCCCATGCACATCTAAGGGAGGGAGCAATTCAAATGTGCTTTTGAGAAACATTACCCATTTTCCCAACTGATGAGATAAGACTTCGCACAAGAATCTACCTTCTGAAAAAGTAATTCAGGAATGTGGGGGCACAGGCACCTACTCACACGCAGGGAGCATTCCGCAACCTAAGAGTGTTTGGAAAGTTGAGGGGGCTTACCGCCTAATGTAAGTGAATATCCCACAATAAGCCATCTAGAGATCAAAAGATCTGCACTTCTCAGACTAGAAATGGACCAACAAAATGAAAACTCCTCTGACGGTCCTCAAGTAGTACACTATTGTCTTTCTTCTTTTTTTTTTTTTATGTTTATTTATTTTGAGAGAGAGAGAGAAAGAGAGACAGGGAGCAGGGGAGGGGCAGAGAGGGATGGAGAGAATCACAAGCAGGCTCCCAGACAGCATGGAGCCCGACATGTGGCTCAACTCCATGAACCGCAAGATCATGACCTGAGCCGAAATCAAGAGTCAGACGCTCAACCAACTGAGCCACCCAGGCGCTCCGATGTTGTCTCTTGATAAGCAATGACATTATGAAAATCTTCAGCCAAACAAGACCATTATATCAAACATAATTACAATTACGTAATTTCATAATTTCAAGTGGCCATGACAGTTCAGAGGTATTTTTAATCATTGTCTTCAACCTTTATAACTAGTCACGTTTGTAACCTCTCCAGGACTAGCCCAGCATAAAACAGTAGACAATAACCCAAACATAGAGGGGCCCTAATTTTGAGGATCCGGGGTAACTGTAACCATAGAGTACGCACACTAAAAATACGTAACTCGGGTTCACTTTGTATAAACTTTAAATACTCCTTAGATGCTCTGGCTGAATACAAAACTATGTAATGAATCATCTCCCCATTCCTCCCCTCCCCTGCCCCCAGCCCACCGTCTCAGATATGGTTCCATGAACAAAAATTCTATCTGGAAAACACTTTTTTTTACCTGAGCACCCATTTTTAAAAACGCATGCGCACACGCAAAAAGCCCTACTACTGTTATTTAAGAGAGTATATGGTCTTTATCATTAAATTATCTGTGGCATTTAATTCATTTAAAAAAACCCAGGAGAATGTCCATGCGTAATAAACCCATGTGATAGTATAGCCTCGCTATAAAAACACACTTTCAAATTTACCAGTGAAATTCTGTCATTATCAGTCTTCACCGATCTTAAAGATTTAAGTAGCTATTCTATGTATTTAACTGAGTAATCAGCATAACCCCAAAGCCATACTTTTCAAAGACCAATTTATCTCTACTATGCTTGTGTATTCACTGACCACACGCTCCATAGAATTCATTCCTGCCTGCCAAAGTGTTATCAACTCTAAATGTTTATGTAAATAAATATACCTTTGTTTTGCACAAAGGGTAATGAGCTTCAAGAACTCCAAAGAAGAAAAATAGACAGGAATTCCAAGTTCAGGCAGAAACTCTCTGGGCGGGGCAAACATGTTAATAACAGGTGCATAAATGGCTATCAAGAAAGAGTGCAATCCACCAGGCTCTCCCACGTAGCAACAGAGTGGAGAGCCATATCCTCTCCCCAGTACCTTCCTCCAGGCTCCCGCTGACAGAATCCTGAGCTGGCTGAAAATAGGCTTCAATCTTACAAGTCCTTTGGATCCTCAGTGATTGTGGGCCTAAATGCTAAATCATCCCCAAAGAAGTTCTTTGAAAACCGTACAGTCCGACTCTTAGGATTTAAGCACCTTTTATAGTCTAGTAGAAATAGAAATTCGCTCCATCTATCAACCATCCAGGCCAGAGAAGGCAATCTATGTGGGGCACCACGTCACCACATAAGAGCCCTTGTGGCACAGAGGATACCGCTCCGACAAAAAAATTGGGAAGTTGGGGAGATTTATCAAGGAAACCTTCTGACATTCCCCACGTGTGCTGCCCATCCTGTCACAAGTTGGCTCCCCGTTGCCACACCTCCCCCCCCCCCCCCCCGTCTACACTTCACCTTTGTCCAGGTACCTACTTCGATCTTGCTCTCACTTGGCAGTCCCTATACTCTGATGGTGTCTGCCCTCCGTAAATATTAACCAGAGCAACTGAGAATACGTACACGTGCCCTGTCCGCCGTACGTGCACCATGAAGAAGCCTCAAAGGCAGATGGGTCTGTTCTCTAGCACACAGCATCACCACACTGGCTCTGACCTGGGGATTAGAAATTCCTAGAGCAGAGCTTCTCAAGTCATGGCGGCCATCAGAATCACCTGGAGGGCTGACAAAAACACAGGCTGGTGGGCCCCCGTCCCTGAGTTTCCAATTCTGACCCAAGGCAGAACAGGACGATACTCTGCATCTCTAACAATTTGCTCATCTGGGCACCACACTTTGGGAACCACGGAGACTCCACCTTTCCTCTTTGTTTCTCCAGGATCCAGCAGCACAATGGGTCCATTCAACTCAGTTTTTCCCTTCCCACTATCCAATCACCCCTAGAGGGTGGGAAGAGGGTACAGCCTCACCTCTACTGGATGCCAAGGTCTTTGACACCCTTGTTTACTGGGGTGTAGGAAGGGCAATCTACAAGGCCTACCTGTCATTTTCATTAACCAGCCGGTACTGCTTTTTGTTTATTTTAGAGCAAAGGTGAGTGGGTTCTTGCCTGTTTAAAAACACACCATTGTCTAATGAGAAAACAGTTACAAGTACCCTGGAATAACACAAGCCTGTCAGGCATTCTGTTCTAAAGGAAATAAGGCAGGGGAATCTGAGGGGTGATGCTTCGGTCAGCCTCTCTGGTCTTACATGAGGCAGGTAGGATGCGGACACCCGCTCATCTACTTCTCTCATGGTTCGAAAGAAAAATCAATCCAACTCAAACTTCAAATGAAGACTAAAGATACATTCTCTTTTTTTTAATACATTAGTTCCCTTTACCCCCAAATGTATCTAGTAGCCTTAAAACACAGGTGCACAGACACGGAACGGCACTGAAATCAGCCAGTGTGGGAGCAGACCCAGTGTGGGAGCAGTGTAGGAGCAGTCATCGCTCTTCAGGAACACTGAGGTCAACTCCTTGGTTACTCCCACCTGTGTCTTTGTGTTCGTGAAGGAACACCGCTGGTCCAACAGAGGAACTTGGAACTCAAAGCCAAAGCAGAATCAACACTGAGCCGTGCCAACCTGGGAAAGACAGCCAATTCTCAAGTAGAGAACTACTCAGGGAGCTCGGCCTTTATTAACTAAACAGAGGAAAGGATACTTTTAATGAACTCGGAAGAGCGTTGGCTCCCACAGCACAGCTGGGGTACGCCTCTGCTGTCATGGTCACCGCACGCTTCGGGACACTGGGACTGAAGGGGACACACGGAGACAGGTGTTCAGCACCCCTCTGGCCGCCACAGAGATGGTCACGGCCGAGACCACCATGGTCTCAGGAACAAAGGTCGGGCAGAGGGAGGTGCCGTGTGGACCGGTAAACCACGGGTCTGCTGAGAGCAAGCCTCGGGCAAACAGGGAAGCGTGTGGGGAGAAGGGGGACCCGAAGCCAGCTGTGTATTCTGCACAATGGGTCCTAGGCACGGAAACACTAACCTCTCTACCCCCGAGCATTTACTCTGTGCCCAGCACTTTCTGCATGATCTTTCCTTTAACCTGCTTAGTAAGAGTGTAGACTTCTCAGGGTGGGAGTGACCGCAGTCCCGGTCGTACCTCAGGAGCTAACCCTAAGTGCAGCTCTCGCTACAAGAATCTGTCTTTCTTCTCGCACGCAAGACTCTCTGAGAAAAGGGGTTCCTCCCTCCCTTGAGGTTAGCAGGAGACGTGGCAGCTTCTGAAGTCTCAACAAGCAGCCCCAAGAGTGGTGCCCCTTCAGTGACATAGCTGCCAGGGATGGGGAGCACCAGGAAAGCCCTGAGGCTGAGGTCTTGAACTTGGCACACACCTGAACACAGAAAGAAGGGAGTAGGTCATCTTGAACCATTCCCTGGGTTATAGGCTAAATCGTGCCCCCCACCACCCCCACGACAAAAGACAGGTGAGTTGAAGTATCCCAGTATCTGAGAATGCGACCTTATTATGAAATAGGGTCTTGGGGCACCTGGCTGGCTCCATTGGTTAAGCGTCCGACTTCAACTCAGGTCATGATCTTGCGGTTTGTGAGTTTGTGAGTTTGAGCCCCGCATCGGGCTCTGTGCTGACAGCTCAGAGCCTGGAGCCTGCTTCGGATTCTGTGTCTCCCTCCCTCTCTGCCCCTCCCCTGCTCGTGCTCTGTCTCTCTCAAAAAAGGAATAAAATGAAAAAATTAAAAAGGGCCTTTATAGAAGTAATCCAGTTAATATGAGGTCATCAGGGTGGATCCTAATCCAACAGGATGGAGTCCTAGTAAGAGAAAATTTGCACAGATGTGCACGTAGGAAGACGATGTGAAGACACACAGGGACAGAGGGACACAGCTACAGGCTGAGACATACTGAAGATCACCAGCCAACTCCAGAACGGAGAGGAGGCACGGAAAGAGGTTCCCCCAGAGCCCTCAGAGGGAGCACGGCTCTGCTGACACCCGGATTTCTGGCTTGCAGCCTCCAGGACTGTGAGACAATGCATGTCTAGGTTTTAAGCCACCCAGTCTGTGGTTCTTTATTACAGCCCTAGGAAGTCACCACTCCCTTAAAGCCGGTCTTTATCAACAACACTTGGAGCCGAATGTGTTCTAGGACGCTCACTCCTTTCTCGTTTTAGAAAGATGACTCTATTTGAATTCTGACCTAACGTTCCCAGGAGGGGCTTGGGGCAAGCCCCACAATCAAATGTTAGATGTGTGCAGTATGTATGAATAGTTCTATCGAGTGTTCTACATAAACACCAGAAACACTCAAATCTGCTCAGGTCCGGTGTTGTCATCAAGTGAGTTTCCTACAAACTTACAAAAATGTTCCAAGTTGCCAGGGCTTTTTGGATTTTGGAATTGCAGGTAAGAGATTACGGGCCTGGGGCGCCTGGGCGGCTCTGTCAGTTGAGCATCCGACTTCGGCTCAGGTCATGATCTCACTGCTCTGAGTTCGAGCCCTGGGTCGGGCTCTGTGCTGCCTGCTTCTGATTCAGTGTCTCCCTCTCTCTCTGTCTTCCTCCACTTGCACTCTCTCAATCTCTCACACAAAAATAATTTTTAAAAATTTAAAAATAAAAAAGATTATGGGCCTGTACCAAGTTGTAGAACATTTAAAATACATGCCCTTAAAAAAATTTTTTTTTAATGGTTTATTTATTTTTGAGGGAAAGAGACAGAGTACAAGCAGGGGAGGGACAGAGAAAGTGGGAGACACAGAATCCGAAGCAGCTCCAGGCTCCGAGCTGTCAGCACAGAGCCCGACGCGGGGCTCGAACTCACGAACCGTGAGATCATGACCTGAGCCGAAGTCGGCCGCTCAACTGACTGAGCCACCCAGGCGCCCCAAAAATACGTGGACTTTAATGCCAGCCTGCCAATCACGTTCAGACTGCTCACCAAAACACAGCTGCCGGTGAAATCCTGCAATCCAAGGAAACAAAAGTATGCCCTCAACCCTTAAATAATAATAATCTGCAAAGTTATTTTTAAAAAGTTTTCTCTCCAAGGCTAGTACGCATGTAAACAAACCACTAGACATTTGGCCTGTCCATTATGCTGAGTTCTGCACTGTATCACCACATGGCCTTTCAAAGAGTTTGAAAAGAGAGGCAAAACAATGATGCTTCATGGTATTATCACAGGAAGAAAAACAAGTATCAATAGAAAGAGGGCCAGATGATGATAATGCCTCACGCCCCCCAATGCTAGCAAGAGAGAGGAGTGTCACAAAGCACACGGTTTAGTCCCCCGGTTATGCAATAAATATATAGCCGATACTCACACTTGGACCTCCTGGGCCCATGTGTTGTCAAGAAGAAAGGGAGTTTATAGAAGAAACGACGCCTTCCCAGTGTTCAGACATCTTAAAATCCTCCCTTAAGTCACTGTGTCAGAGGAGACTGGATATCGAAGGACTTCTAAAGAGAGCCTAGGGTATGTTCTAGAACTGTTAATAGGTATTGGTCCTACCTACACCACCATATGTCACAGAGGTGTGTGTTTGAGCGTTACGGTTTGTACCACTAGATGACTTTGTCATATAGATGTTTCCCCTTGTCCCTGGGACCCTGAAGTAGGGTTAAATAATCATGGGGGGGAGAGCACATGGAACAAAGCGCACCTCTCCCATGAGAACTGTAGTAGCCGGACCTCTATTACGCTCAGATAGGACATCGGATCCTTGTTTTACTTTATGCTTAAGAATTTCTATCAGGCAGTATACGTGCAGAATCTAATGAAACCACTTGTCCCCACCATCCATACCTGTTTGATTCCCTAAACAGGCCGATCTACTATCTTCAAAGTTTTTAGCCCCCTTACCCTTGGAGCACGCTCACTTATGGGTGACCATGCGTTCTCCCCTCCAAGGGAAACCCAGGTAGTCAGCACTGCCTCTCCCTCCTCTTCCCAGAACAAACCACCCTAGACCAACCAGCCTCTCCATGCTCTACATTCCTGCAATCGTGCCTGTTTAGACCTTCGCCACTGAAATACGTGGCCTTCCTGTATTGTTTGTCCTTTCTCAAGTGCACCTTAATTCTCTTACACTATTTGCACTTCTCGCTTAAGACCACTACCTACATTTTAGGCTTGTCTGCATTTTCCACCTGACATCCCACAGAACAAATCCCTCAGTAAATATTTCTTGGTTGCTTGACTGCCTACCCCCTCGTTATTGAGAGGCTCACTTCGTCCCAGGGTCACACATTTGCAAACACGGTCTTGCCTGAGTTGCCAAAACAGATTTCTCAGTTTGTCTCATACTTGATAATGATCAACTACATACAGAATGTAGTTTCCATGTAAATCTCCTTTTCTTTACTTTCTTCCCTTTTTCACAATGTGGGGAGCCACGAGGTCATTCCCTAGAGTGCCCTCAGTTAGAGGCTCAAACACATTCAAAGAAACAACAAAATGGAGGGGAAAAAGTTTCAGTCAACCTCATTTCAGCAATCGTGTTAACCGATAGCAAACACGAACATCATGAGCGACTTTTGATGAACTAAACATAAAAACGTTTAACAACTAACTTACGGCATCAACACACACTTGTAAGAAAAACTTAAATATTGAAATCTAAGAGGACACAGAAATACCAATGTTTGAGGACTAAGTTAGGGAGAAACAACAAACAGAGTTAACTCCAGAAACCTTGATTAGATTGCTGACAATTACTTATCAACTGGAAAGGGAGGTATTAAGAAATGTGTCACTAGTTCCCCACATGCCATTATAAGTTTTTATTCCAATTGTGTCATTTTTCATGCCTTTGTAGTGTGTCGCTGATTTTTACCCAATCCTAAAAAGGTTTGCTTTTTGAAACAGAGATGTGTACTGGGGTGCCTGGGTGGCTCGGTCGGTTGGGTTTCCGACTTTGGCTCAGGTCACGATCACATGGTTCGTGAGTTCGAGCCCTGCATCAGGCTCTGTGCTGACAGCTCAGCACAGATTTAATTAAAAAAAAAAAATTAAAAAAAGAAATGAAGATGTGTAAGACTCCATATAGATGAGAATATTCACACACCAAACTGCCCTTACAAAAGGCACGTGTTGAGAAAACATTCATTGCAATTAACCTCAAATTTTTATGCAGCTGATGTGGACTGAGATACCACGAAACAGCAATCACACGAAAATAAAATCCAGTATATGCCACTTGTGGATGTAGCAGGTGTTGCCACAAAACAAGACCCGATCTGTCCCTTCACTGAGTCACTAGGGGACAAAGTATGCGAGGTTACCCCTAGCAAGGTGAACACACATATGACTTCCCCATTCTGCAGGAATAATATTCAGGAACTATATTGAAAAAAGCAGTTGGAAACCTTGGCAATTAACGTAAAGATAACAGCATGACTCCGTGTAAGTGAACACAAAACCCTAGCCAGACACATGCAATCTAAATTTGAGAAACGGACTATGTGGGGATAACTATGTATTCTAGCCAAATACCAATTATTAGCCACTAATTAGATTTATGCTCTGTATTCTGTAGTCCATAATTTTTGAGGACCTAAGGCTTGAGCAGTAGGCAAACAAATGAAGAAATCTTCTGGCCATCCAAGCTCAGTGATTAAAAACACCTCCAGGATGAAATTCACTGCAAGCCCCAACCTCCTCGCCTCATCTTGTTAATGCAGCCAAATATTAACTCCACCACCCAAGTCCAACTCGTAGCAATCACCCAGCCTGAATCCGTTCTTTGTAACCTACAAGGCGAAGTCCGGAGAATGCACGGTCTGCCTGGCTCTGGTGCCTGCCTGTGCGATGCCATCACCCATGTGCCTTACACACTTGGCCAAGGGGGACGATTTTTAGTTCTCCAAACATACCATGTTTTCCCCTCTGCTAGAAATGCCCCGCGCCCACCTTGCCTGCACGTGACCCTTATTCAACCTTAAAGGTCAGCTCAACTGTCTCTGAGAACACTGCCTAACCCCAAACCCCACTCCTGTCAGGAGAAGTCAATCAGTATAGCAATCATTTACTTACATGTCCGTTTTTGCTACTGGTCTGGAAAATCCTTTCTAACGAGCCATCCATGTCTTGGTCACTTGTGTACAGAACATTCCAGTTACACATAGGTCTGCAGTAAGTAATGGCTTCATAGGGTATCATGATGGCTCAAGAGCAGGTTAGGCATATGAGGTACTTAGGATAAATCTCAAGCTATCTGGTAGGCAGATCCTGGAAGATATCCATGACCATATCGTGGAACATGAAAAGCTCACAGGCTGAGCAACAGCTATCTCTAGCATTCTAAAGTCAAAGACTGCTAAAATAGGAATAAACTGGATGGAGGCAAAACAGCCTCATTTGCAATTCCTTGGTTATTTTTCTTAAGTCATGACTGAAAACAAAATTCACTGGTAATGGAGAAGCCGAAAGTGAAGGATAATCTGCTCTTAGGGAGTTTGAACAAGAGGTAATTAATAAAGGATTAAGGCGAAGCAAAGCCACACAGGAACACTGCAGCACGCTGAACAATGAAAACCAGAGTGGCAATTAGATAGGAAACACCCTCAATGGGTAAAAACATTTGCTTCATCAGTGAGGAGCTGTGCGGAGCGTCACAGAGCTATTCCTCTGTGGATATACCTCTCTGTGCAACAGAAGCTGGGAGGCTCAACTACGACCCTTAGCAAAAAGCATGTAAGAAAGTCTCCCATTAGACTCTCTCTTGAAGGAATGAGAGCCACCCAGCGAACCCCGTTACGTTAATGCAGGAAGGTGGGGCAAGGTGACCTACAGACAACTCACTTCAAAGTATCAACAGCTCAGAAGAAACCACAGCCTCTAACAGACCAAAGTCAGGACTGGGAAAAGCCCATGGAGAGGCTCCTTTCACAGACCCTCCCCATTCCTTCATTCAACCAATTTTCACTGAACACCGACCATATCTCTGGCACTGGTCTAGGCACCTCAGAGACCCCAGGGAATAAACACTTAGAGTTCCCTCCCTCTGTGGAATTTACACTCAGGCAGGTGGAGATAGTTGGTAAATACAATAAAAAACATAATAGGGGCGCCTGGGTGGCTCAGTCGGTTAAGCGTCTGACTTCGGCTCAGGTCATGATCTCGTGGTCTGTGAGTTCGAGCCCCATGTGGGGCTCTGTGCTGACAGCTCAGAGCCTGGAGCCTGCTTCGGATTCCGTGTCTCCCCCTCTCTCTGCCCCTCCCCTGCTCATGCTCGGTCTCTGTCTCAAAAATAAATAAAAACATTAAAAATTTTTTTAATAAAAAATACAATAATAAAATAAGTAAATTAAAAAATAAATAAAATAAAGTAAGGTAAAGTGAAATGAAATGAAATGAAATGAAATGAAATGAAATGAAATGAAATGAAATAAAATAATAGCAAAGAAGAATGTGGCAGAAGATAACACACCTCAGAGAAAGGACTGATGCTGGGGCCTTTCGGAAAAGGTGATTTTGATTGAACGGCCACTTGAAGGAAATGACAAATCGTTAACTGGAGCTGGCGGGGCAGACCCTCACAGAAATCGAACAGTTGTACACTTGACAAAGATAGGGTAACACAGCAACGCAATGAAGGGCGTGAGCTCAGCAGGAGGGCACAGCCGGCCGCCTTCCAGTTCTGCCACTTGCAACTGGAAATCATTAGATGCCACGGTCTCTAGCAGCTAACATCCGTCAGTGGCCAGGCTTCCACACCCCCTGCCCTTAGCTCTTGGTCAGCTGCTGTCGTCCTCATCAGCGTGCAGACCGCAGGAGGTCCCCAGGGCTTCCCCTCCAAGCACAGCACAGGAACTCACACAGCCCGGAAACCGGAGCAACTCGGGACGTGTTGCCTCATGCTCCACGATGCTGGCTTATGAACTTCGGAAGTATGGACCACGCTTGGCAAGTGCCCTGCTCTGCACGTGGTCACATTCCTCTTCCCTCTCAGTATTTGGCCTCAAGTTTGCAAACGGTGACAGCTTACAAGGTTTGGTTCCCTAAGTTGCTATCATAAATCCCGACACAAAAAGTTATTGGAGGTCACCTAACAACTCCACTTGGCAAATGACAAAACCTGTGTCGTGTCAATGATACAGCAAGCCACAAGTTCAACCTAGGCAACCTAGGCTGCCACACCTAGTATGAGAATAATTCATTCTTAAGGCTACTCCACAGATGTGGGTATCCCTCATTTCCAATCAGACCAGATGATACTTAAATATGTTTGACGGGTGGAAATCTTTTTCCAGGAAGTATCTGTTCACTTTGCTCTAAGATGAATGACTGCTTACTCTTCTAGGCACAATAATGTATACTTTTCCATGCAAAGGACATCTTAAAGGACTTTTAAAGGAACCACTACCCTAGAGCTGGCCACAGCTTCCACACTCACCCAAACCAGACCTACTGGAAAGCGTCAGGAGCTCCCATGCAAAAGAAAAACAGATCACCCATCCGTATAATGGTCACTCCCTCCTCCTGATTTCATTTCTTTAAAGACACTCACACTGCCTCCAATTACAGGATCTGTTCACCTGGTTTGGGGTCTCCCCCACCAGGCGGTAGGTCTCCAAGGGGAGTGGAAGGGCCAGGTGACCGACCGCAACAGGGCTGTGCAGCCTGCCCAGCACCTAGAACCAGGGCATCCCCTCAGGTGCTCAGGGCGTATTTGTTGAGTAAATAAGTTTCACCTAAACCCCGGGAGGCCATTCAGACTTTTAACTGGCGCAGGCTCAATTCGGGAACATTTCATTTTGTTCTCTGCCCACACATCTCCCCTCCCTTAGAAAAAAAGCAGCACAGCCAAATATAGATGTGCCCAAGCACAACAAAAGGGCAATTCAGTGATGACGCAGGTAGCACCTAGGATTAGCCCAGGGCCTGCTGCTCGGGGCAGGTGACAGGTGATGAGGCCGGAGGCTCCTGCCCAGGGAGGGGAGGGGGCTGTAGGCTCGGAATCTCACTGCTGAGTCTGTGGGTCTCATTCCTCAACAGGTTATTGACAAAGCGAGATGCTGGCTTTGTCATCAACACTCCCCCATCCTACGTCATGCTAAGAATCAAATTTAAATAGCAGTATCCCTGCAGAAGGAGTGATCTGTCATCTGGGAGTTGCAGCTCCTTGGCAGGTGACAGGGCCTCCGCACCTCATCATGTTCCCTCTCCCTCTCTCTGACACGCACACCTCTCTGCTTTACATAACCCTTCTAGCCATTGAGCTCTTCGGGAACAGAGTTCCACTGGCACACGCCGATGAAAACTCCTCTACCTTTCGTATGTGGTTTCCCAACAGTGAACAAAGAATTGAAGAGAAAATTTTTTTTTTTTTTTAAACCAGCTAACATGATTAGGGGACGTGTTTTCCTGGTCTCATTAATCTTACAGATCAATTAAGTCTTAATCGTTTTTGATCGCCATCTTCACTCAGCCCAGGGCGTAACGGCTGTTAAAGTCTATTTATAAAATACATCAAGTGAAAACAATAATGGGGGTGGGAATGAACCTTGAAAAAGTGTTAACGCAGCAAAAACTGCCAACTGTAGGGCGGAAAAAGAAGTACCTCTCAGCATGTAGCACAAAGACACTTAGTAAGTATTTGGTAACTGACAGACTGAAAGAATACGAGGAACCATTTTATTTTATTTTTTTAATTTTTTTTTCAACGTTTATTTATTTTGGGGACAGAGAGAGACAGAGCATGAACGGCGGGAGGCGCAGAGAGAGAGGGAGACACAGAATCGGAAACAGGCTCCAGGCTCCGAGCCATCAGCCCAGAGCGTGACGCGGGGCTCGAACTCACGGACCGCGAGATCGTGACCTGGCTGAAGTCGGACGCTTAACCGACTGCGCCACCCAACGAACAAGACGTTACACCTGTGCTAAACGGCCATGTCAAAGAGTTCAAATAGTCACGCAAACAGACCAGACGCGACAGTGTCCAAAGAGAACACACCTCTTTCAGATACACCGCTTGCCGATGAACACAGATACAAACCTCAACACAAAAGGGCAACAAGGGAGAAGAATACATTGAAATACCTTGAGGCCACCACCCCATTCCCTTTAATGAGGCTAGAAATCTCACGGAGTCGCTTAGCATGGCAGATCTTGGCCAGAATGAACTCCTGGACCTTGTTAATGGAGCCGAGGGTTCAAACCCCCGCACTGGCACGTGCTCCAGGAGATCACAACGCCGGGACTCCACATGGCCTCTGCTGCAGAATCTATGCCCAAACGCCCCAATAACGTGACGGGGTTTCCAGGCACTGGCCTGAGTCACAGGTGGTTTACCTGCCTGTGATCCCTTGCCTACAGCAGGCCCCGTGAGTAACAGTGACACGAGCAGGACGGCCCACGTCACTGCAAGTGGCGCTTTTGTACGTACTCCTAGGAAGCTCCGTCCACCCAACTCAGATCTCTCATCTGCGTTTCCACCTAGTGTGAAATGACACTGTTAACTGTCTCTGGGGTGTGATGGTATGTCACAGGTCTCATGGGCCGTTCCAAAAGTGTCCATGGAGGCCTCTGTGCTCTAGAAGAAAATCAATCCTTTGTTTTCGGGGATGATGCCCGTCAGGCGCTGGTTTTTATTTTATTTTACTTTTTTAAAGTCAAGTACCATTAACACACATTGTATTAGTTTCAGGTGTATGACATAATGATTCAACAATTCTATACCTTACTCAGGGCTCATCACAGTAAGTGTCCTCTCAGGAGGTGGAATTTGCACTTTTCTCCCAGCAGCTACCTCTGAGATGAATAAGCAAGGCACAAGTCCCAGCTGAGAGCGCACACAGCCCGTGGTTACCTGAAAAGATCTTACGATTATTTGGGCTGATCCAGTTTTGGCAACAACAGCAGGGCAGGGCGAGTTTTCTGAAAGATCCAGAACCTCCGGCTTTTGCAGGAGTCGGAAATAAAGCGCCCTTTGACTTCAGGGGGGCAGCTAGCTGGCAGTCTCCCCCAGGCCTGACCTGGTGGGCAGGTGGGCAGGATCGCATAGGGAGCTACCTGTGCTCCCTGTTCACCTGTGCTCTCGAGAAAACCAGGCCAAGCACACAGGGAGCGCAAATATTTACAGGAGGTCAAGGTGTGCCAAGTGACTCTCTTTGGAATTCTGAGCCACTGAGAACATAGTTAAGGTATATTCTGGAAACACCTGAGAATGTGTGCTGCTGCCATCGCCCCAAAGGTGAATGACCTCAGAAGTCTCTGGGATCCCAGGGGTGAGATTAGCTGGCTAGCTCTGAGCTGACATACAGAATCGGGCATCCTCTACATTGCTAGGACATTAAATCATTGCTAGCTAGCCCAAAACACCCGAGGAGGGAAATCACGAGGAAGGAAAAGATTTCGGCCAAGGTGGAGGAAATTACATGTAAATGACCTGAAAGTTGATTTGGACAAGCCCCACAGAGCACAGATGAGATTGCCCGGAATTAAGTTCAGACACAGTCGAAACAACCTCACCCCCCTCCCCCCAATCCCAACACAACCGCCATAATTACAAAAGCCTCTGGTTTTTGTCTTTTTAAATATTTATTTATTTTGGGGAGAGCGCAAGTGAGGGAGGGGCAGAGTGAGGGGGGGCGGAGGATCCAAAGTGAGCTCTGGGCTGACAGGATGACAGCAGGGAGCCTGACCTGGGGGCTTGAACTTACAAACTGCGAGATCATGACCTGAGCTGAAGTCGGACACTCAACTGACTGAGTCACCCAGATGCCCCACAAGAGCCTCTGTTTCATCAACTATGTCTAAGATGTGGTCAAGAAGTCTACAGGGTTCCCCACCATACCAACCACTTCCCGATAAAATGTTTATACTCCTCCAGCAGCAAATTCCTATCATTCCATTCCTGCCTTCATTTTGCTTCTTATATTCCATACTGACAAAACAGCGTCCTAAACATCTTGTCTTCAATCAACATTCCGTGGCAAGACCAAAAAAAAAAAAAAAAAAAAAGTAACATCTGTGAAAATCATTCCCCTTTTCTCCTAATTAGATAAAGCATTTCCCACCCCCCTCCTGATCTGACAAGCTTACTCACATTCCTTTGGGAATTAAAGTTCACCTTGTCCTCCCCAAGATCATTGAAAGGAGGGAGCGCAATACCACAGTTTCTTTAATTTCCCTTTTCGAGTCTGGCTGCTTGTTCTCATTTGTCTGATTGGAAATCTAACTCAAACACCTGCGGACCACAGCCTTCTCGATGTGAAATGAAGTTATTTTATTAAAGAGTAACTCCCGATGTGACTGTTGGCTTTGCCAGTTCTCATCATTGACCCATCTTTACTGAATTGTCTTAAAATTCCATCCATCTTACCATTTAACATGAGGAATGTTTATTTGAAAGTACCCTGGCTCATTAATAGAAAGGTGTGGCCTGCACACTGATACACACTGACTAGTTGGCTAACAGTTTATGAATCACCATCAAATGAGACAGTAAAGAAACAGAAAAATCACGTGGTAATCATGAAGTATATTCGTACGTATGAGTAGTAAGGGTGGGGAATAGGGCAGCAAAACCTACAGGAAGCAGTTGAATATGGGCTTTAATTTTTGTTCTCAAACCAACCATCGTCACAATCATCATCATTAATGCATTCAGAATAAGTTATGAAAGCCAAAAAGAAGGGGGAGGAAGATTTCTCTCACTACCGACAATTCAGATAAAACCATCCATCATTCTCAAGCCAACCGTTTCCAACCCAAGATGTTATTTCATCTGAAGCCAAGTACAGCTGGGGTCTCCTTCCTCTCCAGTGAGATTTCTAAGTCAGAAAGAGACCCAAAACAGAACAAGAACACCTGTTTCTTCCTAAAACATGGACTTCCGAACCAGAGAACATGCACAGAACCTGAGTGGTCTACATTTTCTATTATTTTTTCAAAAAGAAAACAAAGACATCCGTCGTGCATTCGTTTTGAGAGTAAAAAGTGTACGTTTTTCTAGTCAAGGCAGAGATAAGAAAGCAAAAGGGTTAAAAATAAGGAGAACTGACATCTTAATTCTTTCCCCCGAGTTTCATTCTTTGCCCACCATTCCATCCGTACAAATCAAGGGTAAAACTGATCAACTACAGCTAACCCTGAACACCGAAAACAAGTCATTTATCCTGGAAAATCTTGGGCTGTGTTAGAGTAATGCCACTGGTATAAAAACGGCCCTACACGAAGATCAAACTCCGTGCCAACAGACGTTACACATTCCTATAACACACATACAGTGGCGTCTTTGTTCTTACCTATAATTGTCCTCAAGGCTCATGAAAAACAAGCCATCTGTCCTGCCGGGAAGCGTCTGCTTCGGCTAGCTTTGCGGTCACACGGCCGGGAATCTACCTCGACGACCCTTGGGCTCCTGGCCTCCTCTCCTTCCTTCCCCGTGATGAAAAGCTGCCGACACACACCTCTGCCCGAACTGGGGGACCACCAGGAAGTTTTCACACAACTGGGGAGGAATCCGGGGAGCTTGCTACTTATACTGATGATTCACTTCGATGACAGCTAGAAAGAAGTGCTTGTTGGTGGAAAAGCAGTCAAGCTCCACCCCCACCATAAGGATTAGCTAACTCCACCCAGCTCAGTAATTCCTTTCAACAGCCATAGAGCGCGGGTAACGTTAGTTTACCTGCAGCCTCGCATCTCCAAGCGGCAACGGTCAAAGGGGGAGAGAAGGGCTGACGGTTTACCAAACAGGACAGGCAATAACCGGAGAGCCCAGGGTGCTCTTAATCACTGTCACTTGGGCTGGGCTGTTGTTTTTCTTTTTTCTTTAAAAAAATTTTTTTTTTCAACGTTTTTAATTTATTTTTGGGACAGAGAGAGACAGAGCATGAACGGGGGAGGGGCAGAGAGAGAGGGAGACACAGAATCGGAAACAGGCTCCAGGCTCTGAGCCATCAGCCCAGAGCCCGACGCGGGGCTCGAACTCACGGACCGTGAGATCGTGACCTGGCTGAAGTCGGACGCTTAACCGACTGCGCCACCCAGGCGCCCCTTCTTTTTTCTTTTAAAGCTGCGTCCCAGTTTTCTGGGGAAGACGGGCCATAGGGGTCTGCTCTTCACCTGCACAATAAACTTGGCTTCTCTCCAGTTCCTGTGAGCGAGGCTCCACCCCAGGCAGGCTAGAGAGCACCTGGGCCCTCAAAAAGCTGAAAGTCTTGAAGGGGCAAGAGGCCAGGGCAAAGGTAACTGTGAGCCAAACTACAACTCCAAACAGAACTGATGGGGGGCGGGGGGGAGGAGGTGTTGATCTGGTGTCACAGGACAGACAGCACCACCCTATAAACCAATCCACCATGTCTGGTGTGCAAACCCAATTTCAGATTAACCAGCGGCGGTGTCCTTGAGGTACAGACCAAAAGCACAGAGAGGGCCAGTGGGGCTCACCTTGGCACTTCTTCAGCACTGGGTCCCACCGGAGGGGTACAGTTTACCGCCCTTACCGGACTCCCTGAGACCAGGTAAAAGGTGTGCTCTTTCTTTGGCTTGCGACTGGCACTAAGCTCCGCCTCTTTGCTCGTGCCCAAAGCCAAGTGGAAACCCACTCTACAAGCCCAGCAGTTGTGGCTGAGACAGGAAGTGTCCCCACTTGTAGCAAAAAGCTAACTTTACATGAACTCCAATCTGGGGGCATGCTCACTCATGAAGCGTTCCTGGCACGTCAGCCAAGAACCTCTAAACTAGACTTTCAGGTTCCCACAGGTGCTCTAAGGCTGGGATTCCCGGAGGTGCTGGGACGAGACAGGTCACCAGGGGAGCCGGTGACCGTGACCTCTCGTGGTTAGGAGCATCACCGAAGCCTTGCTGGGGAACCTGTGAACCAGGTTACTGCCAGAAACCCCATCCCCAAATGCACTCTCCGCACACAGGCTGAGAGTTCAAACCATTTTTAATAGGAATCTCGAAACGACAAGGGGCAATACCCTAAGCATTTAGTATTCAACAGGTGAGGACACACAAGTAACACATTTAAGAGCAGCAACTCCATCTCTGACTACATCTAAAATTACAAAATTAATAAGCTGGCTCACATTTATACACCGGCTGGAAGGTTAAAAACCTAAGAACCACAGTACAAGAAAATACACCTTAGCAAGCTGAAGAAGTTACTCAACGGTTTGCCTGTTCCATTAAAGATAAAAGGCACCGGGGCACCTGGCTCGCTCAGCTAGAAGAATGTGCAACTCCTGATCTCAGAGTCGTGGCGTGGGGCCCAGCCCCACGTTGGGCATAGAGATTACTAAAAATAAACTTAAAAAAAAGATAAAAGGGGAAGGGGCGGCCTGGGTGGCTCAGTCAATTAAGTATACAAGTCTTCGTTTTGGTTTGGGTCATAATCTCACCATTCATGAGTTCGAGCTCCACATCAGGCTCTGCGTGGACAGTGTGGAGCCTGCTCGGGATTCTCATTCTCTCCCTCTCTCTCTCTCTCTCTCTCTCCCCCCCCCCCCTGCCCCTCCCCAACCCACTGTCTCTCTCAAAATGAATAAACTTAAATATATACATATATAAAAGGTACCTAAACTTCTCATCAAATGTTACCCAACTGTTACGGGTTGAGAATCGTGTCTCCCCCCGCCCCCCCCCCCCATTCTTATGTTCAAGTCCTAACCCTTATTTCCTCAGCATGTGACTATGTTTGGAGACGGGGTCTTCCAAGAAGTAACTGAGCTACCATGAAATCTTCAGGGTGGGCCTCTAGTCCAGTATGACCTGTGTCCTTACAAGAGAAAATATGGACATAGGTGCATAATGGGAAGACCACGTGAAGAGACGGGGAAGTGATGGCCACCTGCAGGCCAAGGAGAGGGCCTTCAGGAGAAACCAACCCACTGACACCTTTGCTCTCACAAGTTCAGGCCCCTGAACTGTGAGAAAATACATCTGTTGTGGTACTTTGTTATGGCAGCCTTAGCAAGTTCATACACCAGTTCAAGAATCACGTAATTCAAATTATTAATATAAAAAATGCAGACAGATCTCAGATTTCTCACTAATAACCATTCTCCCTCAGCCAAGCGCTTCATTTTAGTACTTTTACGCCCTCCCGGTCTACTGAGGCTCTGCCTTGAATAATGCACAGAAAACCGTATACTGGCTGAAGGGGGGGAAAAAATGACCTTTCCAACTCCAATTTTGCCACTTCCGTTTATGGTTAATCTAATTGACCAAGGGACCTACCTGCACATCTTTCTCCCCAAAACCCACAGAAATCAGCTTCTGCTCAACCGCCACTAAAATGCAATTAAATCTACTGACAACCATCTTAGCAGTGAATTAAGAATTGTTCACAACGGAGGAAATGCTGGAAGGTTTAGTTCAAGTCCCTCTGTTTAGAGGAGGGACCACAGAGGCACCACAATCTAGGAATAAAGGCTAATACAGATTCAACCCAAACATTCAGTCCTAATCCAGTGTTCCTATCCCCGCTCTCACTATACTATTAACCGAGGATAGCCTGAAATGATCAAATCTATTATCTCCAAAAGGAAACCCACTGCCCTACAGAGCAGCTGTAGCACAGAGAGACGAGGATGCAGACACTGGCTAACTGATGGAGTGTGGCCAAGGTCGGCGGCTATGTCAAAAGGCAGGTTTTTTGAACTTGGGCTACACTTGGGGTTGGGTAATTCTTCTTTGTGGGGGCTGTTCTGTGCACTGTAGGATGTTCAGCAGCATCCCTGGTGCTCTCCATCCATGAGACAGAGCTCTTCCTGGGTGTGACAACCCAAAACATCTCCAGATACTGTTAAGTTTCCCCTGGGAGGCAAAGGAGGTGCCATAGAAGAATAAAGGACAAGTGCTGTTGTAGACAGGGCAGGGGTGAGGAACAGCAAAGAGCAGTTTATTGTATTTCTCCCTCTGAGGGTTGCTTTTTTGCGGTATCTACCCCCCTCCCCGGCCCCCGCAAAGGAGAAGACCAGGTCATGGGGCTGAGAGTGAGGGAATCACAGATTCAAGAGTCAAGAATACTCAAAGTGTGGAACAACTGGAGAGCAAAAGGGATCAGAGCAGGGCTGAGTCGAGCACATCGAGCAGCTCTAAAGTCTGATGGAAGACAGTCCCATAAACTCAGAGTGGCCCCATAAGGGGTGACACTGCAGGTTCCACCGCCCTCCCCATGCACGAGGATCGAGGAGGAAGGTATGAAGGCTGGTTGGATGAATGCAATGGGCATCCCTAAAGGGAGGTGGACACGCATAGACTGTGGTTTCCCAGGCCACTGTGGTTAGCAGTGGACACAGTAACCTAGAGTTAACAGAAACTAGAAACAAGGAATCTGCTGCAGAATAAATAAAGATGAAGAAAGCCTCAGAAGAGGATCTCGCTGAGAAGGAGTTCAAGATCCTACAGGCAATCTAGAAGACTAAATACACTCATCCCCTTGATTTAATAATCCCAATCCAAGGAATCTTTCCAAGGGAAATAATCAGGGATATAGTGAAGCAATACTGTACCTTCATTAAACTAAAAACTACAACCTTAAATGACCAACCGTAGAGAAAACAAATTACAGACACCTGTGTTCACATCCTCAAAAAATACTTTTCAACCTGAGAATACAATCAAAATTTAATTTTAAGAAACAGAAGCTATAAAGCTATGTATAACATAGTCCGATTTTTTAGTCTGACATATTTACATGTATACATTTTTATAGCTTGTGAGTTTTAATCTCCATTAAGGCAACAGCACCAACTGCCATTAAGGCAACTATGAGACTTGCAAGGGAAAAGTAAATCATAAGGCAATAATTAGAGTCGTGGAGAAGACATAACAAAAGGAGTGGTCAGAGAGGAAAGGAAAGCCAGGAGCCAAGAGAGTTAAGGGTCAAGGGCTACATAAAGGTTGAAGAAGAGGGTGCTACGCAAACGTAGGTGTCTGGATTTGGTGAACAGGAAGCTGTTGGTGTGAAGACAGATAATTCAGTTCCACAGTGTGGACAACACGCAGTTAGCAAAGGGAGTGGAAGGGACAGTAGTCTTTCCTGGTATTTCCCCCCACGTACTTCCTGACAAGGAAAGGCCACGGGAGGGAAGCCTGTGAATGACCAGGGGGGCGGGTCTACCAGAAGTCTGTCAATAGGAAACGCCGCTTCTAGTCTCACTCATATCCTTTGGGGACCTTTTGTTCCAAATTTAAATTTCGAAAATAATGTTTACAGTTCATGGCAATTCTTTATTCTGCATTGCTTATGATTAAATGTACATTTTTATGGCTCCCAGCAATTCTGACATATTACCAAAAAAAGTTGTCCGGTATGGTTTACTACACTTAGAAGACTGGGATGATCTGTAAGGCGGGATCTTACGAAACACCATAAAGGGTCACAATGGATCAGTATGTTCCCATGGAAAGCAGAGGAAGTACACAGAAGGTACATTTTATTTTATTTTATTTTATTTTTAATTTTTTTTTCCAACGTTTATTTATTTTTGGGACAGAGAGAGACAGAGCATGAACGGGGGAGGGGCAGAGAGAGAGGGAGACACAGAATCAGAAACAGGCTCCAGGCTCTGAGCCATCAGCCCAGAGCCTGACGCGGGGCTCGAACTCACGGACCGCGAGATCGTGACCTGGCTGAAGTCGGACGCTTAACCGACTGCGCCACCCAGGCGCCCCAGAAGGTACATTTTAAATCAATGTAACCAAAGGGAATAAGAAAAGTGTGATGGCCGATTTCATTCAAAACAAGATCTTATTATGAACACAAAATTTAAACCTCAGAGTAGGATTCCAAAGGCTTCTCAGTGCTTTTGTTTTTGGTTTTAATCTTAGCAGGACTTGCCACTTACTGAGATCATCTTGATTTTTTTTTCCCTTAAAAGCCACTGTGAATCTGCCCATGCTCTGCAGCCTTCAAAAGTCATCTTTCTAAAAACAGTATTACAATAAAATGTTCACCTTAAAATACTGGTTTAAAAGCACCATTCCAAACAATATTATAGCACTATTCCAAATAAATAATGTCCATGTACATATATAAATAAAGCCAAAGGACTAGAAGAAAAAAAATGGCAACTAATTCTCTCTCTCTCTGCTTATTTGTTTACAGGTGGATCAGTTTTATAGTTTATCTTTCCCAATGTCTAATTCTTTTAGAACCAGGAAAAAAGAATTTTAATTGCTGAGAATGTATTATCATTTATTTTAAAACAATGTGTAACCAAATGAAGAATACAAATGCTGGGGTGAAGAAAACCCAAGTTTCTCTGTTTTGTTCAAAATCAGCTACGGGGGGGGGGGGAACTGGGACACTTGGAGGGGGAGGAATACATTGAACGAAACAAAGATGAGATGACACAGGAAAAAATCTTTACATAATGCAGGCAAGGTTTGGGGATTATGACACAGTCTTGAATTTCCCCATAAGGTCGTAAATCCGCCTAACTTGGACTAGCTTTTTCTCCCAATGCTACAAAAGGAGACAATGTATAATTTACATATTTCACGGGTTAATACAACCGAGTCACTAGTGACTTTATCGCAACATCTGAAAAGAAAATTTTCTCCTTAAGAAGGGGAAAGGTATCTTGAATCTTAGTTATAACTATCAGTCAGTAAACATTATACGGTGAATCTCTACTCCGCTCAAGGCACTAGCCAACACCCAACGACTGATTGGTATCCTCAAGCATTTATAACCCGACAGCTTAGAGACAGTTCCCTGACTCATGAAATGGCTGTGGTTCCGAACATTCATTATTTGAGAGCAGTTACTCAGGATCCTGAACATTTTCACATTGAAGAAATGCCTCAACCTTCACAATCCTGTCCGGTCCCTTTGGCTGCAGAGAGCACCTAAATGCCACGGCCACCCGAAGTCCTACCCAGCCAGCACTTGACCCTCAAGTTCGCACTTGCCATCATCTTCACGTCTTCACCTGAAGGTTGACAAGAGCTGACTCCAGCTTCTGAGTCTGCCTCTGCACCTGTTCCCCATCTCAGTGGCCACAAGCCAGCTGGCTGTTCGAGCCATGATTTTCCTCAATGCAAATCTTCTCTTTATCCCTCACACATCCGGCCCATGAATACACATTCTCTACTAAAGGCAAGTAAAAGGAAAACACCAAAATATTAAGAATGATGTTCTTTCTCTGGCTGGTAGCTTTTGCCTTCTAATTTTTCACAATTGTTTTTCAGATTTAGAAAACTGTGTATGTACAAGCTTTCACAAGTAGAGGGGAAATCTCATTTTTAACATGAAGATATAATGCAATGCATAGTTATTAGCTTTCTAAGACACCCCAGGAAAGACATATTCAAAAACACAACGTTAAAATTGAAAGCTTCTATACAAAATACACAATAAATCAAATGAGAGGAACCCTGTTTCCAAGAACTCTTACAAAGCAGTGAAAAATTACCAACCGAAAGGAAAATGGACAAAGGATACACATTAGCACTTGTAAAAGAAGCAAAACAAATATATGAAGAGATACTCAACCTCACGGATTGAAGACGTGAAATGAGACACTTTTACCTTCCTAAGAGCCAAGGCTAAAGGACGGATGAAACAGAGTACTACTGAGGGCAGCAACAATTGGTGCCAGTGGGAACCAGTGTAATATCTAGGAGGGTAATTCCCCGGTATCTCTGAACATCATTTAAGTGATGTCCTTTCGGGGTGCCTGGGTGGCGCAGTCGGTTAAGCGTCCGACTTCAGCTCAGGTCACGATCTCGCGGTCCGTGAGTTCGAGCCCCGCGTCAGGCTCTGGGCTGATGGCTCGGAGCCTGGAGCCTGTTTCCGATTCTGTGTCTCCCTCTCTCTCTGCCCCTCCCCCGTTCATGCTCTCTCTGTCTCAAAAATAAATAAACATTAAAAAAAAAAAAAAAAAA
>NW_024412397.1:17854077-17908292 GCF_014898765.1 Herpailurus yagouaroundi
TCTCTCTGTCTCAAAAATAAATAAACATTAAAAAAAAAAAAAAAAAAGTGATGTCCTTTCATCCAGGAAGTCAAATGTGGCAATTTAACTGCAGAAACACCAACACATAGATACAAACACCGGAAGAGTTTTTAAAACACGGTGTCCAAATGGTGTCAGAAGACATCCCGACCTAACAACTGGGAAGAAAAACCATGTCGCAATCTGGTTTATCTGGTTCAAAAACCATTTTTGAAAACAGCAACGGACTTTCATGGAACTCTTGCTATACGACAGGTGCTGTTCTAAAGTCTGGAGACCATCACTTACTTTGCTCCCCACTCTGCCCCTTGGAGACAGGTACTATGATTTATTATCCCTGCTCTGCAGGTAAGAAACCTAAGGCCGAGAGATAACAGAAGTTTATATTTAGATGCCCCCTGAGCGCACATTTCCACCATCCTTCTTCCATACAGACCGAATATCACATCCTTACGGGTCCTAGGGGAGTAGGAAAGATGCATCACTTGAACAGAAATGGGGTGGGTTGGATGGGCAGAGCCCGTCACTGTATGTACGGGTGGAGGTGTTCTCCGGGTGTCAGAAAGGCCCCAGTCAAGTGATGGAAGGGGCTGGAGAGACCCGGGGGGCAGCAATCGGGATGACCAATCAGGACGCCTCATTTCCCCTGCAGGTAAAGGCAGCAGCACTCCTGAGACTAGAAGAAATCCAAGTAGAAGATGACCAGGACGAACATACAGTAGTCAACCTGACAAACAGTAGTGACAGGCCACTCTGATGAGAAAGGAGCAAACAGGAGTCCCAAGGACAAAGGCCGGCAGACAACAAAGAATCCCCCAAAGGTGAAAAAAACCTGCCCTGTGAAAGAGGGCACACGTACGCAAAAGGAGCAGGCGGTGCTGGAAGTGGAAGAATTATAAATGTGCGCAGGTAATATTCTCATCAAATCCGAGAGCGTATCCGGTGTCAAAACCACCCTAGACGGGTAAGGAGAAAGAAAAAGATCTAAAGAAGCAACCGGGATTTTTAGCTTAAAGCAAAGCACTATGCAGGTTCCTCCCTCGGGGGGACAAAACGGAATGTGGTGGACACTTAACCAAGGGTGGGTTTTTACACGTGAGCCGGCATGGAAATCCCTTCTCTCCCCACCCCTCCCGCCACCCTTATCAACCTCCATTCCCCTCTCTTAACTCGGACAACCAGGGTTTTCACCTGCTTCTCTGTGCTCCCCCAGTCATACATTGGGGCAAACGTACAGAGACCTGGTCATCGCATCACAACTGGGTATTACATACTTTCTGAACCTTCTTCACCAATTTCTCATAGGAACGCCTCCTCCCCCCCATCAAAAGCCAACAGTCATAGAGCTCCAAGTCTTTTCTGCTTAGTGGCTGCATACTGAGCCATGGGGTACAAATGTCCCAGAAGCCAGCCGCTTTTCAAGTGAGGAACATTTGTATTTTCAGTATTTTGCCGCTACGATGGTACAATGAACATCCTTATACATACGACTTTGTGTACACTTTTATTTCTAGGAGACAGACATCTGGGAAAGAGGCTTAGAAAGGTATATTAATTGTTAGCTTAATATGCATTGCCAGTCTGCTTTCCAAATAAAGCAGGGTAATTCACATCTCCTTGCTAGCAACAAGTGTTAGTCTCCTCTATTTTTACCCATCTCATGGGTTTAAAGGAATGGCTCATTGTTGTTTTAATCTGCACTTCCCTAGCAAATGTGCGTTATTTTTCAAAGGTTTGCTTTCTATGAATTGCATGTTCTTGGTCCATTTTTCCTGAGTTATGCTTTTCTTACCAATTTGTAAGTTACTGGTATTATAGACAGTGACCCCTTTTTTTGCCATACATATGATAAATATCCCTCCCCCATGTGTCAGGCTTGAGAATATCAAATCGTGCTTAAGAAGTTCTCTTTCGCCCCAAGACTATGTAAGTGGATTCTTAAATTTTCTTCTAAATTTGAACTGCTTGTAAATTTTTTAAGATTCTGGTATTTCTGATTATACTTAAGATAGAGATCTACCTACCTTGCCACCCTAAAGAGTGCATCAGTATGCTAACATTACCCACTAAATAATATATTCTTTTCTCAACATTATTACATATTAAGTTCTACTTAATGGAACATAGCCTTGGATTCCCTATTCTGTTCCATTGAACTATTTACGTAATTCTTTATCAATACCACACTGATTTGGTCAAAAGGCTTTCTCAGTACATCACGGTCACTTCTAAGTCAAGTTTACCCTCACTGGTTTTCTTTGCTGCATCTGTCTGAGCTCTTCTCAAGTCTTAGGCATTTATTCTTCTACATCAATTTCAAGATTATTTCATTCAGTTCAAAAAGAAAAAGGAAAAAAAAAACCCACTGCTTTGGAAATTCTCAGTGGAATTGCAATAAATGTATTAATTTTGGAATAATAGGTATATATATGTTACATATTTTTATTTCACAGTCTTCACTAAAAAGGATACAAGTCCCATGCTTGTTCAGTGTTTTCCTAGGTCATTTGCTGCTGTTGAAAAAGGGAATATGTAAACTTCCATTTCTAGGTGCTCCTTTTCAAAACAGAAATGATCATTTCTAGACTTTTTTTTTATCCAGCTACCTTGACAATTTTTCCTATTGATTTTATATGTGTATACATATACATTTCTTTAACCTAGAGATTTCTAAATTTTCTAGACATACAAACATCTCACTGTCTTACTACATTCAGTAGAACCTCTACGACAATGATAAATAATTATAAAGGCAGACATCATTTTAAAATTCTTAATTACAATTGAAATAGTTTTAGTGTTTTGCCATTTCAGGAAAACATTTACTATTGAGGTGTTTTTGTTAATATTGTAATATATAGCCGTTTTATGTTTAAGTAATTTGTTTTTATTCCTATTTTGTTTCTTTAGATTGTGTTATATTAAAAATGGCTGCTTAACTTGATCAATATGGCTTTTAGTCTCTCTTGAGCTGGTCTTTTCTGCTTTACTATGTTGAGGTACAATAATGGATGATGGTGATCAAAGTTCCTAATAATCACCCTAGTGTCACTGGAATAAACTATTGATCATAATGCGTTAGCCTTTTGATTCACTCAAAAGTCTGTTGATGAATTATTTTGAATTTTTGCATTTACTTTTTTTAAAAAACGTGTGAGAGCGAGAGCGAGCGTGTAAGCAGGGGAGGGGCAGAGAGAGCGAGGGAGAGACAGAATCCCAAGCAGATTCCACACTCAGTGCAGAGCCTGATTTGGGGCTCGATCCCACAACTGCAAGATCACAACCTGGGCTGAAATCAACTTAACAGACTGAGCCACCCAGGGGCCCCATGCATTTACGTTCATAAATAATATTGGTCTATACTTTTCTTCTTTAAAATTTGTCAGGTATTAAAATTATGCTGGTTTTCTAAAATGAACTACAAACCTTTTCATATTTGCTGCATCCCCTAAGAGTAGAAATAACACATTTTCTGTTTTATAAAGGTTAGATAAGACTCAGCTGGCAAATCGTGGCGCCCTGGTGACTTTTTCCAATCGTAATTGTCAATCACATATATAATCTCTCCTATACTAATCGGCTTTGTCAAGTTTTCCATGCTTTTTGGATCAATTTTGGTCCTTTGCATTTTACTAAGAAATCAACCCTGTGTTTTTCAAATGTGTTGCCAGAGGACTGACTGCAGGTAAGCATTTCCTAGAGCCTGTTCCTTCCTCCGTATCCCTCATTCCCGTCACCTGTGTTTGCTCTCCCTTTTTTCTCGGGGTAATGAGGCCCGTAACCAGCCAAGGGATTTATTTACCCTTCAACATTTGTTTTCTGCTTTATTAATTTTACACTTTTACCTTTGTTATTTCATCATTCCTCCTCCCCAGCTTTTTGTTTGCTTAGTTGTTCTTTTTCTAAGTTCTTATGATGCATACCCCACTATTTTTCATCTGCTTTAAAATTTTTTTTTAATGTTTATTTTTGAGAGAGAGACAGAGTGCAAGTGGGGGAGGGGCAGAGAGAGAGAAGGAGACACAGGATCCGAAGCAGGCTCCAGGCTCTGAGCTGTCAGCCCAGAGCCCGACGCAAGGCTCGAACCCACGGACCGCGGGATCGTGACCTGAGCCGAAGTCGGATGCTTAACCCAACTGAGCCACCCAGACGCCCCTAATCTGCTTTAATAAAGGTAGCTTTCCCATTCTAGGGGATATTCCCTTTCTAGGTGATCTACACTATTTCGACTTTCTTTTAAAATAAAGAAAAACACCTGAAACGAAAATTTAAGAGCCATGATGCAAGTAAGCAATGGAACTAAGTGGGCATGCTAAGAGCAGGAGATTAGTAAACCAGCAGGACAGGGGGAAAAGTCGTCCCTATTTCATTAGTACAGGCCCGGTTTAAACAAAATTCTCTTACTGTGTTGTCAGGTTTTCACCCTGCATGTCACATTTTGGGAAAATGACTGGATTCATATACAGGTTACAAAATTACCACCAGAAAAGGGGCACCTGCGTGGCTCAGTTGGTTAAGCATCGACTTAAAAAAATTTTTTTTTAACGTTTATTCATTTCTTTGGGGGAGAGACAGACAGACACAGCATGAGTGGAAGAGGTGCACAGAGAGAGAGAGAGAGAGAGAGAGAGACAGAGACAGAGACAGAGACAGAGACAGAGACAGAGACAAAATCCAAAGCAGGCTCCAGGCTCTGAGCTGTTAGCACAGAGCCTGACACAGGGCTCCAATCCACGAGTCGTGAGATCATGACCTGCGCCGAAGTTGGACACCCAACCGACTGAGCCACCCTGGCGCCCCAGGCATCCGACTGTTGATCTCAGCTCAGGTCACAATTGCACAGTTCATGGGATCAAGCCCCGCATGAGGCTCTGCGTTGACAGTGTAGAGCCTGTTTGGGATTCTCTCTCCCTCTCTCTCTGCCCCTCCCTTGCTCATGCTCTCCCTCCCCCTCCCTCTCAAAATAAACAAACTTAAAAATAAATTTCCACCAGAATAAATGCTGCAGTCACTGTACATTCAGCCTAATACTAAAATTTCTATCTGTAATCAGAACAGTGTTTCGAATCCAGAGCCCCACAGATACTGCACCAACAAAAATGGGCTCTTATGTCACAACAGTGAACTTACCAATCCAAGAACGTGGCCTGATGCCTTTGAGATGCATCTTTAGGTCGGGCTGATGTAAACCTTCCCAGGTAATAGAAGAACTCATCATCCAGAACCCACGCCGTTTCCAGGTTCAGCAATGTATCATGTAAGCAGCAACCTCGTCCGTGTGATTGCCTCAGACAGCAAATCTTAAAAATCGATGCCAAAGGGACAGAAAGAGGGTCTGCGTATCCCAGTGTGAGTGGCTCTGACCTAATTAGAAAAGTGTCTGAGGCCAGAAGCAAAACTGCTCCTGTTTCCTTAATCCCCACTACAGGGAACTCTAGAAGGCTTACAAGGTCCCAATCTGGCCTGGGGAAACTGAAAAGGACACTCAGATAAAATCACATTCATTTATGCTCTACTAATTCAGAATTATTTTTATGATCTCGAAAGGTTTGGACTCAGGTTTCCATTTTTAGACCCTATGACAACAGGCAGAGAAGGAGGCTCAACCTACTTATGGGAACAAATTTTAGAAGCTCTGACTCATGTGTAAACAACCAATGTGCTAATCATTTATCTGTTGGTTAAAGCAAAGACTTCTATTTGGGTTGCTACCCGAAGTCCTTTTTGAAACCAAAAAGAAATTAACATTCTCTGCATTTAATTATTTTCTCTTTGTTCCTGAACGTTTTCCCCAGCGAATCCTAGTAAATAAAAGGTTATTATTAAACCCCCATTAGAACAGGAACTGTTTGGTGGTAGGAACCACTGAATTGTTCCCGAAGGTCTTTCAACCAGCGAGGAAATGCATCCCTTCGCTTCAGGCGATCCGCACTGCTTCCGAGCAAGGGCCACGATTCCACCTGACGTGAACATCCAGTTGAAGCAACCTGCACATCCTAATCGACAACCCGATGTCAGACACTAGCACGTGTGTTGGTGCAGAAGCAAGGTCATGTGTATGACTGCACCCTGAGAACATGATTGGGAGGTGGGTCTCTAGGAATCCACTGGCTGGTTGTGCACTAGAGGGGCAACCCAAACCTTCGTACGTTCCTACTTCCTGTCATCTGAGTCCTGGAGACAATGCCCCCGACACCTAGCATCTCCTAACTGCCTTTACCCCATTCTGCAGGGGGTGAGCTACTACGCCAAGAATTAGGAGTCATAGTTCACATTCAAGGCCCAGTACTGGCTGTAAACAAATGGTTTCCAATTCCCCAGAAAAACCCTTACCAAGGGGTATTTGGTCGGCTGTGTTCTTTCTGCATGGCACACCGCTTTTCATCTGTCAAAATTAAGTGAGATAATCTGTTTTCCAAGGTTCAATGGCAATCAGCTACGTGTTGTGCTTCAGAAATAAGCTGGTTGGGCCAGATATGCTCATATTATCATCTGAAATACTTAAACTTCACTTTCTGGCGGAAATATTTCTAACCCTTCTTCTTCTTAGCAAACAACTACATGCTAAGGCTCAAAGAGAAGGGAGGCGTATTTCACAGTGCAAAGGCCAGGGGGTGGGGGCAGGCCCGTTGAAGAGGCTTCTGCTTGTGTAAGGTGGGGTGGGAGGCTTGTGTGTGCACATCTCCCCCCATCCCCATCACAACACGGTGCCTGGAGGAAGGGGAGAGGTGAGGGGGGGAGGTGGAGAGCGGGGAATGCAGGCGCTCCTGCTGCCAGGCCTTGTGGGGTCAAGGTCACATGGACCATCTGACCTCCGCATGATCCCTCAACGCCCAGCTTCACCAGCCACTCCGCTGTCGCCCTAGTGGTGTAGTCTGTCCCCCTGCCTCCCACCTGCTCTCTCTCTACTTTGTACTGTTTCTCCCGCAAGTTTTAGCCAGGATGCCAGATCTCCATGCCGGAGTTCCTGCGTCGGTATAGATGGATTCATCACTCCGCTGGCAGTGTGCGTCCTCCAGGGGCTGAGGGCAGTCGGTGGCGTTCCCCCTCTACCCCCGGCCAGCACAGCTCCTCCAACACAGTACAGGAGACTGGTGTTGTCCAAGTGGAAAACCTGTGTGATCGTTAAACCGACTCGGCCAAGCTCAACTATGGCGCACTCAGGCTGGAAGTTTTGGGGGATCCTGCACTCTGTGCACAGGGAACAACCTCAACTCTTCCGAGAACCGCCTTCTTGCAGTTACAAGGAATGAAGGAAGCCTTTGTAGAGAGGTTGCTCTCTGAGTGGGGCCTCACCAGGTAAGCAGGGCTCTCTGTCTCTCTCTCTCCTTCACTCACACACACATACCCCACTGGGTGAAGAATGGCAGGGGAGGGGGGAATCAAACATATAGGCGACTTGGGCAATTCAGCTTGGGTGCAGCAAAACAGGTGGAAAGGAAGTGAACGGAAACTGGGCTGAACCAAATTACACTCCACCTGAATACCAGGAAAGGGGTATGGGGCCCGTTTTTTCCACAATACTGTCCTTTCCTTTCCTAATTACTAGTGATTTCCACCATTTCTCTGTGAGTCTTCAACTAATGACTAATGAAAAGCCCTGAGATTTCACGATTCTACTTCCTACTTGTTTTCTATTCTTATTCTATACCAATTAACTTATTCATCGTGTTTCCCTCTCCCAAATGACAAATCCACAGGCCCTACCTATCGGCTGCCTCTCCCTCCCCCTTCCCACGAGTCAAAACAAGCCAAGCTGCTTATGATTATAAAACAAACTTTCAAATATTTTTACCAAAAACATTTCTCCTAAATATAACTTCCATTATTTTGAAAAAGGCCAAATATTTTTGCCAGGTGACTACATTTATCTCTCTTTAATCTCTGTTATTCCTTTGGCCATTTGGGAACACAACAGATTATAAGGAGTATTGGCTCAGCGCTCTACTGTTCACATTTCTACTGACCCACGATGCTTAAGTACCAGCTGGAAGGAGCGGACCATAAAACCACATTAATTCCCTAACAGTTCGTGAAGAGAACTAATGATCCACACAAAGTACCAGGAAATGCAAATAGGGCACGATACACGAGGATACCTAAAATTGACTCTATATCACTTTACCAGGTAGACCATCTTAGAAGATCTGGTGATTATCCGTCAAGTGATATTTAGTCAATTAGTTTAACTCTCAACCCAAATCTCTTGTGTTGAGGTGCTCACAGTCTAGTGGATACACATTCTGCTTGATACAATGTCGAGTTCCTCTCTTTCCCTTTTTTTTTTTTAGAAATTTTCTTCTCTTTCTTCATTGCATTCTATCCGATTCCAGGGTTGGCCAGTTTCATTTCACCTCACAGACCATGTGATCCCTTTTCCAGTGTTCTAGCGTCTTCTTCCTCTTGCACTTCTGCATGTGGCTCTCAGAAAGATGTACAAAATTTATGAAGGCTTTTGTGTAATGAATGTCTAACACTACAAACATTGTGGAAATTCTAAAAAAAAAAAAAAATTTTAAAGACTATTTAAAGTCAACCACCTATGCAATACCCATATATCATGACCTGTCACCAGTCAACAAAATGTCAAATATCTGTAAAGTTCTGAGTAATTTTCATCTATCTAGATGCCTACACATTCCCTTGGCTGTAATGACCCCATGGAGCCCTGCCCAGGGGAAATGTTAAGGTTTCTATTAGACTGTAAGCATCTTGAAGTCAAGGGACTTACGCCTCTTCATATTCCGTATAACCACCTGCCATATATACTCCAACAGCAAAATAAATGCTTACTGCAAACAAATCAATCATCCTTACCTACTTTGAAAATGTCTGAGTACATAAAAAGTGAAGTTCAGGGGGGATACCGTGATGAATCTGGTAGTAAAGTCAACTATGCCTTCAAACTCAAAAGAGCCTGAATCTTTATTAAAAGTCCTTCTTTGAAACTGGCTGTTTTCTACAACTGGAAACAATAGAAACAATGGCTTTTTCATAGCAGCTGATGTGAACTGCATTCCCTTAAACCAGGCTAAGATTCTCCTAGTGCAAATTTTAAAGTACTGAAAAAAAAAATTCTTTAATTAATTTTGCCCTTATAAATTGCCGTGCATAGTTGTTATTTTTCACATGCAACAAGTTTTTAGGGTCTGATTCACTAGGTATCTTCTGAGACAGTCTGGCAAGACTTAATTTATTTGAGAGATCAACTCCAAATGGAGAATTTCATATAATTATATAAAAAGTAAAAGGAATCTGAAAAATGTTTTTACCAGTCATAGTTATTTTAACGTATACTAATTTGGGTATAGCTAACATAGTTTAGAAAAAAAGATCATCTGCTGCTTAGTATAAAAAGCTGCCTTTAAAAGAAAACTACTTTTCCTTGTACATTTACCAACAGCACATATTATACAGAAATCTTTCCTCCAGGGTGCTAAACCTCAGCACTGAATCTAGATAATCACTTCCACTTTCCAAAAATTGACCTTCCAAAACTGAAATGTAGGAGAGACTGGAAACACTGAATCCAACGGTAAAGGATTTTTTTTATTATGCTAATGATTTCCAAAGTGTAGTCACTTTAACTGCCAACCTAGTTTGTGGATAATTTAAGGAGTCATTTCCAGTTAAGGTTTTATTTAAGTATGCACGGAGGCCTAATATTATCAGTTACACACACACACAACCACAGCAGCGGCAAAGAAGCTAATAATAATGGAAATAATACCAATGATGATGATGAGGGAAGTCTTATGTGGTGCTATATATTACTAGCAAGCATTTTAAGCCCCTTAACATTGGTGAGCAAGTGCATAATAAACTAAAACTAAAACTAATAATAATAATACCCAAATTAGCAGGAACGGAGCCATGAAATAAAAGCAAAGGTGTTTGCCCAACATGTGCCACATGACAGGAGACAAATCCAGAAGGATGAAGGCTGTGTATACGGGGGAAATGGAAGGCAGAACCAGCCAGGAACGACTTTGCCCCTGAAGAGATCAATTCCCAACCCTGTGCACAGAGAGGATGAGCCGGGGCAGGGACCAGCAGACTGGGGAAGGGCACCAGGAGCGGGGAGTAGACTCTGTTTGTTGGGAAGGAGCCTGTGCTGTCCCTGGTGATAAAACACAGCTTCGTCCGCTCCTGAAGGAGGCCGCCAGACCAGCCCTCTGAAAGCAGAGCACGCGGGAGTTACCCGGAAAACCAGTGAAAAACAGACTGATTCCGTATGCCCGGGCAGGGCCAGAGAGTCTGCTCATCTAACAAGCTCCCAGCTGATGCTGCCGGTCCGTGGACCACACCTGGAGCAGCTGCCCTGGAGGGCAGCTCAGCCGATGGTGGGCAGAGAGAGAGAGAGAGAGAGAGTTTAACAGAAAGGCCATCACCTGCTGGGCAGGGCACAGGCCAGCTGGGCTCCTGCTCTCCCCTCACTTCCTGGGTCTCCAGTCCTTCACCTGTAACACCAGGAGGAAGAGTCCATCTCTAAGGTCTCTTTCTAGCTTTACAAATTTGGGGCACGGATGGAGGCTTGTAGCCTGAAGAGCTTACACCTCCTAGGTCAGGTAGTGAAGAGGAGGGCAGAGCTTCAGGCAACGGGAGGCTACCCAGCAGTTGCACTTGTCCCAGACAAGACTGGAAGAATTTACATGCTCCTGTCATCTTATCCCTTTATCCCTCGTGGAATGCCCAGACAGAAATACAAAATGATGTGTGCACAAGGCTATTTACTGAAAAACAACGGACAAGTCTGGGAATAACCCGAATGTCCATCGGTAGGGGATCGACTGAATAAATCTAATACATTCATACCAGGGTGAATGTATTAATACACGAGGAGATGTAAAAGAGATCTAAAGAGATGTAAGAGATGTAAAAATACACGAGGAACTTCTCTATAGACCGGTCAAAGTTCTCTATATGCTGATACTAAGAAAATTGCAAAAACAAAAACAACTCTAACAATATATAAAGTTGGTATCGCAATCATAGAGAAACATGGTCTCACTTGACTTTAAAATGTGTTTTTATTGTACATCCCTGGTGGGATCTAAGATAAAAAAGAATTGTCAAGAAATATTAAACTGTATCCAATAGTAATAAAGATAGCAAAATTTTAGGGGTGCCTGGGTAGGTTAGCATTGAAGTGTCCAAACTTCAGTTCAGGTCATGATCTCACGGTTTAAGTTCGAGCCCTAGGTCAGGCTCTGTGTGATAGCTCAGAACCTGGAGCCTGCTCTGGATTCTGTGTCTCCCTCTCTCTCTCTGCCCCTTCCCTGCTCATGCTCTCTCTCTCAAAAAAAAAAAAAAACAAAAAACAAAAAACAAAAAAAAACACCAGATACTAAAAAAAAAAAATTTTTTTTAAATGGCAAAATTTTAGGAAGTGTTGAAGTTGGGTTATAGGATTTCATTATGCTCTTTGCCATCATGCAGTTTTCTCTATTTTTGTATAGATTTGAATAATTTTTTAAAAATCAACTTTCCAGAAGTGCCTAGGTGGCTCAATCGGTTGAGCATCTGACTCTTGATTTCAGCTCAAGTCATGATCTTATGGGTTGTGAGATCGAGCCCCACGCCGGGCTCCTCACTAGGCTTGGAGCCTGCTTAAGATTCTCTCCCTCTCCCTCTGTCCCTCCCCCTGCTCACACTCTCCCTCAAAAACAAAAAAAAACAAAAAAAAAAAAATCAATTTTCCTGGTAACCTTTAATATTAACACACATGCACACCAAGTAAGAATGTAAGAAAGAGCACAGATGAGCAGCAAAGCCAACTTTAGGCCAAGGTGAACGACAAGGTTCCTAATATAAAATGTACATACAAGCAGGCAAGCGGGGGGTGGGGCTGACCCCTACTACAACATAACATAGTCCACATCTGTAAGACTTTACTGTATTCAAATACATTTTATAGGATCTCATTCTGTGTTCACAACAAAATTTCCCGTGACTATTTAGCACATTTAGAACTAAGGTAATTGACTCAAACCGGTTCAAACCCATGTTATCCTATCTCCAAGTCCAGTGCTTTCATACGCTGTTCCCCAGTACCCGCACCGACAGAGGAGTGGGGTGAGGGCCATGGCCTAACAGCACTGCCAGCAATTTCAAGTCCAAGTTTAAAAATTCATGCTGATTTCCATTTCCTCCCAAATACATATGGGTTTAGCACTTTTAGTGATTTGTCAAATGGAATAGACCCACATGTATACTTTGTACCTTTATGAACCCTGGAAGCACAATTCCTTCTTCCAGCTTCAGAGGCATTCAATTACACCAGGGTGCACCGGGACAGTGACATCTGTCACCCGGATGCCTTTGGAGGCCCAGCAACAAAAAGGGACACGTCCCATTGTCCAACTAGCGCATTGCTGGTAGCATTCCCAGCCGATAATATTTCAATCGGCACCTACAAATACACTTTCTGTTGATGTAACTTTTTAACCTGAAAATTCTGTCTAGTCTTTTAAATATACCACCTAGAAATGAGTCAGTGCAATGGCAGGCAATTAAAATCACATAACATGGTTTGCAATTGCTCAAGCCGACTCGGGCGCATTCTGGAAAGAGGCACTTCATGGCTATCCTGAGCAGAAAACTGCGAGATGAACGAGGAACTCAACTTCACAACAGCCTATTTCAAGGGGGGGAAGGTGAGAGGACAGTAACATTTATGAAATGGTAAGGTTTTTTTGTTTTTTTTTTTTTAAGAACAGCTTAGACTTATAGCATTATTCTAAAGATAGTACAAAGAGATCCCATATACCACATATCTGGTTTCCCCAACTATTAACATTTTACATTAGTATGATACATTTGCTCAATTAATGAATAGAGGTTGATACATTAACTGAAATCCAGGCTTTATTCAGATTTCCTGTTTTTCCCTAATGTCCTTTTCCTGTTCCCGGATGCAATTTTGATTTTTCTTACAATTTAAAATTCACCATAGGAAGACGATTTAAGCAAATATAACAAATGCAAGCATAAAAGACTAAAACAGCGCTTCTCAAAGCAAGAAAAATTCAAATATTGGATGAAACACCAACAAGATCGGCTCGTCAACAGACCAACCTCGACCTATATATAACTCCAGTAACCACCGTCTTAGAGAACTTGCCAAATAGGGAGTGAGTTTCCAGGTGTGAAAAGTGAGCTGTGGTATGGAGAACACCAATCTGAAAGTCAGGTTCCGATACTAAGGCTGGGTCAGTCATGCTAATAAGCCTACGTGTCATTTCAATCAGGTCCCCAAACAGCTTGCTAGGGTCAGAAACCTACAAAATACTTCTGTGGGTACTACAGGGACCCAAAGTATGTGAGCCGTTGCCCGTCTCCAGTCCGTTTGATCCAATGAAGGAGTTAGAAAGCACAGAAAGATGATCTTAAAGATTTCAAAGAGCAAGGCAAGATGACAGCCAACGTGGAGGAAACGAGCACGTGATTCACTGGAAGTGAACTCACTAAGGGCTTAGGCAAAAACTGCTGTAAGAACTGAAGCAGGAAGGGAGAAACCATGTCAGAATGATTATAAAAGGAAAGCCAACCTTTCTGGGCTAGAGTTCATCTCAAGAGAGAAGGTATTAGACGAAAGTGACTCTTGAAATCCCCTGCGGCGTCTCTAACTCCGCCATTCCTTTTCATTTCGGTCTCCAACAACGCAGCGAGGTTAGCAGCAAGGATACCCTGGCCTGTCATCAGCCACAGAGGGCCTTAGAGGACCACAAGCAAGTCTCCCCACCAGCTGCCACCGACAGAGAGCTTTTTCCTGCCTGACAATGAACAGGAATCCTCCGTTCAGGTGGATGATATTAGCAAACTACTAAGTAACTACTTAAAAAAAAAAAAAAAAAGATGTTAAAATAAGACACTTTGCCAATTAACTCGAACTTAAAAGAAAGACATTTTACTATCTTGAAGCTATGTTATATAAACCACATGCTCCATTAATCTGTTCATTCAACCAGGCCCAATTGAGCCCTCCTGCAAAACAAGCCAACAAGAAGCTTTTAGTCCTTTACGGAGAGGCTACAGAGATTTCAGCATTTCTGTGGCATTTTAAAGTTTGGACATCCCTTTAAAAGCAAGGTTTCTCAACAACCGTGGCACTGCTTTGCGTGGACACGTCTTTGTGGTGCAGGGCTGTCCCATACACTATAGATACACTACAAAAGGCTGAGCAGTATCCCTGGCCTGTCCCCACGAAAGGACAGTCAAAAAGGTCTCCAGACATTGCCAAGTGTCCCCAGCTGGCGAAATCGTCTCTGGTTGAGAACCTCTGCCTTAAAGTAATTCGTGATATGTATAAATAAATGCAACATGGTTTCAACAGTAACATAAGATTTCAATGTGGATTAAGTGACATTTTAAGAAACCTTCCAGAAATCACCAATCAGAAAACATAATCACACACAAAAAGCAAAAGTATGGGTTCCCCTCCCCTCAGCTGTCAGGAAATCAGTACTTTTATTTTTTTTTTAATTAATTAATTAATTTATTTATTTATTTATTTTTTTTTTTTCAACGTTTATTTATTTTTGGGACAGGGAAAGACAGAGCATGAACGGGGGAGGGGCAGAGAGAGAGGGAGACAGAGAATCGGAAACAGGCTCCAGGCTCTGAGCCATCAGCCCAGAGCTTGACGCGGGGCTCGAACTCACGGACTCCAAGATCGTGACCTGGCTGAAGTCAGACGCTTAACCGACTGCGCGACCCAGGCGCCCCATTACTTTTAAAACAATAAATAAATGTAACGTACAGACTTGCTAACTCCCCAGAAGCAAGGAATCTGGGTTAGAAATCATCTTCAATCCTCTCTGTTCTGGGATTCAAAAGGAAACATCAGACTCTACACACGGCAGCCAATCGGACCGAGCACAGGCAGAAGGTGGTCTGGGAAAGATGCCAAAATGGGACACCTCGTGACCACCGAGTGCCGCCCCAACCTACCACATTCCCACCTCAGAGGACCACGGGTGCACCGCCCAAGAGTCATGTTTGCCACCAGCGATGAAAACAGACCCCATTCCCCACAAGAAGATTAAGGCCAAGGAAAGAGGAAAGAGCTCATGAAAGTATGTGCCTTATAAATGCCTTAGGCTGATGTCTGGAGGTTTCCAACTTGTCACTCAGCTTCATTTGGGGGCGGAGAGGAATACTTCTATAAACAACAGGACGAGTAAGTTCTTAAGGGAAACCCGAGAGAATGCAGGTTCAGTGCCACTGGCTTTTTTAATAATTGGCTGTAAAAGCTGTTTCTTAAAAAATCATTTAAGGGGCGCCTGGGTGGCGCAGTCGGTTAAGCGTCCGACCTCAGCCAGGTCACGATCTCGCGGTCCGTGAGTTCGAGCCCCGCGTCAGGCTCTGGGCTGATGGCTCAGAGCCTGGAGCCTGTTTCGATTCTGTGTCTCCCTCTCTCTCTGCCCCTACCCCGTTCATGCTCTGTCTCTCTCTGTCCCAAAAATAAATAAAAAACGTTGAAAAAATTAAAAAAAAAAATCATTTAAAAAAAAAGACATTCCTCATTTTTGTGGTTACGGAAGCTCTTTCTTCTCCTCTTTTAGGTGCCAGCGTGAACATGTATGTCAACTCACCACCGTAACAGATTTAGATCAGAAGAAAACGGCTAACTCTACCCACCCTGTAGGGGCAAGGCCACCCCGATGCCTTTTTCTTTCAAGAAGCGATGCCAATGGATAGTCTCTCAGAAAGAAGGGAGGGGATGGCCGCCAAGGTGGCTTAGAGACCCAGGCAGTCGGCACCTGGGCTGGGAGATGTCGATCACCCAACACCCCCACCACCCGCACACAAGTGTGATCAGCCCTCCCTGAAGCCGGCTCAGCGCAAAGGCTCACCAGATGGGTCTCTGGATTGCAGGAGCCGTCCGCCACGCGGTGCCCTGGGCAGCCGCTCCCTTCCACTGACTGCGGTTCCATGACTGTGGTTCCACCTCCTCTGGCTCACACCCAACTCACTCCCCCAACCCCCGAGGGGAAGAGCACCCATAGGGAACTGGTTGTGCCCGGTTTCTACAGGTGGGCAGATGGCTGGCAGAGAGAAAATCACAGGGGAGGACCAGGGAGTTCAACCCACGGGGTACTAACCAGGCTAAATGTTAATCACGGCATAGGATCGTCTACATTAAAGATCATTAACCAGGCGCTCGGGCCTCTTGGCAAAGAATGAGGGTTCACAAGCTGAAAAAATGCATTTAGAGAAAGTAGCAGCCTCTTGTTGCCAAACACAGCGTTTAGGTCATTTCAGGAGAAGGGCACCTCAATGGCGCAGAAGGAACAGAAGCAAACGGGGGGGGGGGCTTTGGCGAGGGTGGGGGGCACACTTCTTCCTCTTCTTCCAGAGCGGTTCTCCACCCATAGCCGCAGCTTATTTTCCGTTCTTCCTCATCCCTTACGAGGTGTAACCGTGACCTCACATGCAAGGGCGTCTACAGGTGAGGAATTCTCAACAGGTCAGGTCTGCAGAATCTGTGTCTCCAACTGTCCATTTCTAGGGGGCAACATCTCCTTTTAAGGTGATGGTTTAGACTCTACAATTCCGAGCCACGCAGAAAGAGGACGGCGTTTCCCTACTCATTCATTAAGCTGCCCTGCCTTTCCTCCCACATCCAAGGGACCCAATGCCACGCCATTCTCAAGCAAAACAAGAAGTCGCCATCAAGCAAACAGGGTCACAAGTTCAATTTCACACATTACCAACGGCCACGGTTTTGAAGGCTTCTGACAAGTGTTCTTTCTGACATGCTTCAAGCGGCTGCCCAGGGGCAGGCTTACCGCCCCCCCACCCCCACCCCACCCCCACATACACCCTCCTCCACCGCTCAGCCCAGCACGGGCTCCGCAGCCAGCCCTGGTCTGAGGCAGCCTGAGAGTCTCTTGTTCTGGACTCGCCCGAAAAGAGCAAGCACTACCCTGCCTTTCCATTCCAGTATTACATAAGTCAGTTTCCCTCCAATTATCTATTGGCCACAAAGCATTATTTGTGACCGAAGTATAAAGAAAAGAGAAGAAAAGGAGAACCACACTAATTCCTGCTAGCGAGATGAACCTGAAATGGAGACGCAACAGATTCCCGGAGATTCATTTCTATATGTGTTTTTAATCACCTTTAACCTGAGTACTCTAACTTAGGGTCAAGAGAACAGAAGTGCCAGTTTTATTTTCTCTTAAAGGGGATACCCATTTATATGTCTGGAGGCTGGCAAATGTGGGGGCAAAGATTATCAGACACTTGATTGACAATTCTGAAAAGTTCCAGATTGAATGCCCATCCACAGAAGAGCAAAATCATTTAACCCGTGTGAACACGAGGGAAAACTCAACTTAGGAGTCATGGGACTCATCCTCCCGCATTTCCTGTAAAGGTTATAAAACAAAGGAGGCGTTCGTTTAGCAGGAGATGAGCCTAAAACAACGAACAGGTACACCTGTCCCACCGTGGCCTAGCTGACTGCATTCACGGTGTTTAAACTGAACAATGAACTCTAAAAAGAAAAAACATTTCAAAATAAAAAATCTAGCCTCACTTCACCTGGAGTTCTGTACCAAATTCCCGAACTCCGCACGACAGATCCCTTCGCTGGGTCTATTTTTGACATTTCAGGAACACAGTGATGACAAATGCACTAATTTATTCATAAAAGGGGGGTGCGGGAGAGCAATCTCTAGAATAGTTTTTCAGAGCACTAAAAAAAAAAAAAAGGTCTCACGCCAGATGACACAGGTTAAACACATACTTACAAATTTTTACTGGATGTGCTTTGATTTTTGAAGCAGGCGAAAAACGTTTAAGTGACACGAAAGGAAAAAAAGAAATCAAATAATTCCCCCAATCCTGGCAGATTTAGATTAAAGCTACCAAATCCATTAGGAGAGAACGTTCTCCCGACGTGAACCAAGGAAAACGGAATCCTTTGTGGCACTTACCAGATTCGGAGCAGGAAGACCTCGCTTTAAAAGGGGAGAGAGACAGAAAGGCTGGTCTAGATGCAGATGGTTGTCTGTTTCCCCTAACAACAGCAGCAGCGAGGAGAAATCCTGGTCTCTGCCGGTTCCCCGTTGACAGGTGATCAGCAGCCCGGAGCTGGAGGCACTGTGCTGTGTTTGGTTGGGGGGTGGGGGTGGGGGAGGTTTCCAGGGGAGGGTTCTGCAAGCAGCGACCGCCCAGGTAGGGCCCCGCTGAGAGCCACCCACCCGGGACACCCTCGAGCTGTACCGGCTGGTGCCGTGCTGAAGCCTGTCTGGGCTGGAAGCTGTTGCTGCTGCCTGCGCCTTGATCGAATCAGGAGCAAATTCCAAAGTGGGGAAGAGAGGAAGTTGTTCGTCTGAGGCGGCGGAACCAATGACTATAGGAGGAACTTTGTGGATTCAAGAGACACCAACCACAGGACACAGCCCCCAACGCTGCCCGTGCGGCAGAACCGCATCGGGAAAGTTAAGAGCCGATTTCCAGGAAGAAGGGCGCACACCTAGCCTAGCTGAGGCGACCCTGCAACCTGAGGAACCCTAAGGCACACAGTGTCCCTTCTTGAAAACTAATGGCGTTTCCCCCCCTAAATGTTCATGCCGATGTTGAAAGGACATTCAAGCAAATGAAGGAATCTTTCTGGGTACTAGTGTTTAAGAAATTGATCAATTGCCCTCCTCTGGATGGAATGAGCACGTATTTTCATCACTAGCTTTGGAGTCCATCTCTACCACCTTACCAGCAGGGGGTCCCTGGGTTAAGTATGACCTGCCCACTTCTAGCTTCCTCATCTGTTTAAAAAAAAAAAAAAGGAGCCTTGAAACCACCTTCACAGATTGTTGTGAGGAATGAGATCCTGGGGCGGGGGGGGGGAACCCACAGTCCACAGTCAATGGGCCTGTGCCCCATCACGTCCCCATCTCCTCTAACAGCTTGTGGCCCTAAGTCAACCACAGCCACCCCCTCTTACCTACCTTCCATTTAAAAAGCGATCCAATGCATACCCAACAGCAAAAGATGTTTCTCCTGTTCTCTTTTAACCAATGTCTCCAACAGTTAGGAGACCAATGTAAAAACCATTTTAGCACTCAAAGGTCAAAGCCAGATCATGTGGCCCCTCAGCCCAAACCCTGAGAGGTAAACCAACTTGCGGCCCAAGTTAGAAGAGGTCTCTGACCCTAATTCCTTGGCAACATCCCACTGCAGAGCCAAGAACACTTGGCGTGCTCACTTCTAAGAGTCAAGAATGTGCAGGGGGGAAAAACAGGCACTTAACTGAGCTAGAAGTCTTTTTCCTTAATGCTTCCTTTGAAAAGGCAGTGATTTCTTAAAATGGAATTCGCAAGTTGCTTATTATTCTACTCTTTGACAACAGCTCAAGTAACCCTTCAAGGCAAGTAGAGACCTTCAGTGGGAGGGGGAGTCCCAGAGGCCCACTGGGGCCAAGAAGCCGCCATCACCATCTGGTGGTGGCTCTCGAATACTGCAGTCATGAACCCCGCACCATCTTCAACCCATTCTTCAAGAAGCGGCGTGTCCGAATTTCTGCTTTACTGACTTGCTGAAAGTGAGTTTCGCTGCTCAACTGACAATCGTGCTTTCACACCACACCCGCTTTCACACCACAACTTCTTCCCCGCCTTCGTTCTTTTCCACTGACTTCTGATCAGGCCGCTAAACACAAGAGGGAGGACCAAAGTTCCGTTCTTCCCTATGGCTCCTGTCCCCAGTTCGACGCCTGGTGATTTGGTTACAAAGAATGAGATTCCCAGAGGAAAGAGAAGCAAAGAGAAAACACTGAGAAAAGAGAAGCAAAGAGCCGGTATGTTCCCCGAAGGTAACAGCCAAGAACCAACTGGAAAATACGAGGCAGGCATCTCTACCAAGTAAAGAGGCCAGTTGTAGACCCAGGACGTAACAAAGACGAGGCAGCACGGACCTGGCCAGTGAGCAAGTCTTGGGTGGGTTCGGGGAAGTTGTTCTGTGCCGCTGGAGGACAGAATGTGCTGGAAATTGGCTCACAAAGAGCAGCCCAGCAGGTAACGTTTGAAAAAAAAAAAAAAAATGCTCCCAACCACTTCACTCCTCCAAAGCCTTTATCAATCTCTGGTGAATAGATTTAGGTCCTGGAGGCTCTCAGAAGCAGGTAACAACTTCAGGGAAAATATGCCAGAGGAAGCGAGGGCCCCGGAATAGAAATTGGAAATTTATATTTAAGTGGCATCACTGGGATATGCTCTAAAATGATACTAGGGGGGCGCCTGGGTGGCGCAGTCGGTTAAGCGTCCGACTTCAGCTCAGGTCACGATCTCGCGGTCCGTGAGTTCGAGCCCCGCGTCAGGCTCTGGGCTGATGGCTCGGAGCCTGGAGCCTGTTTCCGATTCTGTGTCTCCCTCTCTCTCTGCCCCTCCCCCGTTCATGCTCTGTCTCTCTCTGTCCCAAAAATAAATAAACGTTGAAAAAAAATAAATAAAATAAAATGATACTAGGGATTTCTAAGCAAGTAGTAGGGGAAGACCGTACATATGGGTTTTACACGCAGCTGTACAAAGGCCTGGGGACCAGCTGGCACATCTTTCTTTGTATAGTAGCAACATCTGCTTGGAACAGAATAGAAGAAAGTGCTCCTTTAGTTACAAACGAAGACTGGAATTTTCAGGACTTTATTTACTACGTAAAATGTCCTTCCTTTTTTTTTTTTTTTCCTTTTTTTCCTACATCAGCCCAGTAGGTTATTTGCAACAATTCTAAAATTAAGGACCCGACTGACATTCACTTCAATTTTCTCTAGGCATACCTTGGAGACATTTCGGGTACAGTTCCAGAATGCCACAATAAGCAAACATCAAAATAAAGGAATCAAATGAAGTTTCTGGCTTTCCAGTACGTATAGAAGTTATGTTTATATGATACAGGAGTCTATTACGTGTGCAATAGCATTCCGTCAAAAAAAAAAAAAGTGCGCACCTTAATTTAAAATTGCCTTATTGCTAAAAAGTGCTAATCGTCATCCGAGCTTTCAGTGAGTCACAACCGCACATCACAGATCACAACAAATGTAATAATGAGGAAGTTTGAAGTATTGGGAGAATGACCAAAATGTGACACACGGATGCACAGTGTGCAAATACTGTCAGAAAAAATGGCACCAGTAGACTTGCTCAACGCAGGGTTGCCACGAGCCTTCAGTTTGTATTAAAAAAAAAAATCTATAAAGCAGAGCACAATAAAACAAGTTATGCCTGTCCTAGACTAATTCAAGAGGTATGTCTCAGTACATTATCTTCCAATCAAATGTACACTCTCACGTATAAAAGAGCGCACGTGTAAGATAGCTCATGAGTATTACTATTAGCTCTTTCCTAAACGCTTCCATGTATATCAACTGGCAAAAAGATAAAATGAGATAAAATACCCTTTATCAAGAAACACAGTCCACATAGAACACCCCCCTCCCCGTGACACAGGCCTTGCTGTCTTTTTGGCCACTTTACTTTAAAAACCTCGGCAACCGTCACAAGCACACCCCCGAGGTCCCACAAGCTGCCGTGCTGTGATGGAACACGACAGTATCTTTAAAACAATCAGAAATCAAGCAAGCAGAAGGACAATTCCATGCATTAACGCATCCCGCCCCCCCCCTCCTTTGTAAATGACCCGTGTTCTAGGGCCATGCTGAGCTCAAATGAGCCGCTTTTGACAAACTCCTGGAGGCCCAAAACTCTGTCCTCTCTGGCTCCCAGCACACCGCCTTGGACCTGAATAGACAGTTAGTAAATTCCGCCGAAAGACAGATGCGAGCACCCGTGAGTCGTATCCCCGCAAACTAACCCCGCAAAAAGCGCAGTCACTGGTGTTCGGCCAGGCAGGAGACAAATGAACCGGAGCACGTCAAGGCAGCCTAGTAAAAAACCATTAAAAGTGAGGGGTACACTGTCAAAGGGCTAACATGAATCACCAGACTGGGTAAGCCGGGGGTCGGGACACCTGCAGACCAACCCTAATGGTGCCATTAACTACCCTCTTCGCTGGACTTGAGGCAACTTCACGTATTAACCTCTCTTAAATCATCAAATGTCTCACAGGAAAGGAGTCGGGGAACTTGCCCGCCATCTCCTCTCATTATTAAATCAACGGGTACCTTACACCCAGTCGGTAGTGCTGAGGACTGGGAATCATTTGTGCTCCTGAGCCCCAATTTAATCTCTTGATCTCAGAATGGTGCTATGTAAGGCAGGTCCTTGTTCTACGGTTTCTAGATCCAGCCTCACGTAGTTAAGAACCCAGGCTTGAAGGCTCAGCTCGGATGCTGTCTCATTCAGCAAGTATTTAGCAAGCTCCTACCACATGCCGCGTAGCACGAGTACCACGGGGACACGAGGGCTTCTGGGATGGAAGGGCTGGCCTCTTACTGCCCGTCCAGGTCTTATTTTGCTGAAGCCTTCAACACCTGTCATCTGTGCACACGATGAACTACTTAGCTTTCACACGGAGTTCTAGATTGATGTAATTGTTTTCTAATGAGCCCATCTCACCAATAAAACTCTAAGCTGCTACAGAGGAAGGCCAGTGTCTTCCTTAGTAATTTACTAATTATCTTGGAGCCAGTCTTCTGACAGCCTCAGCCGTGGAAACTCAGCTGCAAAACCCAAATAAACCGAGAAACAGCTTCTGAACTCTGAAACAGCAGCACCATCACCGGGCTCTTGGGCTCAGAGCTTCACTTACTCCAACACCATTCTGAACAAGCTTCATTATTTTGCTTCCCATTACACAGATCAAGTTTCTAATCTCATTAAAGTGCAGTAAACAGCAGTGCTACTATAAAAATCTAAACACACCAATAAAAAGTATTCATTGATACAAATAGCAATTAAAAATCTCAGCCATTATAATTATCAGCCCAGTGAGCAACCAGTTCATCATTGAAAGCTCTTTTTTATCACTGCTTTAATTCTCTAGAAGGTACAAGAGGATGGCTTCAACAATTGGGGTAAAAAGGTCTATTCTGAGGCTCAAATCACAGGTTCTCACTCAATAAGAGGCATTTTTATTTTCTAAAACTAAAACTTTTCCAATTTTTATGAAAGCAATGTAGATTTTTTTTTTTTAGTTCATTTATTTTGAGAGAGAGAGAGAGAGAGAGAGAGAGCGAGCGAGCATGCGGGAGAGGGCAGGGAAAGAGGGAGATAGAGAATCCCAAGCAAGCTCCATGCTGTCTGTGCAGAGCCCGATGTGGGGCTCGAACCCATGAACTGTGAGATCATGACCTGAGCCGAAATCAGGAGTCAGGTGCTTAACATACTGAGCCACACAGGTGCTCTGCAATGTAGATTCTTTACGGGAAAATTATACATACAAACACAGGCAAAGGAAGAAAACCTACACCTAGGAATCCCTTTCTCTAATGCTATATACATTAGCATGTTACCACCCTTTCAGATTGTCTACATTTCTGTTTATTTTTAGGTTTCTTACAAAAAGATGGGATCAGGGGCACCTACGTGGCTCAGTCAGTTAAGCGCCTGACTTTGGCTCAAGTCATGATTTCACGGTTCATGAGTTCGAGCCCCTCATCAGGCTCTGTGCTGGCAGCTCAGAGCCTAGAACCTGCTTCAGATTCTGAATCTCCCTGTCTCTCTGCCCCTCCCCCACTCACACTAGGTCTCCCTCTCTCTCATAAATAAATAAATATTGGAAAAAAAAAAAAAGATGGGATCAAGGGCGTCTGAGTGACTCAGTGGGTTGAGCCTCTGACTCTTGATTTCAGCTCAGGTTGTGATCCCAGGGTTGTGGGATCGGCCGGCATTGGGCTCCATGCTGCTGGGCATGGAACCTGCTTGGGATTCTCTCTTCCTCTGCCCCTCCCCCTGCTGACACACAGGCTCTCTTAAAAAAAAAAAAAGGGTGCTGGCGGGGGTCAAATTATACAAATCAATCTGTCACTTTTTCACTGAATGGTATGCTTCCTTGTCATCACATATCCGTATCATTTTTAAGGGTTTCTTACTATTCCTTTTTCGAGACCTACCACAGATAAACTATCTTAGATTGTTTTAATGCTGTTTTATGATAGACAATGCTTTGTAGGGGCCAAGGGCAGACCGCCCCAAAATATGGCACTTTAACATGAAGATTATTTTGAGTTAAAAAGCAACCAAAACCCAACATATTCAGGAAAAGTTCTTTACCTCCCCCCATACCTGTCTAAAAAGAATTTAGACAAAAGACCTGCTCCAGGAACAGAGCTATCACCATAGATAACTACATTATTCTGTGAACGAGGTTTGGTAGACAGGGAGCAAGTCCTATTTGATCAAATCCTGTGTCCCGTTTTTTTTTTTTTTTTTTTTTAATTTTTTTAAATATTTATTTATTTTTGAGAGAGAGAGATAGAGTGTGAATGGGGGAGGAGTAGAGAGAGAGAGGGGGTGACAATCTGAAGCAGGCTCCAGGCTCTGAGCTGTCAGCACACAGCCCAATGCAGGGCTCGAACTCACAAACCGTGAGATCATGACCTGAGCTGAAGTCAGAGGCTTAACCCACTGAGCCACCCAGGCATCCCTGCATCCCATTGTTTCTAAGATGCCCAGCAAACATGTTTACCAAACATTTACTTTTTTTCATCTCGTTGGCGTTCCTTCCCTTTGAAGTCCCAGACCCCTATCCCCTATCTCCTTAGTTCAGAATGACACAGACCTCATTGAGCCTGAATGCCTTTGGAATTTCCACGTCCATGTGAACTCCCTGTAAGTATGCTACTAAATTTGATTTTCTCCTATTAACCAGTCTCGTGTCAACTTGATTCTTCACCTGCCCACAAGGACCTTGAAGGGGACATTACGTTTTGCTCCTTGACATCTTCCTTATAGCCAATTCTTTGGATATATATGTAACAAAGTATATTTTATAAAACACATGCATTATATGTATGTATCCTTAGAATATACATCTAATAATATAATACATTCCTATTTCCTTAGGAGGAGTTCCTAATGAAGTATGTTAGCTAGATCATCAGGCATGTACACTTTTCTCTATGGCTGATAACATTCAATAATGCACTTACTCAGAAAAATTTAGAGAATATAAAAAAAATTACCCCGATATTAAAATATAAAATTAAGGGGCGCCTGGGTGGCGCAGTCGGTTAAGCGTCCGACTTCAGCCAGGTCACGATCTCGCGCTCCGTGAGTTCGAGCCCCGCGTCGGGCTCTGGGCTGATGGCTCAGAGCCTGGAGCCTGTTTCCAATTCTGTGTCTCCCTCTCTCTCTGCCCCTCGCCCGTTCATGCTCTGTCTCTCTCTGTCCCAAAAAAATAAATAAACGTTAAAAAAAAAAAAATTAAAAAAAAAAAAATCAGCACAGCCAAAGTAGAACTACTTCTGGTCAGTACAGCCAGTGTTGCATAAATTACTGACATCTACAATCAAGAAACAGCACACAATAAGGAAAAATATTACCGAGAAAGTGTGAGAGAGTAAAACACAGGAATTTAGCAATATTATTGAAACTGAAGATCTTAGGATCTCTCTGTCCCAAAAATTAAAAAAAAAAAAACAAAAAAAACAAAAAGAAAAACGTTGAAAAAAAATATATAAAATTAAAACATAAAAAAAAAACTACCACCCCGATATGGTGTTAATATTTTGTTGTGAGCCCATTCCAACCAACCTTTCCTATGTGTATACGTTCTTCTTTTTCCCAATTTTAGAATAGTTTTGCCTAAATGAACACTTAGTTGGTTTTACTGCAGTTTTTAGAGAATTCCCTATGAAATATTCATGCATCTGCTTTCAATTTAATAGCTTGAATCCAAGCTTTCAATAAGTCCTATTATCGACCAAAAAGAAAGCCAACCTCAAAGTAGGTGAGTAAATGCTTTATTCGTGGTCTTCCTGAGGACCGTGGCCCCGGAGACAGTATTTCAGATTGCCCTGAGAACTGCTCTGAAGGCTGATTACACACGCAAAAGGCGGAAACAGGTATACGTGCTTGTGAGCAGGTCTCCAAATATTTGCATGTCGCAAGGTATAATTTGGTTGTACATATTGAGGTTTACCGATTTCCACACAGGCATGTGAAAGACCCTTAGGTGATCTTAATACTTTTCTATCATTATCTGATTGTTCAAAAGTATTGCCTGCATGTTTCTGCCTCACTGGTTTTCTGGCTCTTCTTGTTTCTGGTGTCACCTTGAGGTCACTTGAGAGGGTCACAGAAGGCTGACAGTCACCGACAGCAGTTCTAATGCACACGATCAAATTCAAGGTCGTTCCGTTCTCTTGCGTGGCCCGTAAGGAGAGAGAGGGAGGCAGAAAGCAAGGACAGGACAAAGGTGAGGAAACTGGAAAAGGCCAAGGAGAGAGAAGATGGAAAGCTGCCCCTCCCACTTCCCCTGGGTTGCCAGCTTTGTGGGCTTCGTGCTGAATTATCGCTGCCTTGAAAGTCACACAGTCACCATTAGTTACGACCTATGGGGTTGACGTCAAGAAAAAAGCCAAAACCCCTGGCCAAAGAGATCACCCCAGGCTGACCAGAATGTGGTCAAGACCCTGGCCGGGGCTTGATAGCTCCTATTGCCTGAAACGAGTAAGCATCAGGTTCAGGTATACCTGTCCTGAACTTGGCCAGCCAACCGCAGGGCCCAAAACTCAAACCAGTCCAGCTGACAGGTTCAATATGTCCAGCGCTGATAGGCGGTTCCTATCATACTGATAGACATACTGATTCACTGTCTGCTCTGAGGTTCAATGCTTAGAAGTAGCTTTCTTCCCCTGGTTGTATAATTTCAACGACACCGGTGTAAAGGTCAAACCTGTGGTTTTGGTGTTGGTCAGAATGGAGGGAGAGACACATCCCAGAGCATTCCAGGGTTTGCGGCTCGGGTGGGGAACTAGCTGGAGGGTGCTGAACTTTTCAAGACAAAAGATCCTGGTGCCTTTCAAACAGCAGGCTAGGCAGAGAGAAAGGCTTTATAAAGTCTAAAAATAGGCACCTGCAAGCAGAATGGTTTCTTTCCTGAGAACAATTTTAAAGATTCCCAGGAGGTGTCAGGTGTTGAGTAAATATCATAGGAGAATAAAGGCTTTCTGAGCTGAGCTGTAGGGGAATTGCAAAGCCTGGCGAGGGCTTCCTTCGCCTCCCCCGGTGCCCTGGACCAGGTGACATGAAAAGTCTTTTGTTTCCATCCCTGCTGTATAACAAAGGGGCCTGGGAGAGAAGGTCAGGGCTTGGTTTCTGATGCAGGAGAGCAGTGCGGAGAAATAACTTAACTCCCGGCTTCTGTCTGGCCACAACAGAGCGGCAGGCAGACTGTTAGACCACGCCGCTGTTTTCATTAGAAGGACAATGAATGAATTAACCTATTTGCAACACTAACGACAAATAGAGGTAAATAAATACAGATAAGTTGTGGAATAATAAATACCGATTGCTATCCACAGTACAGGCTTAAGTGTGCATTAACTCAACTTCCAACATTCACAACAAAGTGCAGGAGGTCAGTAAGCCTGTCCAGCACCCTGTCCAGAAGTGTGATTGCTTGGAAGGTCAAGAGAAGACTATGGGATCAGGTTAGTGACGACTGATGCGGAGAGGAGATACCATTCGCCCCCTGGGTTGGCCTGCCCATTGGATGCAGGTCCTGGCTCTGGCTGGACCATACCCCACACTCCCACCCCCCCCCCCCCAATGGCTCTTTGTCCCACTCTTTTTATTTTGAACTAGCTCATCGCCAAGGACACATCTTTTATCCCTCAGAAGACATCTTAAAACCCCTACTATGCAGCTCTCTCTGGATTAAAGGAGTAGCAAAGATGCACCCAAGAAATCAAGCAGGCCTCACGCACACATCCAACTCTTTAGAAAGCAGCAACGCGGCCGCCCTGAAACATCCCCTTCCTATTCTCTCTGCCAGAACTCAGACCAAAGATCAATGAGTCACACGTTGGGGTGCAGGGAGAGAGGGTTTTCTGATTTGCTAATGTGGTTTCCCTCTCTGCTTCCAGAACAGAAATTCTGCTTCAGAGCAGAATTCTGCTTACAGAGCGTTTCATCATCTCTGAATATCACTAACATACATTTCTAGCTCAAGTGTCTGGTGATGTGACTTTCATAACTAATCTTAAAATGTACTTAAGAGGGGCGCCTGGGTGGCTCAGTCGGTTAAGCGTCCGACTTCAGCTCAGGTCACGATCTCACGGTCCGTGAGTTTGAGCCCCGCGTCGGGCTCTGGGCTGATAGCTCAGAGCCTGGAGCCTGTTTCAGATTCTGTGTCTCCCTCTCTCTCTGCCCCTCCCCCGTTCATGCTCTGTCTCTGTCTCAAAAATAAATAAACGTTAAAAAAAAAAATTTAAAAAAAATGTACTTAAGAGAACACAGAAATCTCATGGCACACACGAAGGAAAACAAAAGTGGTCCCGTCTTCCATACGTTACTCTGCTACGAAAAATACGAAGTACAATGTTCATTTGTAATGAAGTGACAGAACCCAAATCCTAATCACAGGTTTTTAATGTTGAATTTCTTATTTATTCCTTTTCTGATTTCCAAGAACCTGAAGAGAGGGCGTTTCTTCCTTCCTAACCCTCCTTCTCAAGCCCCCTACCACTTGTGCAGCTCTCTGCTTTGTTCCTGCCCCCACCGCCCCCAGCTCCCCAATCTGGTTGGGCAACTTTTCTGAGGAATGAGTGCAAAAAGCCAATGGGCAGAAGATGAAAACAAACCAGTCCCCCAAAGTTCCTCCTGGTTTCTCAGGCCCTTCTAGAGCCACCTCATGGGAAACCAACTACTGCTAACGGATGAAGGCCCATCAGCCAGAGACAGGGAATGGGGTGCTTTCTAGAACCCTGAAGGCACCAGGCGCTCTGCCCGTCCTTCCTACATGGGGGGGTGGGGGGTGGGACCCTGGCCACTGTCTGCTGCTTAAATTCTTCCCAAGCTGATCTCAGAGACCGGGCTCTTGCGTGAAGACAAGCCTGGCAGTGTGAGTGAGAATTCTCGGCCTGGAAGGGAGAGCACCAGGGATCGGAGCCTTTTACTGCATGAAAACCATTAGTGCAACGTCATCATTTTCTGGTGGTGTGAACCAATGGGTCCCAGCTCTGGCTGCTCATTCCAGTCACCAGGGGCAGGGGGCTGTAAACACTGCCTGCCCCAGATGCTTCCCAGGCAGGGAGGCAATCTCTACCAGCACACTCTGGTCCAGCCCCAGCTCTGCCATTTACCCGCTGTGCCCTCAGGCAAGGGGCCTCACCCCTTCTGATCCTCAGTGTTTCTCATTGGGGGGGGGGGGGGGAGGCAGATAACACCTCCTGAGACTGATGTGGTGATTATGATTTCACCTTAACATACAAAATTGCAGCGTCTCAAAAACACAGTAGGTCTCAAACTCCGCTGCTTCCTTTGAAAATGGTGGTTAACGCGGGACAAAGTTCTACTGGGGAACCTCAAGCGGAAAGGCAGGCGGGAGGGGCGGTGAGTCACAGAGCTGGAGCTTGTCTTTTAATGTAAATGAGAGAGTTGCTCCGCTACTGGTCAACGCTACCGGTCAACATCGAGGAGAGGACATTCCATTCCCCTGTCCACAGGTCAGGGGTGACCCAATAAAAGGCAAGCCCCAAACTTTGCCCAGGGTCGTCCTCTCTCTGCTGAGAATGAAAACTCAAGGCGGCCATCAAACAGAAAACCTGGCTGGGAATAGAACCAGCAGAACAAGCAGCGGAGGGGGGGGGGGGGGGGAGGCGGGAGGAACAGAATCAATGCTGTTGTCCCAGCCCAGGATTCAGCTGGTGTCAGGAACGTCTCTGTTACTCCGCATCTTTTCTGACTGCATCAGCGGGGAACGCCTATTCTGCATGCCTTTCACTTCACACAGGTGCATGTGTGTCTGTTGGAGAAATGGACAGAATCCGGAAGGCTGGTCTCTGGGTGACAGGCATCGGGCACGTTGATACGTTTTCCTAAATTGCTAGAGGCTCGACCACCCACACGTCCTCTAATGGTTTAAAAGCTAGCCATTTGCTCACATCCCTGTCCACGTACCGCGCTATTGAATTTTTTCAAACTGAAGTTGACACACAGTGTTGGGTTAGTTTCAGGTGGATAACACAGCGATCCAACATCTTTATACGGTACTCAGAGCTCACCATCATCCGTGTACTTCCATCCATCACCACATATGTCATTACGGTATTATTTATTGACTACATGTGCTGTTAAAAATTTAATCTTTGGCAACACGATCTTTGAAAATGGTATTTCAGTGGATTTTCTAATTTGCTGTTTCTTTTATTATCGGGAGGTTAACTGTTGCCACGTTTCGTCACTGATATTCCCTTCTCCCTGAACTACCCGTACCCTCTGATCATTTTTCAATCAGCTTATTGGTCTTTCTATTGATTTGTAGGAGATCATTACACATTAAGGAAATTAGCTCTTTCTCTGTGATAGAAACTGGCATTTCCCCCAGTATGCCCCCTTTTGAACTTCACGGCATGTTTTCTGCCATGCCTACATCTTTTGAGACAAATTTATCAATCTGGTTATTCCGACCTTCGCTCATTTTTTTGTCGAGAGGAGACTGTAAACTTTTTAAAAAAACTCTTGAGGTTTGTGGACACTGTTCCTTTTTAATTTTTATTAAGTAATCTCTGCACCCAATGTGGAGCTCGAACTCACAACCCCGATGTCAATAGTCGCATGGCCCCCCCGATGGAGCCAGCCAGGTACCCCGGACATTGTCAGTTTTAACATGTTTGTTGTAGGAAAGATACTAGGCGCTTTTTGAAATCCGGTTCCAGAGACCCTTGCTCACTCTGAGCTCAGTAGCAGAAACTCACAGGGAAGGGAGCCTCATCTGGGCCACAGATGCGTCTGATCTCACCCCGTGTCCTATCACAGTCAAGGCCTCCCTAACCTTTCCGGGGGCATCTCCCATGAACCTGTGCTCCTCGCTGAACCCCCACACTGCCCTCTAATGCAAGTGCCTTGAACAACGGCCACCACTAAGGGCAATCAGTGATTGGCACCAACGGCACTAAATAAACCATAAGCAAACATGGAACCCAACCCTGTCTCTCCAGCAAGGTGCCCTTCGGGAGAAGGGTGAGCAGGGCTTGGCCAAAGAACACCTTCTTGTACTCAAAAAAAACAAAACAAAAAAAAACAAACAAAAAACAAAAAAACAAGACTCCACGAAAAACGTTTCTGGAATACACTAGGTCACTCCTCCAGAGGCACTTTAAAAACTGACCCAGCTCCTCTAGGAAACTTCTTGAACCACCACCCCATGGGCCCAAGATCATCCTGGCAACACTTCCAGCAAAGCCCTCAGCTCCATATTCAAAACCCCCCTAGAAGGCTGCGAGTGAGAAACCAAGAGCAGGAAAGCCCTGTGAGAAGGGGAGACAGCTAGGACACCTCAGGCCCTCCTTCCCACAGGAGGCCACTCCACAATATGGCAGCTCCTGAGACAACGGGGACACGCCTCCTCCTGACACACGCGATCCTGGAGGCCGCGACACACAGACCTACCTCCTTTAGTCAGCTGTTCCTGCTTTTACAGCGAATGTCCTTCTATAAATGAACTTGGGATTTCTCTTGACATCGGAAGTTGACAGGAGTGAAAAGGGCGAAGGGTGGAAGTAAAATATTTTTCAAAAAAAAAAAAAAAAAACCACAAATTTTTAGGTTAAAAGATGCTTTGGCGAGCCTAAATGAGCCTAAGCAAAACTGAAGGAGTGATCTTAAAGGATGCCCGCAGGTACCAGGAACAGCCAGCTGTGGGTAACAGGCCCCTGAGCGCAGTAGAGAGACTCCACGCGAGCGCTCGGTCACCTGGAGAAGGTGCTGGAGCAAGAGCTGCCAGCGAGGGGGCGTCCTGCAGGCGAGGAGCCATGGCTCAGGGCACAGGCGATGGCACCTACCGGCCTAGAGCGCGCTATAAGACGCTGCCGCCGATACGGGCCCACTCCCAACACAAGCACACCTGTCTGGGCACCTGCTGGAACCAAGGATGGCTGGCACGGTACAGGCAACCTCCATCTGGAGCGTTATTTATAACGAGGAGCACGGTCACGCAGTAAGCTTCCTCCGGCCAGGTCTCCCATGGCAGGGGCGGGGGAGGTCCCGGCACGAAGGACAGGGGGACATCCTTCAAAGTGGCTTCCTCTGCAGCTGGCCCAAGACTCAACAGGTGGAAGGCATGCAATTCGAGCAAGCAGGGACCCTAACTAAGTTCTTCTCCTGAGTGCGTGGAACACTTAGGAGCTCAAAAAGTAACCAAAGACTCAAGGTCAGAGCTGCACATGTTCACTTGCGGCAATCAAGGCCACTGAAGTCACCTGGGCCCAAAGGAACTAGGAGGTCATTTTTCAAGCCAAGTCCTGTCTGCACTGGGGCCTGAGTGGGGCGGCGGGGGCGGGGGGGGGGGATCTGCCCTTGAGCACAGCATCATCTTTTCCAGCATTCGCAAACTCCACCTGGCCGCAGAAAAGATCGACAGAGATACACAGGACGAGCTGGAAACCTTTCCACAGTGCACTGTGGACTTTACAGTTAATAAAACCGCACAGCGTGAATCTGTGCCCCCCTGTGACACACACGCACAAAAAATTTCAGAGGGTGGGAGGAGGGGCGGTTGCTATGCTCAAACTGCCACAGTTGGTCCGTCGTGGGGGCGGGGTTCGGGAGGCCCAACAAAAAGGGCTTTTATTTCCTGCCTCTTGCAGTTCTACTGAGATTTCCACAATAAACATGCATCATTTTCCGGATCGCTTAAATATGCAAATTTAAAAGTAAACAAAAGCGCTCACATCAGCCTTTCTCATTATTATACTGGGAAACGACCACTGATGTGCTGCCCACGCGCAGTGCTGGGTTTCTTTTTTGGGGGGTACAGAGGGAACACAATAGGCCCATCTCTTCAACGGACTCTCAAGCTGTTCTCTTCGATACGGACGTTCTTAGTATTTCCACCCGATTTCAGGCCCTCACGGTACGTATAACCTCCTCGAGGCACAGCCACACTTCCTTTGCCATCCTGTTATTTGGGACGGTCTGGTATACTCTGAGATCCGAGCCTCAGAGTCTCCACAAATGCCCAAGAGGATACAATGAAGCAAGAGAAAGGCCGGAGGGAAAGCTGGGCGAGGGCGTGAACCGTGGGGACGAAAGCGTCCCTGGTGATAACCATGGTCAACGTCATCAGGTCTGCTGACCATCTCTCTCTCTCTCTGTAACCTGGGGAGCTGCCATCATGTTTCTCGGGCTTTCTACCCCTAAGGTGGTGAGGAAGTACCAGTCCATTTCAATAGCATCTTCTCAGCTGAGAGGGTTTTTGGATTCCTGGTTTCTTCACCTGCCTGCTTCGGAGGCTGGTTTTGTTCAGGGGGAGGTGCCCAGAAAAAACAGTAGGGCCTTGTATTTGTAGAATACGAATTATCAGGGACCGTCACGTGAAAACACGATCTCACAGGGACAGTCCTAACAGCTCCGAGAATGAATCTCAAGGTCTTCAACTGAAAAGAAAATGAACAATTTTAAAATCCTCTCAAAAAGACATTTTTCTCCCTAACTCTTCTCCCTGGTGGCTCCCATTTCTTCTGCCCCACTGAGAGCATCAACAGCTTTCCTCTGGCTTTTGTTTCCTGTCAGTTAGCTGCAGACCTTAAGAAACGGCAAAGGGAGAGAAGAATGTTACTGCAAAATGAGGAGAGAAATGACCCACGCACGCCATTTTCCTCTGCGGGTGTCTGAACCCCCCTGACTCTGTTTAAGTAAGGCCTTTGCTGAAGCGTGGGCAGACTGCCCACGGCAACTTTAGACCCTTTCCCCCGCCCCTGACAGAATGTTATCAAAACATAAACACACACACACAAACACAAGACAAAAACAAAAACCTCCAAGCATACCTGAGTGCAAATGTGTCAATTTTGCACTTAAAAAAATATTTTCAAGTGCCGTTCCTGTTCTTTCAGGGTTATTACCAGCCTGAAAACGAACGCTGTACGGGGGCATCATTACAAATTCAGTCCTGGGGAGGTGGGGGGTGGTACCTGGGCGGCTCAGTCAGTTGAGCGCCCAACCCTGGCTCAGGCTGTGATCTCACGGTTCCCGAGTTCAAGCCCCATGTCGGGCTCTGCAGTGACAATGTGGAGCCTGCTTGGGGTTCTCTCGCTCCCCCTCTCTCTCTCTGCCCCTCCCCTGCTCGCTCACTCACTCTCTCTCAAAATAAATAAATAAACTTAAAAAAATTAGCTCCAGAAGAGAGGAAAAGAGGAAATTAGCTCCAGAACGAGAAAAAAAAAATTTTAACCTCTCTCATGTTTTCTGAATGTGTTTTTCATGTCATGAGTTGCTCTAGTAACTTCTCTGTAGTGCTAAAAACTTCTAAACAACCTCCAAATTCTATTGCAAAGTGTGTTTTTCTCAGTCCCAAAGCCAAATACAAATATTTTTGAGATGATCTATACCTGTTTCCCATTATTAACATGGATATAGGTAACATGTAAAATAATTTTTCTAGGGGCGTCTGGGTGGCTCAGTCGGTTGAGCGTCTGACTTCAGCTCAGGTCACGATCTCACGGCTCGTGAGTTCGAGCCCCACGTCGGTCTCTGTGCTGACAGCTCGAAGCCTGGAGCCTGCTTTGGATTCTCTGTCTCCCTCTCTGTCTGCCCCTAACCCGCTCGCATTCTGTCTCTCTCTCAAAAAATAAATGAACATTAAAAAAATGTTCTTAATAAAATAACTTTTCTATATTAACAATGTCAGCCTGGAAATCCCTTTCTTATTTTATTTATTTTTGAAAGACAGAGAGCAAGCACACACGTGTGCCCAAGGATGGGGGCGAGGGGCAGAGAGAGAGAGGGAAAGGGAGAATCCCAAGCAGGCTCCACGCTGTCAGCACAGAGCCCAGTGTGGGGTTCCAACACAGAAACTGTGAGATCGTGACCTGAGCCGAAATCAAGAGTCGGACGCGTAACCTACTGAACCACCCAGGCGCCCCCTGCAAATTCCTTTCTTAAAGAAAACAGAGTTGGGGCGCCTGGGTGGCGCAGTCGGTTAAGCGTCCGACTTCAGCCAGGTCACGATCTCGCGGTCCGTGAGTTCGAGCCCCGCGTCAGGCTCTGGGCTGATGGTTCAGAGCCTGGAGCCTGTTTCCGATTCTGTGTCTCCCTCTCTCTCTGCCCCTCCCCCGTTCATGCTCTGTCTCTCCCTGTCCCAAAAATAAATAAACGTTGAAAAAAAAAATTTTAAAAAAAAAAATAAAGAAAGAAAACAGAGTGCTGAAGTTCTGATCCTTCAAAGTGTGAAGCTAAAAATGCGTTATAATTCATTTTCTCTATGAATGCTGTCTATTCCATAGTGGAATACAGTACCCCTCACTGGAAGAATTTCCTTTCTTCCCAGTATCAGTTATTTATTCCTTTGCAATTTGTAGCATTTTATTTTGATGATGCTACAAGTTTAGGAAATTATTTGGCAAGGAAAGGGAAAAGGGGGATATAAAGTTAAAGCAGGAAATGCTACTCAACTGCCTACTCTAAAACCATGTAAAAAGTAGGAAATGCTTAAAGTGAAATCATCCTTTCCTGTGTGTCACTATTCGAGAATGACTTCAATACCTGCTAAAGCAAAGACGTGGGTTAATTTCAAAAACCAGACAATTCTGATTTAAAAATCAGAAAATTATCTCAAAAATAAATAAAAATGTTTAAATAAATAAAATAAATAAAAATCAGAAAATTTAAAAGAACGCCAAAGGGGTGCCTGAGTGGCTCAGTTGGTTAAGTGTCCGACTTCGGCTCAGATGATGATCTTACAGTTCGTGGGTTCGAGCCCCACATCGGGCTCTGCCGACAGATCGGAGCCTACCTCCTGCTTTGGATTCTGTGTCTCCCTCTGTCTCTGTCCTTCCCCTGCGCTGGCTCTGTCTCTCTCAAAAATAAATAAACGTTTAAAAAATTTTAAAAGAAAAAGAACTCCAAAGGATTATCAGATGTGAATACCATTTTTACAGTCCTGAATGAAAATGCACCTGAAGATATGGCCAGCAGAGGGAGCTCTAACTCCCCAATACATCCCTGTGGACACAGGAAGAGCCCTCCATGTAGCCTGTCACGGTCAGGGATGCTCACGGTTCGTCTCCTCCAGTGAACTTCACGTAGACCGAGGAGTTAAGGATGAGGAATTCCTTAAAGTCTAAAGCATTTGTAGCCACTTTAAAGTAAGAAGGAGCTGGATATAACGTATGTGTGCTAGTTGAGAATTTTTAGATTCGTAAAATTTCATACTGTAAATCTGCATACTGTAAAGAAAGAGGACCTTAAAAATACAGACAGAATAAGATAAACAAGAGGTGAAACGAGCTCACGGGGTCGGGGGTGGGGGTGGGGGGGGCTTCTGGTGTGAAGGACAAGAACAAGTCAGCTGTGCAAAAGAGGGAGAAGGTGGTCGTTCTGGGCACCAGCAAAGGCACAGAGGAGGAGGAGTGTGGCCTCTGAGGGCAACTACAGGACTCAGCACGGCTGCTTGGGAAGGTCAAGGCCAAGAGATGCGCTGGAGAGGCACACAGAGAGTGCTTCTGTCAAGGTTAAGCAGCTGGGACCTTAATCCACAGCAATGACTGATCACTGAAGGGTTCTGCCAGGAGCAGAATGAATTCTGCGTACGGGAGGGGGGATGGGAGGAAGCGGGCAGATGTGAACACCACTGGGGAAGTCCCCTACCCAGCCACTGAGACCAGGCTGGGGACTGCGGGGAGGCAGGAGAACCAGGGACACGTCCCAGCTCCCTAGCTCCGATGCTTAGGGAATCGGTGGAGCCACCGGCTAAGACAGATCGTTCCAGACAAAGAACAATTCCAAATATAATACTTTGACATTCCAGGCCGAGAAGCAGCGTCAGGGCAAACAAAAGGTCCTGACTTACACGGTCTCACCAGTCGCTCAAATCTGATTTCTAGGACAAGATGGTTTGACTCTACTAAATAACCAAATAAAATCATGCTACGAGGAGCCAGGAATCCATTCTGGAAGAAAGGAATTTGTAAATTGCTCTTTTTTACGGTCTCGACTGTCTAGATACAATTTAAAATCACTTCAACAAAATTGAAACCGCTGTTCACAATGAACTCCCACGAGTCCACAAGTCAGAGATGGAGGATATACACACCCAACACTACCATTTTCTCACTAGCAAAAAAAAAAAAAAAAAAAGGAAGAAAGAAAGAAGAAACTGTGATCAAATGTTAAGATTCACCCCATTTTAATTTCCCAACCAGTTGCCTCCAAACTTGAAATGTAGCATTTCTTTCAAATGCTTCTCTATTTTCTGACCATGAATGCTTAATTTCAAGCATCTAAAAATAACAGGCTTGAAACAATAATCAGTCCTTCAAAAGGAAAGCACAACAGTGTACCTTGAACAAGGAAGGGGAGAAATGCAAACCACCCTTGAAACGTTCGCTACCTGTTCCTGTCCGCACGCCAGAAGGAATGCTGGGACACGCTCATTAAGGGGCAAGGCATAGTTTATATCACTTGTGTTGATAATATACAGTAGAAATGCCAGTTCTCTTAATAATTTACTGAGGAGTTACGCACTGCAGATTCCTTATTAAACATTACTTGCACTAAGGTCCTAAGTCTAAAAAATATTCCGGGAAAGGAAATTATGTGACTGCATATTTGCTTGATATAAACTCAACTTCATTATTCACGTATGTATTTACAAAGCAGTAAGAATCATTTTCTCTAGGACAAAAAAAACATTTTTACAATTGTAGTCACTTGTAGATTTCAAACTCCACAGTGTCTCTCTAAAAAGTTCCATAAGCTATATTGTACGCATGCTTCCCCTTGAAGAGAGGAGAAAAACAAAAACAAAAACAAAAACTCCTGCTATATCTAGAAACCCCACTTCTCCACGCCCAAGAAGTCAATACTGGCTCAATTCCTGTCTGTCACTGACTAATCAGCAGCTCTATGTAACAGTTTAATCTGAAAATCATGACCAAATAACACTGGCACTCCCAGTTCTAAATATATATATATATATTGTAGAGAATCAATAGCTTATGCTCTCAGGGGTTGGCAAACTGGGGCCTGTGGGTCACTGGCAGACAGCCACGCCTATCCTATACTCTGTGCTATCTCAGGGACAGAAAGTCCTACTAAGCCTAAGCTCTTTTCTATCTGGCCCTTTGCAGAAAAAGGGTGCCAGCCCCCAATTTAGATAACCACCTACAGTACTTAGAGAAGGCTGTACTTCCCATGTAAGAACCTGCCAGCTCACATGTGTCCCCCATCTTAAAAATCTTACCTTCCAGGTCCCCGCCCCCATTACCTTCCAGGGCCCCCCCCCCCCCGACAAATGTTTCTATAATAATGAGAAATAATTTTATGAAATCTAAGACAATGTTTCTTAGAAGATGAAGTATTACAACACAGGAGATTTGGATCTGAGAAATCTAACACTTGGGGATTCCAGAGAGATGTATCCATTATTTAAAGCATAACTCTTAGGTATTATACCAGACCATTTTCACCTTCAGTAACAGCATTTTTGTCAACGAAGATGCAGAGTGGGCCTGGAGACCACTGTTCTCAGGCCTCTCCGAGGCCCAGCCACCGAGAATGGGTTGGCCAGCCGCCTTCGCTGCCTAGAACATGGGAACCACTGACTGACAGAGGAACCTCTCCCACTCGTTTGGTGAGGCAATGGTAGTGGAGACCCTCGGCCACCCCAACGCTGGTCCTCCCCTCACACGGTACCTTCTGTTTCCTGAAGGCCTGGCTGTTAAGTTCCACTTTTGAAAAATACGGATTTTCTTCACTGTTTTACGTATTCAGAACTGCTTTCATTTCGGACTCACGTTGGCACGTTGCCTTCCTTATACTTTAGCTTCTTACACTCTCTCCTACCTCCCCCCAAAAAGGAAAACGGTGAGACAAATCTAGAATGCCTTGGGATAAAGCAAGGGTGAAGGAACCAGGGTGAGGGCAGAAGGCATGCGAAGAGGAAGGAGTAAGGAGGGGTGGGCTGCTGGGAGGAGGAGCGAGGAAGGGGCAGCCCCCCCCCCCAACACACCCACATCCGCAGACATCACTTCACCAATCCCCGGAGGCGCCCCCTGCGATTACATCGGTTGATTAAAACACTGCCCATGGCTCTTCAGCAGCTTTAATCATTCACTTTTCTCAGGCTCCACTCTGACCAGATGAATAAAATTGATCAAGCCTCTACTCTGTGCCGCGTGCCCCTCATCCTCCTGAAACACATCCAATTTTCTGCCTTATACAGACTCAGTGACCAGACAGCATCAGTCTGGACTCCGACAGCAATGAGGAAAAGGTGTCCTGCAACTTTCCCCCGAACTCTGTCGGACCTGTGGGCAGAGCAAAGTCTCCTTTGACAGGACTAACATATTCGTGCGTCAGGAGTGAAGGCAGGGCCGTCTGGGTGGCTCAGCTGGTTAAGCATCTGACTCAATTCCCACTCGGGTCATGATCTTGCAGTTCGTGAGTTCGAGCCTGGCGTCCAACTCTGCACTGACAGCCAGGAGCCTGCTTGAGATTCTCGCTCTTTCTGCCCCTCCCCTGCTCACGCTCTTTCTCGAAATAAATTAATAAATTAAAAAAAAAAAAAAAAAAAGAGTGAAGGCAAAGCAGGAAATGCTGAATGAGAGATCCACACGAACACATCAGAGAATGGTACGTAAGTGTGGCCCGTCGGGTTCGCTCCTCCGTTTACCAGAACTGGGTGACACAAAGACCAGTTTATACAGATATCATTTTAAATGATTGAAGACGTTCCCTGCACAGCGTGGCCTTTTCGGTGATTCGAGATCATTCTAAATAATATTATGACACTGGCTGCAGCAGAGCAAGCCTTAGGGCCTGACGCAGAACACAAACAGGCCGGCCCTGCACGCCGACCCATTTGCCACTTCTGACGTTTCCCTCTGGGGAACCACGTGGCCCGAATGGCGTGCGGGCCACCCCTGACCATACTTCATAGGGACGTCGCGTATATCCGTGCGCTCGGGAGACCAGGAGGTAAACCCAGACGCACGAAGAGCTGTGTCCTTGTCACAGGGCAAGAGGAGGTTTTTTGTGGGGGAGGGGGAGGGGGAGATCCCGGCAAGTCCCATCAGGGTTCTGGGGTGGTCGGGCGGGACATTCTCCGCGGCTCTCACAAGAGTAACCGTGTGAGCTCTTAGGTGCAGGGGTTTTAAGGCAAATACTCTTCGGCCCAGAGGCCGTTAGTGTTGACGCTGTGATTCTCAGAGGTGCCCCAGAGAGCTAAGGCTGCTCAAACAGGCCCGGGGACGAGGTGCATTTCCACCGCACCCGCGCATCACAGACGCGGTCTCCACAGAGCGTCAGGTGCCCTGTACACACCTAAGGAGGTGCGTGTGCCACGGGAGAAGGGTGGGGGTACAACCAGCTTTACGTGCTCCAGACCAGCAGCACGGGGGTCAAAACCAAACACGGGCCCGTCCCTCAAGGGGCCTCGCTATGCCAGTGGAGGCGGCCAGCTGCACAGAATACGACAGATGTGGGCTCCTTGGGGGGCCAAAAGGTCACGGCCCCATTTAAGAGTGTATCCAGCAGATGGCTCCAGCTGTGCCACCTCGTGTTGTCTAGACTGCCAAGATTTTCCAGAAACCTTGGGAATCTGGATTTTTGATACGAAATCTCCCAAATGCTGGCTCGGGATTTTTACTTGCCTTTAGTGTTCCCTGCACCCTTCATAAGCGCATGTGTGAGTTCAGTCTAGTCCACAGGGACCAACAGTTGGCCAGTTCTGGCCTAATGATCTTCTAGAAGTCCTTACAGTATATCGAGGGGGCTCTCAAGGTACCTGGAGCCTCAAGGTCTCCCCACTGAGTAAAATGAAACTTATTTTGTACAAGGTTTAAAAAAAAAAAAAAAAAAGGGCAAAAAAAAATCCTAATTATTTGGAGAAGGTGAATTAATAGCTAAAATTTACATGTATACAGTGTATAAGCCGAAACATCGCTCACCCATTTCTTGCCGGTCACCTGGGGGGAAAAGTAGTGACAGTGGACGAAACAGACTGGCCCCACATTAAACCCAGGTTCCTTTTTATTTTAGCACCACTGGTTATAGGATAACCAGACGCTGTGTTCCTCCTCAGCAGACAACATCCCATTTGCCGTCCCCAGTGTGGGCACCGAATTTGATCAAGCCTTTCCATGCAACTGCTCATATACAGGAAACCCAGGAGAAGGACACTAAACGCTACAACAGGAAACAATCAAATGTGATGAGACAACCGACTGATGATTTCAGGTTCATTTAAAAACGGAAAAGGGGAAAAGGATACTATAGGAACCGGATTTTAAGAGACCTAACAACTGAACGCAACGCACAGTCCTCCGTTGAATTCTGCTCTCAAACGGCCCAGTTGGAAAAGGCATTGTAGGGACAGCTGGGGGGATTCAGGGAATGGAAAAGGTGACGAGAGTCCTTTAGGCAATTATTGGTAATTTTGTGAAAATTGCATTGTGGCTATAAAGGAACACGCTGCTTTCTTCGAGATGCGGGCTGATGTATTTAGGGGCTGGATGTAATGATGTCTAGGATTCACTTTTGAATGCTTCGATTAAAACAAATTGATGGGGCCCATGTAGCCAAATGTTAACAACTTAAATATAGATAACTGAGGCGAGGCGGCGTCACAGAGCTATCACACCGTGGCAGTAAGTCCCCATCAGCCTCGGTCACGAGCAGACAAGGATTTTTTGCCGCATCTTTCCAATGCCCTTGGGTTCGTGTGTGTTCTACGTTTTGAGTGAAAAGAAAAAAAATGACCGCAACCTCCACAGGTATAACTTGACGCTAAGAGTTCCATGCACAAAATACAGAAACGAGAGTCTTGAAATCTTCCGTAGGAAATTCTACAGTGAGTTTGTCTTAGCCAGCATAGCTCAATTTTAAGGATCCACTTTACGGTTTTAGATGATTCTAAGTAACCTCAAACGAAGACTGATCACAATCAAGGAGGAAAAGGGGAAGGTGGACCTAAAACTTACATTAAAATGACCCTATTCAGTTACTACTTAAGCCTATGACAAAAAGTTAGAGATCCTGAGATACAAGCCTACCCGAAGAATACAGTTTGAAACTTATAAATCTTCTAAGTTTAAAAAAAACAAAACAAAACCTTAAGATCTCACTTAGCAAAGTGCATCTCTTCTAAATCAAATTACCTTACGGCATTCACTTAACAATTCTAAGAGCTTGGTCAGCCGCTATCAAATACAATGGGCAGTTCTTGCAATCTGCTTTTAAGAAGTATTCAGCCAATTGATTTCAGGTTTTAGAGAGACCGGAACAGTCATCTAGTCCAATGGCTCATCCAGTGGCTCAACTTTTGTCATTCGTCAGGAAGAGTATTAACCTGCCATCAGAAAGAGCAGTCAAATCTGATAAATCTGGACAGACAGGGGTGGGGCCGAAGTAAGGGACAAACCGGACCAGACAGGTTGGCATGAGCCGGCACAAAAGGACTTGAATCCTACACCTTAACGGGAGCCTGGGAATTTATTCCACAGGCAACTGCAGATCAAACCATGCAAGGAGAGGAGTTATCAGCACTGGATTTCCAATGCACATCTTGAGGTATTCCCCGTAATTCCTTTTACCCCGATGCTAAGAAACGATGACGCGTCTTTTCATATAAAAGGTAAAAACTCAAGGCTCGGGTGCGTCTGGCTCTTCTAAGATTTGAAGCCTCATCGCACTACCAATTTTTAACCTCAGCTCCTCTTAACAGGCAATCTGAATCCATTTCATTTTTTTTTTTTTTTTTTTTTATGCAGGGCTTTGGTAAAAACAAAACAAAAACAATCAAAATGAACGTCGCTGACATTTTCCAAACCCAACCTCTTCCCCTGCCAAACTATATAACATTGTTGACGTAAGAGCGCAGTTTACTGGTCAGCGTGCAAGTCTTTCAGTTAAAAGGCAATTTGCCCAGTCTTGTTCTTGGGGTTCTGGAGGGTCAGCAATCAAAGGGAGAGGTCTCAGTCTCCCGCGAGTTTCTAATCTAGTAAGACACAGACAAGTCAAATATTAGAGCGTTCACACAGGCACAAGGGCAACCACTCGGTGCGACTCCATGGTCAGGTGAGAAGGGGCCCGCAGGTGAGATGTGCTTCCCTCCCACACCACCAGCGACGGGGCAGGTGTCAGTGCGTGTGCGCGAGGTTGGCGTGACGGCTCAGATAGCTAACCCTCCATTAGTCATCTGAGGCACACAGAAGCATGGGGATGTTTTGGAAAAGATTTCATGAGGGGCGCCTGGGTGGCTCAGTCGGTTGAGTGCCGGCTTCGGCTCAGGTGATGATCTCGCGGTCTGTGAGTTCGAGCCCCGCGTCGGGCTCTGTGCTGTCAGCTCGGAGCCTGGAGCCTGCTTCCGCTTCTGTGTCTCCCTCTCTCTCTGCCCCTCCCCTGCTCATGCTCTGTCTCTCTCTCTCTCTGTCAAAAATAAACAAACACTTAAAAGAATTTTTTTTTTAAAGATTTCACAGATATTATCCTTGCATCAACTTTATGTATTTTTAACAACTTCTCTAGTTGCTACTGTAGTTAACTTCACGGGATGGGAAAAACTAAAAACGGACATGAAGATAGGACGGGAAATAAAGAGGTTTGCCCACCAATGGCAGGGAAGGGCTTGTGCTGGGCGAGCAGGAAGATGAGGTGAGCTGGACAGAACGAGGCCTTGTTACAAGAGTCGCCAGTGTCACACTGAGGTCCTGAGGCCAGAAGGTGACTGTGGCCAACAAGCAGGGGGGCTGACAGGATGAAATGAAATTTTTTTTTTTTAATAAATTTCTTTTTTTTTCTTTTTTAAGTTTTTGAGAGAGAGAGAAAGAGAGCACACCGGGGAGGGGCAGAGAGGCAGAGAGAATCCCAAGCAGTCCCCACACTGTCAGCGCAGCGCCTGACGCAGGGCTCAAACTCACGAACCATGAGATCATGACCTGAGCTGAAACCAAGAGTCGGACGCTTAACCGACTGAGCCACCCAGGTGCCCCTGAAATGAATGTTCTAACGCGAGGACTCTGGCCACAATTAACTGTCCCCAGAAGCCACCACAGCCCTCATGGCTCAACCTCACAGGGTCCCCATCATGAACAGAGCAGGGGGCAGGGGGCCTGTTCCAGCACTACAGGCACGTGAGACCTGGGCAAGCAGTAACCTTTCTGGATAAAGTCATGTCAAACACAGAACAGACAAGTTGCACTGGAACGTCTCTAGTGTCTCTATGTCTGAAGTTCCAAAGGTCTTTGTTCCCCCAAATCTGGTTCAAATCCCAGGTCTAAATGGCTCTAACCTCATTCTGCTACTAGTCCAGTAACTCCACCCAACACACTACAGACAGCAAAGGAACAAAAGAGCTGATTTCAAGACTCAGGATCATCAGGCACAATACTCAAAATGAAAAAGCTAAAGACCCAGACAGACCAGGCTGCTGGTGCTTCCAGAAAAGGCACAGAAATCACCAAATTCACCCCCATCAGCAAATCTCTCAATTCTGATTATAACATGCCAAAGAATACCCAGTTCTACTAGGAACAAAACAACACCTTCACATCTCCCTAAATTTGGGATGTTTTTAAAGGAATGTATTAATATGAATACATTGGGATTTCTTTTTAGAGGAATGTATTACAATGAATACATGTTCCCAAGCTTTATTTTTCTACTGAGAAAAACAGACATATCAGAATCCAGCTCCCCCAGGAAATCGATCCGTAAGGAGGGCTAGGAACCTGCACAAAATACGGTCTCTGGACTGGCTGTGTCAGCATCACCTACTCCATCAGAAACTTGGGAGGTGGGGCCCAGCTGTTTTAAGGCTTCCAGGTAACTCTGATGCACGCCTGAGTCTGGAAAGTGCCTGCCGAACTCGTCAGAAGCCTACAAAAAAAAAAACAACAAACCCAAAACACCAAAAACCAAACAAACACAAAGCAAACATACCTGGCCCCAAAGATGTCCTTTTTGGCGAGATCAATTCCAGAAACAACCTTCACTCTGAGAATACGTGACTCGCCCTGTTGGAGGGAAAAAAAATTTAAAAAGTTTAAGAAATGGACCTTCAATGGGTCACTGTCTCACCCAATATCCAAAGGTAATGATTTCCTCTTTAGACCCGTACTGGGACACAGCACCAATCGACTCAAGCACAGGTGATTCCTCCTTACACTGAAGTTCAAAAGGTAACAGTCCAGACTTAAAATCCTATGACCCTAGAAATTTAGAGCATTTGGATTAATTAAGCTTAAGTTTAATTCAAACTACGTCATGCAGCTCAAAGATGTGGGCCAGTGAAAGATGTCCCAGTGGTACCAAGAACATAAACGCACATTTGAAATCACCTAGATAAATGCCCAGGTGCTTTAGGGTACTGTAAATTTAATAAATAATCCCTCTGTGGAAGTTTATACGTTTGTGTGCGTGGCCCGAGACAGAGAGAAATTTCATGTTGTACACTATTTCCTCAAAATTACAGGATCACAACGTTGGTACAAACAAGCGAAAATAATCCTCTGGCTCCAATAAAAAACGAAAACGAAAACAAAAAAAAACCCAAAAGCATCACCCTAAATGGAAGTCTACTCAACCCATCTCAGAAATCACTCATTCATTCCTTCACCGGCATAGTCATTCATTCCAACATGTCCTAAGCAGTTCCTGTTGCACTGGCCGTTGAACAAGGTCTTGAAATATGGACACGAATATGCTCCAGGTCTCCTAAGGGGGACGGCCAGGCCAACAGTGCAGGGCCCTGTGATGGCCCCAAGCCCAAAGGCACAGGCTGGAGAAGCAGTTAGGGGCTAAGACGCTCTGGCGAAAGGAGATGGCGTGTGGGAGGTAAAGGGGGAGGGTAGGCAGAAGTCGAGGACTGTTCCCAAGTTTTGGCTTTGGGTCACTGAGTGTCAACATGAACTGAAAGCAGGAAGAAGTCGAATCCAAGGCGTCTATGAAACAACCGGGTGGGGGGAGAACAAAGAAAACGGGAGAGACGTCTGGTGGGGTCAGACCGGGGAGCGATCGCAGTTGGTGGTTGTAGAGCCACAGTCGGTGGTTACGGCTAGAGATGCAGAAGCACATGCCCGGGAAAGGCGAGGAGGGGAAATGCCAGGGCTGGAGCCCCTGGGGACACGGGCAGCGAGGGCCAACAGAGAAAGTCATCTATCCGTGTGCTCAGTCACGACCTGGGTGAAGGAAAGAAAATCCAAAAGCTTACGTACACGACGTCCAAGGAGGCAGGGTAAAATAAAAGCCGGAGAGAGGAGGACGAGGAGCCCTGGCCAATGAGCGGCACACTGGGCGTGTGTGTGTGCCACGGGGACCGTGCTTGAACCAGGATTCTCCATCCATCTGACCATCCCTCCAACCATCTACTCCTGACACAAGGCTGCCCCAGACACACATACACCGCAGAGAGATACAATCGGGTTTAAAAAAAAAAAAAAAAGGTTGCTCAACATGTGTGTGCTTAGGATCCCCTCTGAAATGAGAACTGCACTCAAGTTTGGGTTTCATGTGCTTGGCAGGGTTCGCGAGAGGACAGAGACAAGCCAGGGACCTTGCGACAGCACAGCAGTGTCTCCGAGCGCTTACCAAAGCCACCCCGTCAAGTGGCCCTCAAGGGTCAAGTGCCCTTCCCTCGGTTCCCCCAAGCAGGCACTGACTGCCCTGACCCTCCTCTCTTACGCTCACATCACAGACCAGCCATCAAGGATTCTTTGTCAGCCACAGGGGTTATCTAGCCTGAGGCTCTCTGGTTTCTCAGGGCATGTGGCACCCCCAATGCCAATGGCATCTCTCCCTGCTCAACTCGAGGAATACCACAGCGGAAGCATTTTGCATGCATGGATCAAAATTCAGTTAGCACCTCTGTAGCATTCACGGGACACCTGGGAAGAGTTCACAGCCCACGAGTGCACACCAACTGACATCATGGGTAAGAAGAAAATCCTTGGCTAAGGGGTTGAGATTTTACCTGCCAGGGAATGAGGAACCACTCACAAGAAATAAGGACGGGGAACAGCTGGAGAGGAGCACACTTTTTCTGCCTCCCTGCCTCCCCTCCCCCCTCCCCCCCCCCCCCCAGTTCTCTGCCCTCCCCGCCCCCCCTCGACAAAGACTTCCAACAGCAATTCTCCCCCGACACCACTGGGCAGAGAGCGGACCTCGTTTGGAACCCACGGAAGGCGGACACTGTCAAGGCCAAGTGCTAAGTCTCCAGGGCCAGCGCTGGGTGTCGGCCGAAGGAGACAGTGCATCTGGTCTCCGAGGCAGAGACGACCTCCACCACCAGCTCAGGTAGAGCGGTAGGCTTGCACTTGGACTGAGCTGGGGAAGATAAACCAGGAACTGGGTCTTGGATGGAAACCAAATCCAGTCAGTCACAGAGCAAAAGACAAGAATTCTGGTGAGAAACTGTCTCTGTCTCACAGCCCCTGGGATTCTCAAAAATCCTGGGTAGTGTCCCGAACTTTCCACCGACTTGACAGGGGGCTCAAAACTACATCTTGTCTGGATTCTAAGGACTAAGATATACGCCCAACTTACATCCGGTTCCCCTAGGTTTATATCAACACTGGGTGAATGTTCTTACACTGGGCAGACCTACTTTCCAAAAGCATACACTTTAAAGTCAGGGAACATTTACAGGAATAAATGAATAAAAATAAACTTCACTAAAAGGAATAACTAGAATTTTTTTCTTATGGAAAGTGATTTATTCATTAAGCACAAGTGCCTGTTCAGAGATCTAAGGACACAGCAATACAGACAAACCGCCCTACCCCCACCCTGTCCCACCCATCTTTCTAGTGTTCTTGAAAGTACACTGTTTACAAGGGCTCTCAACTACATGGGGACACAAATTGGGGGTCTGAAGGACAAAGGGTAATACATAACATACACTTATAAATTTTGTACACACACCCTTTTCGGTAAACAAATGCTCATTTAGGAATCAATCCCAAGAAAATAAGCACAGATCTGTGCATGGAACGAACCAAGAAAAGAACTAAAAGAATAGTCACTGAAAGATCACTTTTAATCAGGGAAAAAAATGCAGAAGTCCCTCAAAAGCAGGGATGTGCATGGTAATCCCAAGCAATGAGCTACAATACCGTCATTAAAAATGTGTAAGATTATGGGGCGCCTGGGTGGCTCAGTCGGTTGAGCGTCTGGCTTCGGCTCAGGTCATCATCTCGCGGTCCATGAGTTTGAGCCCCGTGTCGGGCTCTGGGCTGACGGCTCAGAGCCTGCAGCCTGCTTCGGATTTTGTGTCTCCCTCTCTCTCCGCCCCTCCCCCACTTGTGCTCTGTCTCTCTCTCTCTCTCTCTCTCTCTCTCTCTGTCAAAAATAAAACATTAAAAAAAAATTTTTTTTAATGCGTAAGATTCTGTCACGACCTTCACTCATTCCACGAATGTTTACTAAGTACCCACTATGTGCCAGACATATTATCTGTGGGTATAGACAGGAGCCAGACAGAGTTCCTGCCTCAAGGAACCTACAATCCAGAAGGCAGACAGACTATAAATATATATCGCAAACAAGCAAGAATTCCTGATGGTGGTAAGTGCTTTGGCGACACGATGGGAGCTAAATAGAAAGTAACTAAGTAGAGGAACAGGGGAAGGAGGTTAAAGGCTGGTGGTCGGGAAAGGCATCTCTGGAGAGCAGATACCTGAGCTGAACCCAAAGGAGACAGAGGGTGATGCAGGCAGTGGGGATTTTCATGCAGAGGTGACAGCAAGTCCCAAGGCCTTGGGGAGCAGGTCTGGCATTGAAGGGAGAGGCAAGAGTGGAGGGAGTGGTATAGAGGGGCCAGAAATCTGAAAGGTCAGCTTCCATAGAAAGCATTATTCCAATCATCTCTGGAAAGTTTTAAGCAGGGGAGTGACGACAGTTGACTTTTTAATAACTGATTTTTTTTTAAGTGTATTTCTTTATTTTGGGGGGGAGAGAGAGAGCATGCAGGAAGGGCAGAGAGAGAGAGAGAGAGAGAGAGAGAGAGAGAGAGAGAGCGAGCGAGAGAGAGGGAAATTGTAAGCAGGCTATGCACGGTCAGCAGAGAGCCTGACACGGGGCTCAAACTCATGGATCATGAGATCATGACCTAAGGCAAGAGCCAGACGCTCAACCGGCTAAGCCACCCAGGTGCCCTTTGACTTGAATTTTTAAAAGACCACCTTGGTTTGCTGTGCAAGATCAGACTACAGGGGAACAAGAACAAAAACAGACCAATCAGGAAGAGATCTGGCAAGAGATGGGAGGGGTTCCCACAGGACTGAGAATGGAGAGATGCCCATGTTGCAAATAAACAACTTGGTTTATAAAAGAAAGTTTCAAAAATGGGTTACACAAGGAGTACCTTGGGTGGCTCAGTTGGCTAAACGTCTGACTTCGGAGCACGTCATGATCTCATGGCTCGTGGATTTGAGCGCTGAATCGGGCTCTGTGCTGACGGTGCTTGTCTGCTTGGGATTCTCTCTCTCTCCCGCCTCCCCTGCTCATGCCCTCTCTCTCTAAAAATTAAATTTTTTTTTTTTTTTTAAAAACTGGCTTATACAACTGAGTTAGAAATAAGCAAGGTGGTCAACAAGCTGTTTGCCTTTTCCACTCAGACTACATTTCCCAGCATTCCTTGCAGTTAGGTGGTCACGTGACTAGGTTCTGGCCAGTGGAATGTGCACGGATATGATGTGTGCATTTTCCAGACCTGGCCCATAAGACCCTCCCATTCACCCTGCCTCCATTCGCTTCCCCTGGCTCAACGGAGACAATCCTGAAGGCAAGAAGGGGAAAAACTCTGTGAAAGGAATGTAGAGGGAGGGAGCATCCCTACCTCATCCTGCCCGCTTCACCATCACCTACTGACCTTGCCAGGACAGTGAGCTGGAAACAGACCCGTACTGTTTCTTCCCACTGAAAACCGCAGGTTGCTTTAGCAGTTAGCTTCGCTCATATCCGATACAATCAATTTTCAATAAATACCTATTGTGCATATATGCACAGAGAAAGCCGTCAAAAGGACATTAGCAGTGATTATCTCTGGATACCAGATAACTTTATGATTATCTACATTTTTTCCTTTTGAAACATTAAATATTTTTGTCTGGAAATTAAATTTCTGTAGAAATGCCAAAAAAAAAAAAAAAAAACAAACCCTAAGAAAAATTTAAAATCACAAGCTTAGGGATCTAGGTTTCTGTATTTCTAAAATAAATAAGCCTTCTTTTGTCGTAATAAAAACCTACAAGTTACATTTGCGCAAACTCACAAAGGCATATGTAGCTGCACATATGGGAGCTGGGAGATGTGAAAAGGACACTCTTACGTAATATGCAGGCAACAGTTGGGAGGTGAAAAGAAGAGAGGGCCTTTATCGAACACTTACTATTTACAAGCAGCTGTCAAAGGAAATTTCACCTCCCTCTGAGGCTATGGGGCAGGGGAGGAGGAAAGAGAATGCTACTCTATAAAAATTGTTTTTACACATGAGTTTTAGATCTTCAGCAAAAACTTCTTATCTCTGTTTCCTCTAAATAATAAGTGTGCATACCGATCAGCAGCCATCGTAGTTCTGTAAGGAAACACATGATCAGGTGTGTGACTCATTTATCAGATGCAATGGGTTCCAAGCCGAGCAAATGGGACCTTCTGAAGCATTTTATGACTTTCATAAAACCTACGCATGACATTTCGGTCCCTGGTTATGACTCTGGTAGAATTAAATATTTAACTAAGGCGGCTTAGGACCACAAAGGTATTATGTGGAGCTGGACCGTGCAATGCAGAGAAAGCACAGGCACAGAAGAGGTGAGGCCAAACAACCGGAGGTATCCTCACGACGCTCAGGGTCTCTTCCTGTGAATGTCCATCTATTGCTTTTGTGTTGTTATTGCCCAACGGGGATGATCCTATGCCCTTGACGTGTGTTTTTCTTTTCCACTTCGTTGCCTAATTCTTCCTGAAGGCCTAAAACAAGATAAGGAGCCCAAGTCCCGGATGGGTGGCAGAGCGGAAGTCCCCGCTTCTGAACAGGTGGTATTCCAAAGGTTCATGCTTAAGATGGTGTGGTTTCCAGCTCAGACACCTGCTCATATAAACGGTGTATAAGTGGTTTCCAAATTTCCGTGCCTACCCATATCATATAATCTGTCAAATTTGCTCCTGTGATAAAATAAACCTCAAATCCCAACTCAAAGTAAGCTACTAGAATTGACCTTTTCTCCTGTGAATCTGCTCGGAGAAGGTAAGTTTGTATATTTTGCCCCTTAATCTCCACAATGGCGGCTGATCTCACTCCCAAAAGGGGACAGCTGTGTTAGGAAATAGGCTTCTTTCTCACACATCTCCAGTGAGCCCAGGTATCACATACACCAGCCATTCAAGCGGACAAGGATAAGACCCAGGTCAGGGACTTGCACATCTTCATCATTCGCCCCTAAATTAATTTATGTGTTTACCTTCCATATTCTGCAGTGTATTTATAGTTCAAACTATTACCTGTAAACTTTTCAGGCTCACAGTAAACACTCCCTGGTGTAAAGGGATGATCAGTATCTTTATGCACTGAAATATGTAAGTTTCACAGAAGTCAATTAACTTCAGTTGCTTTAAAAAAGTAAATACGCTTGTAGCGCCTGGCTGGCTCCATTGAGAGATACTCTTGATCTCAGGGTCATGGGTTCCAGCCCTGTGTTGGGCATAGAGCTTACTTCGACTTGAAGTGAAATTAAATAAGGTAACGTACAGAAAGTGCCCCCACTGTGCCCACTACACAGCAGATAACCGTTAATCTTCCCACTCCTGCCTGCTCTTGCTTTGGTTATGAGCCAAGATCCTATTTCATGCCTCATTTTAAATCCCCTCTCGTCCCTGACCTCATCCCTTATTCCTGTCCTCTTCAGCTCTGCCTTTTCCACCCTGATTCCTACTCTCTAAACTCGCTCCCCTCTTCACTCCCTTGATGGGTCCCCCGCCTCACACTGCTGCTCCCTCTCCTAACTTTTTTATGTTTACTTGTTTATTTTTGAGACAGAGAATGCATGAGCAGGGGAGGGGCAGAGAGAGAGAGAGAGAGAGAGGAAGAGAAAGAATCCCAAGCAGATTCCACACCGTCAGCACAGAGCCTGACAGGGGGCTCGATCCCACAAACCCGTGAGATCATAACCTGAGCCGAAATCAAGAATCGGATGCTTAACCGACTGAGCCACCCAGGCACCCCTACCTCTCCTAGTTTCTTGCGCACGTTTTCTCTCTCTCTCTCTCTCTCTCTCTCTCTCTTTCTCTCTCTCTCTCTCTCTCTTTCTCTCTCCTCTCAGTTCTCTACTTCGACCTTCTGTTTATTCAACGAAAATGTGATGAGCACATCATGTTCACGCACTGTGCTAGCAAACAAGAAGAACACAAAAGTCATCAAGACAACTTCCTCTCTGCCCTTGAGGGGCTTACAGTCAATTGTGGAGGTCGGACATACCCATACCTATCATGCACCTGTAACACAGGGGTGGGACAGAAACCGAAGATATGTGTGGTGAGGACAAAGACACAGGATGTCACAGGAAAGGAGCCCAACACTGGACCGCACGTCCACCTCAAGCTCACATAGTCCTGTTGACAGCAAACAGCCCCCACTCACAGTTCCATCCTCTGGATCTGTCTGCCACTGTCAGCCCCACACAGAACATCCTCAGCAAGTGCAAGTCCCAGGGCTATTGGCTCCTGAAAAAACTGCAGAAGCTGCAGACTGTGCATACCCTGAATTCCTCAACCTCCGCCAGATTATGGCTGTCGTTATGCCACTGAGAGAAGTTCACGTATGGGGACCAGGAAAAGGATGGCCTCACGGAGCAGACTTGTAATTCTAATGCTCAAGGTGACAAACTTTCAGAAATCAGACTGTGCGGTTTTAACGTACGTCCCATGGGGTACCTGGCTCGGTCAGGTAAGTGTCCAACTCTGATTTCGGCTCGGGTCGTGATCTCACGGTCCGTGAGATTGGGCCCCGAGTCAGAACCACCCAGATAAGCTGCTTTCGTTGTTCTACACTGACAAATTTGGGGGGCATCTGTAACACAGCAATGGAGAATCAAGGCACGTGGAGAATCCCATGTAATAATTGCAGTCTAATTTATCTCTCGGCTAAGTCAAGGTTTTCTTATGTACTGGGGCAATGTTCAAGACAAGGAAGATACCAGTGAAAAAGTAAAGACTATTGCTTATGTTTTCTATCGTGTAAAAAGCAGTGGCCTCTAGAAGGTAGAATTAACAGAACTTAGTGACGTGTTCAATACAGGTGCAGTGGCTGTATTGTTTTTTTTTAAGTACAGAACCAGCACCCTATAAGTACAGTCGATATTTCAAACTGACACCTCTCCCGAAAATTCAGGATACATGATCATCAGTATGAATTTTTTTAATGTTATTTTGAAAGAGAGTAAAGCGCACACACATGGGGGAGGGGCAGAGAGAGGATCCCAAGCAGGCTCCACGCTGTCAGCACAGAGCCCAACATGGGGCTCGGTCTTCGTGAACCATGAGATCATGACCTGAGCCAAAATTAGGAGTCAGACACTTAACCGACTGAGCCACCCAGGCGCCCCTGAATTTTTTTTTAATTCTGGAAAGAATAACAACATTGGAGAGGAGCTGTGAAACTTCTGTCCGCCTTTAAAACAACTCTCAATTCACCCCTTCTTCATCCCACAGCCTCAATTTATCACCAATAGTGGGAGGATTCAACACCCACCACCGGAACCTCAACTGCTCCTTTTTCCACAAGCTACTGGGCATCTATTATGCTCCATCCTGAGTAGCTGCTGTTGATGTGTGGCAGCTTCTCTCCGTCCTAATTCACCTGCCACCTCATTAGTCCCACCTTCCTCACTGCCCCTGCCCACACAGCACCCATTCATCCCCTCCGGTGCGCTCACGTCCGTGTAGTCAGCGAGCCCCGAGTGCTCACCCCGCTCTGAGCATGGTACATGGAATATGGAAACAGTAAGACAGAGTTCAAGCCTGAACTCTGAGTTGAACTCTGAAGCCTGAGCTCAAGAAGGACTTTCCCTTCTTGTGCCGGGAGAACCACACACACACACACACACACACACACACACACACACACACACACAC
>NW_024412397.1:17908302-17920008 GCF_014898765.1 Herpailurus yagouaroundi
ATCACAAGATGACATGGTCAGCTTAATAGCAGCAGTGAATGTTAACCCGCAGGAATTCAGAGGGAGAAATTAATGCACGTGTAAGAGGCGGGGAGAAGGAAATGGGCCAGAAAGCTGGGGCGAGCCTCAGATGAACAGACATTTGAGCCAGGCCCCGAAGACTGAGCAAAAGGGAGGAACGTATCTTTCGGACAAAGAAGAAACATGAGGGCACCTTGAGAGGGAGGGCAAGGGAGAGTGTGAAAAAGACCCCAGAGAGTGTGGATGATGAGGCCAGAAGCGTAACCAGGTTGCTCAGCCTTGTGCAGTATTCATGGGGAAACGTATTCAGAGGGCGAGAAGAGAGGTAAACCCCCAAGAGGCGTTCTTGGTCGCTTTAAGAGAAGGCGATGTGGATAATACTTGGAGGGAAAGGGCACGTAGGAAACTCAGATAAGGGCTAAGAGCTGGCAGCTAACCACGGAGGGAGCCAGAAGGAGGCCTGCGGAGGCAAGCAGTGGGAGGAGACGGCTGGACGAGGGAGGAAGCCACATCCACCGCTCCACAAACACAGGACTGTTGCTGGAGGAGCACCTGTCAGATTCCATCGGGTGTCTTGCCAATTCTGTCGGGTCTCTTGCCACAGCTTAGGCTGACTCCTGTAGGTGCGGTCCCCTCCCCACTCCTCCTACAACTACGTGCAGTTTTGACCTGTGCCTTCCAAGTGCTAGCTTTGCATTTCTTTCTTTCAGTGACAACAGATGTCTTTGTTTCCGACTTCTGAGTAGAGCAGGGCCGCGGTATTCTGTGTGGATAGCGCTAACCTGCACCATTTCACCTGGAAAATCAATCTCTAAAGAAGGGGAGAAGGTGGGGCTGGCGGTAGGTTGAAGTGTTCACGGCGGGTAGTGGCTGGAATCGGTCACATGCGAAGGGACATTCCCACTCCCATGGGCCTCAGACCGAACAGGACTCAAACGTACACCACAGCAAGAATGCAAATTCTTCCAGGTGTGGACAGATTCTCAGAGAGGCTCTCCATGAGCAACACTCAATTCTTGGATGCCAAAAATCCAGTGATTGTGCAGACAGGAAAGGAGGGTGCCACTGAACAGTGTCCATGAAATGAATGAGCTGGCAAGAGTTCCAGCTCAAAGGACATAGTCATTCTCTTCCACTAATTAAAAATTCTCTTTTTACCAGAAGAGTTGGTAAAGCTCCATGTAAAAGGTCTTCAAAGAATCCATTTATCAATGGTTCTTTTGTTCCAGACCTCGAATCATAAGACAGGAAACATGTTTAAATTCCCCCAAGATCACTAATGCAAGAATTATCTTATGTTTATAGTTCTAAAAATGATCGTAATAAACAACTGCACTTTGTTGAAAGCCAAAAATCATAGCTCAAAATCTAAAATTCTGTATTTTCCATGGCGCTCAGAACTGTGACCTCTCCCACTGGAGTGAAGAGTCTGGGTTTCTTGGTGGAATGTGTAGTCTGACTAGAAGGCACTGGAAAAACTCTGGGTTTCAGGCAGTGGGGGTTACAAAGGGCCCCCAAGAACACAATCCACGGAGTGAATTCCATGCTCCCAGATCGGACTCTCCCCACATAGGATCAGAAACATGACTTGTGGGGGTGCCTGGGTGGCTCAGTCGGTTAAGTGGCCGACATCAACTCAGGTCATGATCTCGCGGTTCACGAGTTGGAGCCCACATCAGGCTCTGTGCTGACAGCTCGGAGCCCGGAGCCCGCTTCGAATTCTGTGTCTCCCTCTCTCTCTCTCTGCCCCTCCCCTGCTGTGCTCTGCCTCTCTCACTCTCAAAAATAAATAACAAAACATAGAAAGAAAGAAAGAAAGAAAGAAAGAAAGAAAGAAAGAAAGAAAGAAAGAAAGAAAGAAAGAAAGAGATAGATAGATGTGACTCGTATCCATCTGTGCACCAAGGGCTCCCAGAAGCTCAGAGAGGACACATATGAACAGGGCTGATAACTCATTTTAGTGTTGAGTTTTAGATTTTATAGTGAGGAGATGGCCCACTACATGGATCTGAAGCCTCAGGACTGGCATGTTTACTCTGCTGGCAAGTCGAACAAATGCACATTATAATCACTCAGAAGCCTGCCTGGTGAGAACAAGGCTTAGTTTGAGTATCCAAACACATGCTGAGCTCACCTCCCCAACAGGGTGACCCTGCCACTCACAAGTGCTCAGGCTCCTGGGCTCCGGACCGGCCTTCAAACAGCAGCACCCAACGGAAACCTCTCCAGGCTTTCCGTCTCCCGAGCTCCAGCCCGCCCAGGCCCTCCCGTTCCCAGGCTCTGTTCCCACCGTGCAACACAAAAGGACGAGGCTCCCCCTCCACAGACTGCAACCAAATTCCACGCCACCTCCCGGAGATGGCACCCAAGTCGCCTCCACTGGAGCCGTGGCTGTTCCTCAACTCTCCAACCACATACTTCCAGACCATTTCTTGGTTTGCTCCCACAAATACCTTATTTGCTCCTGGCTTCATCCTCAAGAGGTTACTCTCCCCGACTCCCGGACAGAGATGAAGATCTTCTGACGTAATATCCGCTCTTGCGCTACAGCTCTGAAGCCTTCCTGCCCTCATGCTTCTGACTCCATTTGAGGCCAGCAGGAAGGAGCCTGGGAGACCCAGGGCCTCGAAGCAGCAGAACCAGAATGGTGCCAGGGACGTCCTGGCTCTACAGCTTGTCCTGAGCCACCTCCCAAAGTGGCTAAGAGAACCTGCCAACATCCCAGAGGAACCAGACACAAGGGCTGGGCAAATGTCCCAACTCTGAGGGATAAGAAGCTATGGATCATACTATGAATCATGCAGCTTGGGCTGGGGACGCCTTTACCCACCACCAGAGCCACCAAGTGGCTATTTGGTTCCTATCTCCTACTTGTCCTTCAGCCCTCCGCTAACACAGCACGTTTTCTGAAAATGTCTTTCCAGGGCTCCTAGACTAGTTAGGTCCTCCCACAAAAGGTTCCCACAGTGCCCTGGATTTCTTCTCTCATCCTCTGTCGTCGTTGCTTTTAAAATTAGCCGTCAATGCCAAAGACGACGCTCTCGGAAGGCAGGGGCTAGAACAGCGGATCACAGGGGCTGCAAGAATAACGCTCCACGTGCAGCCGGTCAAAGCCAGAGAGCCAGAGGGCAATCCCTCGGCTTGCTTAGCACGGCTGTCCAAGACTACTAAAAGAGCTCGGCACCCACATGTCCCAAGGGGAGTAAACGACCGGGTGGAAAAATGACATCGATCCAAAGCAAGGTTCTAGAGTGAATTACTGAATAGTTTGCGAGCATTTAGGACAGGAAAACAACCTACAGGTAGGGTTTGCCAAGAATAAGACACGAGAACTTGTTTCCTTTTTGCTCCAGGGTATGCTGCATACCTAGTGGAGAGAGACTCTGGCCAAACCGCGCTCATATCCTTCCGGACAAGATGACGACAAGAGGGTGAACGGATACTGAAGCTGGGTGAGGCTTAGTTGTGCGCAGTTGTTAACTCTTGTCTAAAGCATAACCATTAGAAAACTCCAGGGAGGTGGGGGCGAAGGGGCGTGTTATGTCACAGGGTTCTAATATTAAATCCGTCCCGGGCAACATGGTGAGCCTGGAAAATTTGGATGAGGATTCTGATGGCAGCTACAAATCCAATTTGTGGCTGATACGCAATTGGCTAAAATGTCAGAAAAGTAGATCAGAATCCAAAAATATTTCATCAGAATGGGTGATGGGCCAAATCTTGAGGATGGAGTTTTACAGTGGTGCGTGTGCTCAGCTGCCGGAGCCAATGCAGAGGGCAGGAGGGAAGAGCATCAGAAGTGGGGGGGGGAATCTTTGGGGTTTTGGGGTGACTGGTTGGCTCAAGGGGTGCAGCACGTGACTCTGGGTCTCAGGGTCATGGGTTTGAGCCCCACGCTTGGCACAGAGCTTACTTTAAAAAAAAAAATCTTTGGGGTGGATACAAAAATGCTGATTCGAAGGGGCACGTGCACCCCAATGTTTAATAGCAGTGCTATCAATGATAGCCAGATTATGGAAAGAGCCCAAATGTCCATCGACTGATGAATGGACACACACACACACACACACACACACATAATGGAATACTACTCGGCAATGAAAAAGAATGAAATCTTGCCATCAGAGCAAGACAGATATCCTATGTTTACACTCATGTGGAATCTGAGAAACTTAACAGAAGACCATGGGGGAAGGGAAGGAAAAAAAAATAGTTACAGCAAGGGAGGCAAAACATTAGAGACTCTTAAATAACAGACAACAAACTGAGGGTTGCTGGAGGGGAGGGAGTGGGGAGGATGGGTAAAATGGGTGACGGGCATTAAAGAGGGTACTTTTCACGATGAGCCCTGGGTGTTGTATTCACCAGATGAACCACTGGGTTCTACCCCTGAAGCCAAGACTACACTGTATGTTAACTAACTTGAATTTAAATTAAAAAAAAAAAAAAAAAAATCTTTGGGGTTTTATCTCAAGCTCAATATGACTCAACGCTGTGACAGTAAACCGCTTGTATTATTCAAAGTCCAGAGCAGAGAATGCCGTCATACTGTACCCTGGGCCAGCATTATGTTCAATTCCAAGCTGCATGACTCAGGGGGGAAGACTGTTGTTTTGCTGTGTTTGGGGACAAAATCTACACAACAGAACGCTAAACAACCGTAGGAATGAGAATGCGCTCTACATACAGCTTTGCAAACCCAAGCTGTAGTGTCATGTGCAAAGACCAGGTGGAGAGCACCTCGTGGGGTGCAGCACCCTCCACGTGAGGAGAAAGGAGATGTGCCCAAATGTCAACACAGATATTTGTCTGCATGTGCATAAACTCTGTAAAGACACAGGAAACTGAAACCACTGACTGATTCTGAGAACAGAAACTAGTTGCCTAGGGCCAGAGGGGTGGGAGACAGACAGACACATGGGCAGGTCTCACGGCACAGCCTTCTTGCTGCTTTTAATTTAAAACTCTTTAAACGTATTAACTCAAGAAAATGTTTTTGAGAATCCAGGATAGTTAATAAACAAGCAAATGTCACATGACGACTTAAGAATGTTTAACCTGGTTTAACAATGACAAAATACGACCAGATTCGTTCCGTTCTGTCGGAAGGGGGTGGGGTGGCAGAGGCCAAGTCATTTACGAGGCTGCGGACGGCAAACCTCAAACCAAGGAGCGAAGGCTGCAGGAAGGCATGCGCGCCTTTTGGAGGGAAGGAAGTTCTGGTTGCTAAGCCCGGTCAAGGGCAGAGTAGCTGGCCCCCTGACACCCAGAGGCGGCCGCTTAGCACCAGAGTGAGCAAAAGCCTGCCACTTGCCAGAAGTATCGTCAGGTAGCAAGAACGAACCAGACGATCTGTGATGTTCCTTCCCAGCTATGAGATGGGAGTTTAGACGACCTGTGCAAGCGGAACCAAGAACTCAGACCAAGGGGCTTTAGGCAAGATCACACAACACTTTCTATACACCTGCAACTTCTCCAAGACAAATAACAGTAATTACAATCCCCATCTCCCTCCCAGTGAAACACAAAAGATTACTCGTAAGTCAGAATGCCTCTTTCCTTGCCACCAGGTTCAAAACATCATGAATGAAATAACCAACAGAAAAACGAGAGCACGTGGAATCGGTCTTTTGGTTCTGCTTGTTGTTCTTACTCCACACCTGATGACCAAATTGATTTATGATGGCTAGCTGGCTCTATACCAGATGTTTCAAACTCCTTTTGTAAAGAATAGCAAAGGGGCACCTGGGCGGCTCAGTCGGCTAAGCATCTGACTCTTGATTTCGGCTCAGGTCATGATCTCGCAGTTCATGTTCAAGCCCCACATCGGGCTCTGCGCTGGCGGTGTGGAGCCTGCATGAGATTCTCTCTCTCTCTCACACACTCTGCCACTCCCCTGCTTGCTCGCTCTCTCTCTCTCTCTCTCAAAATAAATAAACTTAGAAAAAATAAATAAAAATAAAAACAAACAAAAAAGAATAGCAAAACTTCTAGGATGGGCTCATCACTAGACGTGTTCCAAAAGAGAACATGATGTAAAAGGGCACGAGGTCACCGGTACGAGGAGTGGCCGAAGTCAGCCGGGTCGCTACAAAAAGCTAAGTGGGACCAACACAGAAAATAATCAGCCACCGGCTCCAAGAAAGTGTTGAGATGACATCTAGGGAAAGAAAGGCTGCAAACGGACCTGAGCCGTCCCCTTAGAAACTTCCAGAAGCCACAGCACCCAGGGCCACACACCTAGGAGAGAGCTGCAGGTGTCAACCACAGGACGGTGGATGCTGGGGTGACAAGGCAACCATTCATGGCCAGAGGCCTTCCTAGGCAGCCCCTTACTTCGAACCCGGCCTAATTCCTCACTCCACCTTCTGTCACCTTGTGTGGCTGAAAGCCAGCCACACACCGTGAGTAACGTTCATTCCATACCGGTAATATCGAAGACGAAATCTTCACGGTCACTGGCTCCACATATCAAAGGAGACAAGCATGCTAGGTTATCATTTTGCACTGGGCAGAATCACTGCTTGTTATAAGGCAGAATTTACGGCCTTCAAACGTGCATTATCAGATTTACCGTTTCCGCCAAGCCTCATTATCCAGCAATGCCATTTTATTACAAATCCCAACATTAATAACTCATTAACACAGTGACTGAGAAATTCTATTTCCTGGCTTACTGGAATTTTAGCTCGTGTTTTGAAAAAAATAATACTTTTAAAAATAGAAAGGTTCTATTTTTCGGTTTCCTCAAAGAAAAAAAGTTAAGACTAAAGAATTAACTTTGATTTTGATTTTTTTTTTTCCTGAGAGCCAGCGAGTGAGCGAGCGAGCGAGCACAGGGGAGGCGGAGAGAGAGAGAGAGAGAGAGAGAGAGAGAGAGAGAGAGAGAGAGAATCCCAAGCAGGCTCCACACTCAGCGTGGAACCCGACGCGGGGTTCAACCCCATAACCCCGGGATCGTGACCTGAGCCAAAAATCACGAGTCGGGGATGCTTAATTGACTAAGCAACCCAGGCATCCTCCCCCCTTCTTAAACTTAAAACTATCAAAGTCAAGCTTTCTAACCTTCTTCCAAACTACAAAATAATCTCAATTACTTTATGGGTTTACACTGCTTCAAAAGAGATGTCAAACTACATAACACCAGAATATTACAAATGCTATTTCCCCTTTTGGAGGGGGAAAAAGAAAACCAAACAGGAATGATAAGGTATCCTTTAAATAACAGGGTGCTAGATCGACTCAGTGTGCTACTTCTCTGAAAGATCACCTGAAATACAGGTTGTTTTTTTTTTATTTTTTTTTAACATTTATTTATTTTTGAGACAGAGAGAGACAGAGCATGAATGGGGGAGGGGCAGAGAGAGAGGGAGACACAGAATCGGAAGTAGGCTCCAGGCTCTGAGCCATCAGCCCAGAGCCCGACGCGGGGCTCGAACTCACGGACCTCGAGATCGTGACCTGAGCCGAAGTCGGATGCTCAACCGACTGAGCCACCCAGGCGCCCCTGAAATACAGGTTTTTTTAAGTTTATTTATCAGAGAGAGAGAGAGAGAGAGAGAGAGAGAGAGAGTGTGTGTGTGAGTAGGGGAGGGGCAGAGAGAGCGAGAGAATATATGTATCCCAAGTAGGCTCCTCACTGGCTGCACAGAGCCCACCGTGGGGCTTGATCTCGGGAACCGAAAGATCAAGACCTGAGCCGAAATCAAGAGTCGGAGGCTTAACCAACTGAGCCACCCACCCAGGCGCCCCTGAAACACATTCCCTTCACCGTAATATTTTATGAAGTTTGACTATTTTTGAGTCGTCATCATATGGACTTCTCCTGGGAGGAGAGAAATTCCTAAAGGAGGCAGCTCCGTCCACAGTGCTCGTACCCCTCTACCTGCACGTCTACACACACACTTCTCCCGGGTCAGAACCGCGTCTGACACACGGGAGGCCCCACGGCACACCGCGAACGGTATTTGGACTTAACCCATCCTGTCCTGGCAGCAGCTTCCCTGCTCCAGATGGTGGTTGGGACTTTACCGGGTATTAAAAGGAGCTGTGATCATCACATCGCTCCGCCCCTTGTGGGTACCGCACGCACCCTGCGTTTCCCTTCTCACCCCGCGGGGCTCTCGCTCTGGAAGAGAGTTCTACTCGAGAGAACGGCAGAGGGTTCCACGTGGCCTTGCTCCAGCCCTGCACCGACCCGAGTTCATTCACCACAGAATCGTGCAAAGCAAGGACCGACGATGTAAGGTTTTCACTTCAGGGAACTTTCTTTGGACTTATGGCCCCTTTTTAAGGCCCACATCACACGTTCATGTTTGTTGTGGGGTTTTTTTTTTTTTTAAGGATTTTCTACCGAATTTTTATTCCATTCTTTTGTCCATCGACCTCTGCTGGATGCTGTATTTCCCTGTTATTTGAAATTAGTGTTGAATTTCAATGCCAAGCACTTGGTGCTTGGGTTTCGACTCTTGACGCTTGATGATGTTTACAGACTTGCCTTTCCTTCACATCTCCCAAGGTGCGCCTTAAGAGACACAAACGTCAACCTCTCCCCCACTAGTAATTTAAATCTCTTCAACGACAGGCCCTGGGACACACTTTGTACCTTTTACAAAGCCTCTGCTATTCTTTAGGCCCAGCTATAAAGAGCCGGTTATATTTATGAGGGTGACTTTTTAAAATTATTACCAAATGAGAGACTGTAAGGAAGACAGATACCGATTCATCCAGAGGATGATAAAGCTTCTGATGTAAACCATCCCAACCTACGGGGCGTGGACCCAGGCCCCTCCCGCAGCCTGGACAGGCTCATTTCGTCTCCTCTCCCCCAGAACCCCGAGGACAAAGGAAGAACATGAGCCACCCTCCAAGGGCTGCTCACGGTCACAGAGCGCTAACACCAGTCACACAACCTGTGCATCTCCCACCCTGGACGGGTGCTAGTTCCCTGCACGATTCTACACAGGACCACGTACTAAGAAGCCACGGGACCGGCATGGAGCATCTTCTTGGAGTACCAATTTTTCTGGAAGTCTCCATGGGGAGGACCGTGGTTCTCAGAGTGTGGACCCCTGACGACCAGCACCAGCATCAGCTGGCAACTTGGCAGAAATGCTCAGGCCCCACCCCGACCTCCAGAATCAGACTCTCCGGGCTGAAGCCCGGCGATCTGTGTTCGCAAGCTCCCTGGTGATTCTGAAGCACGTTAAACTTAGAGGAGCAATGTCATATGAAAACGAATAAGGAAGCACCATGGAGCAAAACGAGCCATTTGCACCGGTTTTAAAGATTTCCTTGCAACTGGTTGCTTGGGACTCATCCGCAGGGACAAGGGCAGCGCCCTCCCTCCAGGGAAAACTCAGAGGGGGATGTGTGCGGACAGCCAACAAGGCTTCTAAAAGCAGAGGACTCCCAGACCTGCATCTCCAACCCAACCCCCTTCCTCCGGCAACCCAGCCCTAAACCTCCATCCCTCCCCCTCGCGCTCTCTCTCCCTCTCTCTCTCTCTCTCTCTCTCTCTCTCTGAGAAAGCAACGCTGGCAGGAGTGACTGGGGTCTACACGGAAAGCTGAACAGACCCCGTGTTCCTCACTCCTCTGCTCCAAGGCCTGGCAGGACCCCACTAAACTCTCAGCAAGAATCCCTCCTGGAAAACTCACCCACCAAACATTACCAAAGGTTCCTCTGCGGGGCGAGAGCAGGCGAGGCTTCCACTTTGGGTATAATTTTCTATCATGTCTGCGTTGTTTCACTTCCCTTTATTCTCCCAAAGAGCATTTATTACACTTTCAAAATAACAAATTGTTTTCGTGAGGAAGTAGAACCACTTTATTCATGCCTCAATAGATTCTTTTTGTGTCACCCAATATGTACTGAATCTTGCTGATTCCATCCCTTCTGTCCCACGGACTAGCCTCGGTTTCATCCAGTAGGAGCGAACGGTATGCCTCACACCATCCCTCGGCCTATGGCAGTGACCTCATTCCCTTCCCGGGTCCGGCCAGGAGCGCTCGGGCACCCTGGCCACCGCGGTCCAGGGCTCTCCCTTGCACGTGGTCCGCCCTCCACGTGCTCACGCGGCCTCCTCTTTGCTCCCCCATACCACTCAAATTACTACTCACACCTCACCCTATGTGCCCAGGGCTACTTAAAATACCAGTAAGCCTCGTCCAGGCTGCCCCTCTGTGTGTGTGCTTGCACACGCGTGCGCGCACACACACACACACACACACACACACACACACACACACAGTCCGGAGAGGCCAACCCCAGTCTACAGCTGTACCCCTCACAACCATCCCTTAAATAACCAAGCCGCGGTGAGTTCTGTATTTCCACACGGGTTCTGGCCCTTCGTATTTAGCAACCGTTACTACGAACCTGCTACATACCGGAAATTGAAATTCGAAGTTACTACAACTCACCCCTGACCTGAAGCAAAACAATGACACAGGGGACATCAGAACAGAAGGAATAAGAGTAAAGGACCTGGACGGAAGGGTCCCCCCCCCCCCCCCCCCGGGGGGGCGGGCCCCCCCCCCCCCCCCCCCAGCAGCCAACGGCACCCTCTCCGTGCCAGGGGTCTGTGTGTAGAGGCCCCATCGGTTTAGGCGAGCATGTGAGGAATGCACATTTGGCAAAGGAAGGCCTCCAAAGAGTCAAGTTTCGGCAGCAGAAAATGACACTCTAGAAAGTTATGAAATCCCCTGTAGGGGTTTTTAAAAAGTGGATTTAGATTCTAATCTCTCTGCCTGGCGGAGGTGTGGCCTCAATTCCCTAAGAGTCAAAGTTCAAAGTCGTCTCCCAGCTGGGGGAGCCTGGGACTGGGGCGAGCTTACCGAGGGCAGGGGAGGGAAGTGAGGCGAGATGGCAGTGGGCAGGGCATCACTCGGAGCCACCACCCCTGATGAACGGAGGCCCCCAGAGCGGAAACCAGTGCCCTGGCCTTGCTGCCTGCCAGCCCCGGGCACAGTGGGACAACGGCCAGCAGGCGGGGTCCGCCAGCTCACGGAGGGGCCAGTCACCTGGAAGAACACCAGTACCCTCCTCAGGAAAAGAGCGGTCCTCTGTTCCCCCCTACTCCTAAGGAAACAAAGCAAAGCAGCTCTCTCAGATATACAGTGCTTTTGTCAGGCCACATGGTCGGTGCTTTTAATTTTCTCCCTTCACGCACTGGAAACAAAGGCTTCGAACCAGTAGTGAGAATTTATCAACACAAAAGTCGATGGCCCAGGCCAGCAGGGCACACAGCAGGTAAATGGACAGGTTGATTGCAGAACGGAAATGCACCAACCCCTTCACACAGAATGCTGTGTGATTCAGCCATTTTCATGTAATTCCTCATCAAAATCTTTTAGCAAATGAGGAAACCTATAAAACCTAAAACAAAGATCTGCCTTTCTTCCATAAAGTAATCTAATAATTCTATTCAATATTCAATACTAGGAAGAGACTCACTCAGACAAAATGCACTGAAATAAATTACCATCCCCAGTAAAGCTTCATTTCTCACTAAACAGTTTAAGAGAAACACTCACAGATGCACATTTCTTCCTCCAAGAAAAATTCTCAACTTTCACAGTGTTCGTACATTCTATGAGAACGTGTGCAAGCAGCAGAGAGGGGCGGAGGGAGGGGGGGAGGAGGGGGTGGGAGTGAGAGAGAGAGGGAGAGGGAGGGAGGGAG
>NW_024412397.1:17920408-17930730 GCF_014898765.1 Herpailurus yagouaroundi
GAGGGAGAGAGAGAGAGGGAGGGAGAGAGAGAGAGGGAGGGAGAGAGAGGGAGGGAGAGGGAGGGAGAGGGAGAGAGAGGGAGAAGGGGGAGAGGGAGAAAGGGGGAGAGGGGGGAGAGGGAGAAAGAGAGGGAGGGAGGGAAGGAGAGAGAGAGAGGGAGGGAGAGAGAGGAGGGAGGGAAGGAGAGGGAGGGAAGGAGAGGGAGGGAGGGAGAGAGAGAGAGAGGGAGGGAGGGAGAGAGAATCTCAAGCAGGCTCCACACTCAGCACAGAGCCAGACATGGGACTCGATCCCATGACCCTGGGAGCATGACCTGAGCCGAAATCAAGAGTCGGATGCTCAACCAACTGAGCCACCCAGGCACTCCAACGTTCATCCGTTTTAAATCCACTCATTTTCTTAAATCCCTGCCCCCCAAAGCAACATCTGCATTTAAGAAAAACAATCAGGCCCATTTAGACTTGTTCCTTAAAAAGTTCCCGACCCTGAGGTCTGAACAAAATCCTTCCAGAAAGAAGAAAACTAGGCCAAGTATGTTAGAGAAGAATGACCAGCTCAGGAACCTCGAGGTACCGTACAACTGCCCTGCGGAAGAATGACCAGTTTTAAAGCCCCAGCAAAGCCCCCTCCCCCACCAAGCAAAGTCTTACCAAGTGGCATTAATTCCTCACATGCGATACCTCTCCTACAAATAGGCTACACATTACAGGTGAGATAAAGCTGGAAAACGCAAGGCACCAGCAGTCCTGAACAGCGTGCGGAAGCCTCGGCGGCCACTGAGGTGACTTTCCACGGCCAGGTGGCAAGGTGAAGGGACAGCACCTTGAACTCGACGCCCAGGAAACTGCCTCAGGTTTGCTCCTCTCCAGAAACCCGTGCGCTTGTCCCATCTCACCTCCTGTGGCAGGTGCCTCAGGAACCCGGCCACCTGGATGCCAGATTCTCCGAGCCCTGCAGAGCAGCCTCTTCAGGGAACGTTAGGGCTGCGACCCAGAGCGCTTGGCGGGGTAACCACGGCTGTGTGTGCGCCTCCGCCTTCGGTCAATGTTTAGAGGTACACCCTGTCTTACGGTAATGCTTTCCACGGTCATCGCTTCCGTGGGCAAAGTCTTCCCCTCCGGCCACTTCCAGGTGATGCAATCGTACCACTGGCTGCAGGTTTCCCAGAAACTGTCCCACTCGAGGCAAACACATCAGGTTGCTTGTACATAAGGAAGCACCATATGGTCAAGGGACATGTACATGCTTAACCGCCTTCTTAGAAGCCATCATATAACGAAGTCTTAAAATACCCAAAAGGACTCACCTTTCTTCTAGGAGAAATCCAATAATCCACGGCACACCGGTCTCACAAAGAGCGTAAAACTCAGTTAGTGTCATGGGCTGAACTGTATGGCAAGGTCCACCTCTTCCCCCACATCCACGATGAAGCCCCAACTAGCTGTATCACAATGTGACTAGACTTGGGGATAGGCCCTTAAAGGCGTGATTAAGTTAAAAGGAGGTGGTTAGTATGGCCCTAATCCGACCTGACTGGTGTCCTTGTAAGAGGCAATGTGGACACACAGAGACGCCAGGGGGCACACACACAGAGGAATGACCACATGGGGTCTTTCCGCAGGCCAAGGAGAGAGGCCCCCGAAGAAACCATCGGCTGGTACCTTGACCGTGAACTTCCAGAAACAAATTTCTGCTCTTTCGGCTCCCCCCGGCCAGGGGTATATTTTGTTCTGGCAGCCTGAGCAGACTAGCAGAACTGGAAAGAGAAATCGGGAGTTAAGTGACCAATTAGTTAAGCAAGACAACAAGCGTGAGAAGAAGTATCAGTCAAAACTGACTTCAGATGGATGGGTGACTCCAGGGGGAAAGGGGTGAACTGCTTACTCTCCTGCTTACTCCTTCCCCGGGGGCACACACCCGGACAGACAAACCACAGGGTCCACCTGGCCCCGTCCGCAGGGCACAGCAGACGTCACCAGGCCCAGGAGCAGACCTTGCAGGTGAGGTGGAGAAGACACCTGACAGGGTGGAGAAGGTCTGCTGGCAGAGAAGACGAAGGGGAGCGAAGAGAGGCCCCATGCGTGAAGAGAGGACATTCAAAACCCCGGCCGAGAAAAGAACAACAGAAATCTGGCCAATATGCAAGAGGAATCGAGCCCACGATATATAATTGGCAGCGGCGCATTTGAAACATTGGCCAATCTCCCTCATCCCTGCATTCAAATTAAAACATGACTTAATCTCTCTTCATTTAGGCAAAATTAATCATTTCAACAATGTGGGGGCGCCTGGGGGGCTCAGTCAGTTGAGCTTCCGACATCGGCTCAGGTCATGATCTTGCGGTCCGTGAGTTTGAGCCCCGCGTCAGGCTCTGTGCTGAGAGCTCGGAGCCTGGAGCCTGCTTCGGATTCTGCGTCTCTCTCTCTCTCTCTCTCTCTCTCTCTCTCTCTCTCTGCCCCTCCCCCATTCGCGCTCTGTCTCTCAAAAATAAAAAAACGTTAAAAAAAATTTTTTTTTGAAAAAATAATTTCAACAACGTTATTTCTGCAACACTGAGCACTCAGAGCAGTGCTGTTAATAACCACCATGATAATTCTCAGACAGGAGCACTGGGGTTCAGGGAGAGAGAGATCTAGAACAGGCCCAAGATCGCCAGCATGCGAGGAAGAGGCTAGGTAGAACTCTCTGGACTTTCTATGAGGAAGAGGCTAGGTAGAACTCTCTGGACTTTCTACAACGGTGCTTCTCAGCTGGGGCTAACCCGGCTGTAAACGGGGAACCGGGCAGCACGCAGAGACGTTCTCATTGTCACAGCGTGGGGAGGTGCTACGGGTACCTGCTGGCATCTACACAGAAGTGTGGCGCCCTAAGCGGCTGCAGCGACACCCGCCCACTCCTCCCCCCTCACCAAGACCACCGGCACCCCCTTTCTCCTTCATCCTTCCCCACAGTGCTCCCACACCTGTGCCACACCTGAAGCTTGGCTCTGCACAGAACACGGGCCCGGGGAGAGCAGGGGTCCCCCCCACGCTTCCCAGGGCCAGGGCCGACCGCTACACCAGAACTCTGCGGCAGCCTCCAAACCCGTGCTCCTCCGGCCGTCAGTAAGAGCCCCCTCTTGCCACGTTAGCTGCAGACCACCCGGCCCATGGCTCAACACCCTTGTATCCTATCCCTCCTTCAAAGGTGACACTGGAACCTGGGTCACCATCTTCCTCTCTGGCCCAAGTCCTGCATTATCCCAAATGGCGTCAAGGCCCACGGCCACGGGACACCCTTGGTTCCTACATGGCCTCTGAACCCCAAGCATCTACACCCACGTTCCAGCTCAACCACCCACAGCCAACTCCCTAGAACTGCTCTGCCTCTGCAACCCTGACCCCAGCGTCCCCCTCCCCCAATTTCCGGTCTTCCCAGATGCCTCTTCTGAGGGTCAACAGACCAACCATATTGAGCTGAAGTTAACTCAAAAGTTCTAAAAACCCACCGTTGAACACAACACAACAACCCAGACGAGTGGGTGAAGATGTATCTCCAAGAACAGTCACCCAGGGAAAGACCAATTCACTAGACATCATCTAATGAGACTGGGTAAATCCACTGGACTCAGAACTGTCATTACCATTGCTATCATCGTCACACGGGTCAGGGTAGGCCCCTCCCACTTTGACATAGCTGCATTTAATGCTCACGACTCAGTGGGCTTTACAAAGAAGGGAAATGTTGCCCGTGTCATAACATAAACTGGTCAGTCATGCCCCGAATGAGGACTTCGGCTGGAATCAGACTCTAGAATCTGCACCACAGAGGAAGGTGAGGTGGAGTTGTGTCTGCCGCTACGGGAAAATGCCCTTGATGTGTTATTCACAGTAAAAATAGAAGCGACGTTAGAACAGAGCAGAAGTTGATGCCAGATTTAATTCTTTAAAACGACACGCAGTGCTGGCTACTCCCTGCCTCCTCAACTCCAAAGCCACCCGTCCCTTCTCTGCTCTGGGACACCTGGCCTAGCCGCCGCCCCCCCCCCCCTCCAAACTGCATTTCCCGACTCCCTTTCTAGCCGGTTCCCTTGTGAGGACCCAGAGGAGGGGGCGTCCTCCTGTCTGTCCCCATCTTCCTGCGGTCAGCGTTGCCTGCCATCAGCAGTGACATCCGGCACGGTCCTTGAGCCCCCCGCCCCAGAGGCTCCGTCCCCACTAGGCCTCCTCATGCCCTTGTGCTTGGGTCACCCCGGATCTTCCCTGGTTCCTGCGGCCCTCGGGGTGGTGCCTTTTTCCTACAGATACCCGCTCTGGGTTATCTCGGGGGGACCCCCTTTTCCTTCAGGCTCTACACCTGTGTGAGTTCTCCAGGTCAGGGCCCCGCGGTTGGAGCCTGAGACCAATGCACCCACTGGCGCCCAGGTGCTCCATAGGGGCAACTCCCCAGCTCCCACCTCACCCCAGGGGCTCTTCCCAGGTCCCTGGGACACGGGCCTGGAAAGACAGGGTGTCTGTCTCACAGGCAGGTCTGCCTGCCTGCAGAGAATGGGGTTCACAGATGCTACGAGGAACTGTTCACACTTCAGTCTACTGAGGAGGTGGATCATTTTTATTTCTTCTTTTTCTACGGTTTCCGGGGTTTTTTAAATTTACCTTTATCATCAGGAAACTCAATCGATAAATGATTTAAAAAGAAAGCAGAAAAACTACCTTCCTCTGCGAACTCCATTTAACGTTTCAACCAGATCAGTGAGACGACCTTAAGGCTAGACTGGAAAATGGGAGACACTGCTCTCTGTATAGAACCACAGTCGTGAATTGGGGCAGAATATTTTCTGTTCTGGCCAGAGGGAACAAAATCAAAAGAGATCCCAGATGCCATCACAACAGTAACAAACACACACTGAAGTCCCCGCTACTTCTAAGCAGAAAGCTAGGACTTAACACCGCAAGTAATAGTTTAGACACTCGACATCACACCACAGAGGAAAGTCCTCTTTTTTAGATCGACCAACTCTCTTCCGGCTTAGGCGTGCCACAACAGAGCTTCACGGTACTAGAATCTGGAAGCTGGCCCTCGATCCCACCCTTCTCCCTTCCCCGGACAGCCGTGGCTTGCCGGTCCCAGAGCCCACGGCTGTGACTGCTCCGTAAGGACCACCCGCAGGAAGGACCAGCTAGTTCCCACTGCCTTCATTCGCCAGACCATCCACAGCCTCCCCGCAGACGTGACACAGAACACAGACCCGGGGAGTTCCCGGAGGTCCCGGAGCATAACTACCCTGCTGCACTCTCTCGCGTTGGCTTAATTCTGATCCCGGAACAGCACCGCATCATCACCGGCACCAGGTCTGCGAGAAAAGAGATCTCTCAAGTCTCCCAGAGCCTGGTGTCGTCACTGCAGCTAAGGAGGAAGTCCGGGAGGTAGCAAAACTGCCTTTTTGAGAATACTTCTGAGAATTACTGAAATGTCCAGTTCAGGAGATAAGATCGATGATGTGTCCCAAACCCTTTTGGAGAGATTAGGCAGCGCTGGTCTATCGAACAAGGTTGAGTCAAGGGTTGCAGGTGAAGTCAACCATGGAGAGGCATTTTTCAGCTCTGTAACCTTGGGCACATTACTAAGCCTCAGTTTTCCTATCAGCAAACAGGGATATGATCCTCTATCTGGAAGCGCTGAGATGACACTTATCCAAGGAAGCCAGGCCAGTCAGTTGGCACATGAGAGGGTGTCAGTACATGTCATTTCCAAGTCAGAACCTCGAGCCAGGAACGGGCACATTCCGCCTCTTCTCCATCAACAGGGTGGTTTTCAATTCTGATCTAACCATGTAGTCTGGTACTCCCCTCTGCCAATCTCCGTGTCTTTTTATTTTATTTTTTTACTTATTTTCTATTTAAAAAAAATTCTTTTTAGTGTTTGTTTTGAGAGAGACAGACAGACAGACAGAGCATGAGCAGGGGAGGTGCAGAGAGAGAGGGAGACACAAAATCCGAAGTGGTTCCAGGATCTGAGCTGTCAGCACAAAGCCCGACGTGGGGCTCGAACCCATGAACTGTGAGATCATGCTCTAAGCCGAAGTTGGAGGCTTAAATGACTGAGCCACCCAGGCGCCCCTCCCAATCTCCGTTTCTGAAGACTCTGCCTGTATCCAAATATTGGTGGTTTGATAATCAAACGCCTGAGATAAAGATTCCTCTTAAATAGAGCTAAAACCGTTAGAAAAAATAATGAAAGGTGAAGTCTATCATTTTCAAGCAACTTCAGTTGTTGCACAAAAGATATAAAATTAAATTCTCATTTCAAGACTACATTATCTGGGCCCCAACATTCCTTAAATAACTGGCATTAAAATGGTAAGCGGAAAGATCTTTTCCTGAACACAGAAACTTGGTTAAGCCAATAATGAGAAATAGATTAAATGCAGTTGTTTCTACAAAACAGAGTTCAAGGTAAAATTCCCAAAACTCCTTTTGTATAGCTTGAGTTTAAAATTCTCCCACTCAGAAACCATCTGAGGTTTACAACACGTGTGAGCCCATGTGCCAGGCTACAACATGTCAGAGGAATCTGTAAACATCATTTCCTAAACACCCCAGTAGGAAGACACAGGATTTTCCTTCTGAAAACTGAAAATTGCAGACATCAAGTCAGAATCAGAATTTAAAAGTGGGTGATTCAAATTCAATTAGAAATTGGGGAGGAGGGGTGGGTAACCTGGGTGGCTCAGTCAGTTGAGTGTCCAACTTCCACTCAGGTCACCATCTCAGGGTTCGTGGGTTTGAGCCCCGCCGCGGGCCAGCTGTGATTAGCGCAGAGCCTGCTTCGGATCCTCGGTCCTCCACCCCCCACCCCCCCCCACCCCCCGCCAGTTCTCTCTCTCAAAATAAATCAACTTTTGAAAAGAAATTTTGTAGGGGGCAAGGAAGACAAACCCAGAGCCTGCCTGCATTGCACTGCCCTGGAATCTGCCGTGACCGTGACCTCACACTTGCTTTCACAGATCGATGCCCCGTGAAGCAGACTGGAATGTGAGCACCGAGCCAGGTTGACCAACCACAAGAGCAGCCTCCAGGATTATTTCATTTTTAATTTCAAATTCAGGGAAATTTTCAAATATCCCCATTAGGCACATTCAATCTAAATGATAAATATATACACAAACACACACACATTCACAATACTAGTCACAACACACACATATATATATATACACCCATCACACTAGCCTGGAGGGAAAAGCACCACTTCGTATCAATTATAATTATTTGTACAGGGAAATGGGGACGTGCTTGCACATTCAGAGTAGGAATGACGAGACCAGAGGAAACCATCACCACGTGAAGTGATCTAGCGCTTTGCCTCATTTCCACGCTACCCCTGATGGATTAGAGGAATTTTATTTTATGCTGTAACTCAAGGTTGTTTATTTCGCCACAGCCCAACAGACCCTACTTGCCTTTCTGTGATAATACCGTGCCTGAGCTCGTACTTTCTCTAATCTGAATAATTTATAGTGTTTTCTCCCATAGCCTCAAGGTTGAGAAACAGTCAAAGCTGCTTTTAAAATACACCACCATGGGGCACCTGGGTGGCTCAGTCGGGTAAGCATCTGACTTTTTTTTTTTTTAATGTTTATTTATTTCTAAGAGAGAGAGAGAGAGAGAGAGCACTAGCAGACAAGGGGCAGAGAGACAGGGAGACACAGAATTGGAAGCAGGCTCCAGGCTTTGAGCCGTCAGCACAGAGCCAGACGCGGGGCTCGAACCCATGAAACGGGGGATCATGACCTGAGCCGAAGTCAGACCCTTAACCAACTGAGCCACCCAGATGCCCCTAAGTGTCTGACTCTTCAGTTTGGCTCAGGTCATGATCTCACGGTTTGTGGGATCGAACCCCACGTCCGGCCCCGTGCTGAGTGTGGAGCTTGCTTGGAATTCTCTCTCTCCCCTCACTCTCTGTACCTCTTCCATTTGCACTCGCTCAAGCTCTCTCAACATAAATAAATAAAAATAAAACGTACCACCACATCCCCACTAGGGTGAAGGCGCCTAACGCAAGCAGGAAGGAGAGAAACGCCCATCTGCTGATGAGCACTAATCAAGGCATCAGTTACCCATGCCAAGACCATCTCCCCAACCAGCCCTTCAGGAGAGTGTTAGTGTCCTCCTCCTACGCAGGGGGCCCGGAGGAGAGGACAAGCCTAAGGAACCACGGCAGCGTAGCTGGTCCTTGAACCTAGGTCTGTCTGCACACAAAATCCACATTCCTCCCCCAAGGTGCTGGGTCATCGGGATCAGTTACCACCAATGTGACAGTCGTCAGCAGCATGACAAAGTACTCAACGGTTCCCCCAAGGCCTCCGATAATCTCAGAAAAATAAGCAGTGACTCAGAACAAAGGCAATTCCACCTGGTTTATCTCCAGCAGCACAAGCGGGTGGCGGAGAGCAGCACAATGGATCCCTTCAAGAGCAGAACTTTGCCACAAAGCGGGGACTGGATGGATTACACGAGGAAGGCATTCCTCCCCGAGACAAACACTGAAAATACACTACTAAAAATGGAAAGCAACCCTTTGCTCGGAAGTGGACAAAAGGATCCATTGATTACTATACAAAGGAACCAATCTGATCGGAATTTTTACAGCATGCAGCACCAACCTGCATTTCTGTAATATGACGAGGGAACATACCGTCTACTTCCTCACGCTGGCAGTCCTTTGCAGGGCCAACGGTACGCTTTTTATGAGCCTTGGGAATTATGACTTTAATCAAGTTAAAAAAAAAAAACAAACCCACTGGTGGAAACTTGAGCAGTTCCTTGATCTTTGCAACTGAATCTCCCTGTTACACATTTGCCAGGAAGCCCTCTGGGGCCAGCAGGTGCAGTCACCTTATAGCTGCGTCCACCTTCTGGAGGCTCCCACCCGTTCCTCACCTGGATGACGTGCCCAGCTCCTAGGGTGTGTCCCTGCCTCTGCTCTTGCCCTCCTTCAGTGTGAGGGAGACGGGACAGTGTGAGGAAGACGGGCGGGGGAACCGAAATATAAATCTGAAATCAACACCCTGCGCAGAACTGCATCTCCAGGGGCCCTAATGGTCCTCAAAGCCCCAACCTCACCTGTATAACTCACCAGCCTCGCTCTGTCCCCTCCATCCCATAACCCTGTGTTTTGGCCATAGCGCCCCCTCTTCTGGAAGCTAGCAAGGAAGCAGATGCGTGAACACAGCTGCTCGGAAGCAGTGCTCCTTACACACAGCTGCCTCTCCTCAGCCAGACCGACGCAGCTCTACCAGAATGTGGAGTGACTTTGCTATCGAGGAACTCAGACAACAGATGTCTTTCATCTGCCCCTAGCAACCACCGGATTTAGGGGGTTTTCACTTCCTTTTTTTCTTTTTTCTTTGATTTTTTTTTACAACAAATACGCATTACTTTCAATATACTTTTTATTATAAAATGGTAGAATGTATTTATTATAAGTTGGTAAAATGAACGGATTACCCTCTATCAGTCCCTTCCTCTCCATGTCATCAAAACCGAGTTTCGGTCCATTAAGGATTATGTCCCTTGAAATAAATGACTGAGGGTACTGACAAAGGTAGTTGAGAGTCCCTGTTCGGTCGGGGGCGGGGAGACACAAGAAGAAATCCTATTATCTACTCCAAATCATCCTCTCCTCCCAGCTCGCCCCTGGGAAATGTGCAGCTCTTGCCTTATCAGAGAGAGTAACGCAGAGTTTAATTTGCCGTTAAGTGACCGCTGTATTAAGCGAAAGTCAGCGAGTGTGAGCAGCTCAGCTTTTAAGGGCGACACAGGTGATCTGAAGGGAGAGGACCGAGGACAGGAGAGCAGGTACCGGGCTCCGGTGATTTGCAGCTCCTGTGAAACCAGACGGTGAGGTCTCGTGAGATCCTGGTGTCGTGCTGTGTCAGCCACATGGCACCTGGTCCTGTCCCTTAGCCAACGATCAAGGAGGCAGGGAATGGAGACACTTACTTCCCACATGTAGTAACTCATCAAAAAAAAGTAAAGGGACTTACTTCTCAGGCCAGGTAAGTATCAGAACCTCAGACGCGCACCTGTGCACGTGCTGCGCCCTTCCGCTTGGAGCATCTTTCCCCACACCACCCCCTGCGTGCACCCTAGCACCCTGCGTCCTCAGTCAACAGGATGATGGCAGAGCTGGTGGCGGCGACGCCATCATTTATTTCCTCTGTGATTCTGAACTCTGCCACTAGTTCGTTCTGAAGAGCTTCAGGGAGATGGGGGGAGGTGGGGAAAAGGGGAGGGAGGGGAGAAGAAAGGGGGAGGGAGGGGAGGGAGGGGGAGGGAGG
>NW_024412397.1:17931130-17971916 GCF_014898765.1 Herpailurus yagouaroundi
TTAATGAAATCAACAGAACAGAGGAAATGAGCAGCACTAAGCCAGAAAGCGTCGGAAACCAAGGAAGAGAAAGGAGCCATCCCCCAGGGGCCCCAAGGTCAGAGGGAAGCCAAGGGGATTCTCAGGGCAACGTCAGCACAGGGCTCTGTCCAGACTTCACCAGCACAGAACGCCTGGCGGGTCTGTGATGCTGAGGGAAAAGCTGGGGACCCTGAAGCAAATGAAACACAGCACAAGACAGGAGAAGGCAGAGTCGTGCCGGGACGGCGTCACAGCACAGTCCTCGGGTCACAGTCCGCACAGAGTCACCGCAAGGTAAACACGGAAAACCCACGTGACTGGTAGGGCACAGAACCAGGACCCTACCGCATGAGGGAGGGCCGGGGCTGTATGCGCGCGCGAGAGAGGGCAAGCCCCGAACTTCCAGAACAGGAATCCAGTTGGAAAAGTCAAGTAGCAGCAACCAGATCGTGTTGAGGAGACGTGGAAACACACAAGCTCCGAGAAGCGGTCAGAGGAGGTCAAAGTGGTCGCCTCTGACAAGTGGGAAACAGACACGCATCTCGAGGCTCTCGCCCTTTCCCTCCACATGGTCCTCACCCCTGTCCACTGCAAGCCTCTCTTCCCGGCTTTCGAGGCCTTTCCCAGGGAAAGGACCACATCCCACCGGTGCCCACCCTCTCCTCCCTCCTCCACTCAGGCTTCCACAGAGCCCTAGGCCAGCACACCCTCCCTGCCCTGCCCTCCGGAACCTCCTGTTGTTACAGGGGAGCCCCCCCAACCCCCCCGCTGCTTTAACGACAAACAACTCATTTCTCTGGTCTTGAAGATGGGTTGAGGGTACGATCTGGAGTTTGGTTATCCAGTTTCCTATAATGACAAGTGAAGCCACAAGAGTCACATGGCCCATGAGTCACACGGGGTGCAGTTCTCTCACCAGGCTAACCCCGGGGCACAGCCTGCATCCCTTGAGGGGAACTTGCACCCGTTGAGGTATAACTCTCCTAAGAGTCAAGGTGCTGTTTGCTTTTTGAAAGCCACCAAATATTGCCTCGTTACTGAAAGTAACTGTTTTTGCCAAATCAGACATCTTATTACCCTTGAATTCAATGTAAACATAAAGTCCCCAACTTACAGTTACAATGGTTCTCACAACGGTCCGACTTCGGATTTTTCAACTTTAGGTGGAGAGAAAGCCATACACATTAGAACATACAGTAGAGGGGTGCCTGGGTGGCTCAGTCAGTTAAGCGCCAGACTTGAGCTCAGGTCATGATCTCACGGTTTGTGGGTTCGAGCCCCACATCAGGCTCTGTGCTGACAGCTCAGAGCCTGGAGCCTGCTTCAGATTCTGTGTCCCCCTCTCTCTCTGCCCCTCCCCTGCTTGCACTCTCTCTCTCTCTCTCTCTGTCTCAAAAACAAATAAACATTAAAAAAAAAATTAAAAAAAAAAAAAAAAAAGAACATACAGTAGAAAGCCTCCTTACAAGTCTGAATGTGGATCCTGCCCCGGGCCACCAACATGCCCCGCGACCCTCTCCTGTGACACTGGAGGGAGGGAGGGAGTCAATGGAAGAAAACGTGCCCAAAGGAAACTAGTAGAACAGAAACTGGGTCTGGAACAGCGTCTCCTCACACGCCCAACATCTCCATGGTTTATTTCCTCAGCTTGTCCGGGTCCTTCTGGAACGCCCTTGCTCCTTCGCTTTAACCTAAAAAGTTTCCTTAAATCCCTATTCCGTAAGCCCTCCCTTTGCTACTTCAGACCCTCTTGAGGTCTCCCTCTGTGACTGTCCACTGTGACCACAGGCTCCCAGCCATCCATTCTCCTCCAGCTTCCTGCCAGCAAACAATCACTTCAGGACCGAGAACCTCACCCCACGCCCAGCTTGACTTCTGGGGGGAGAGGGCACCGAGGAGCGCACCGACAAGCGTCTGTGCCGGTCCCCGAACACGCAGCCTGTTGGTCGTTAGGACCACTTTGCCAGCAGCTTACTCAGGAAGAGTCCTCCCCGCTCAGGAGCAGGACCCAGAGGAAAATTCTTCCTTGAAAGCCCACTTTCTCTGTTCACGTAGAACAATCCCCCCTTTCTTTGCCAAGTGATTAAATGTAGGAAACTGCTTCCCACGGAGAGCCAAAACTGGTATTAGCATCCACAATGAAAACACACGAAACCCCCTCCGCGTGTGAGCTGTTCCCTTCACTATTGACTTGCTTTATCTCTAAGACACAAAAAGCTTCAAACACATTTATAATCTCCCTTGGAGTCCCTAGTGGATGCGGGGAGTACTGGGTTTCCCAGTCCAACAATTACCAGTGTTTAGCCATGGGGGTGGGGGGCAGGGCAAGCGCTTAGCTCCTGGCCAAACGAGGGGCATTTATACCAATGAGCCAAATGAAAATCCAATGTCGTCTTCAGGAAACGGGCGAGGACTCTCTGAATAACCCGGGATGTCCCTACAGCGGACCCGCTTCCGTTACTCCCCTACTCGGTCTGGCTTCACTCTCGCTGTGTGACCCAGAGACGAACAAAACAACTCTACAAATCGAGGGGCGAAGAAACATTCAAGTCCATGCACCAGGAATACCAATGAAGAAAACTTTCTAAATGTGTTAATTCCAGAAGAAAAGCCAAGAACCAGTGGGGAATTTACTAGAAAGAGGTTGGCTGCAGCCAAGTATGCCAAAGGTTAGTTTTTGCAGAATGTCTCGGATCGAGACTTGGAATTTCACACACTGCACTAACAGAGCTTCTGGAAAAAAAAAAAAAAAAAGAAAAGAAAGTGATTTTTATCTCCCAGTTCAAGGTCAGATGGCCTCCACCTCAATGTTAATTGATAATCAGAAGGGCAAACGAAAAAAGAAGGCACCACAAACACAACGCAGCTCTGCCTCTCAGAAGAGGCATAAACGCTCGTGTTTACAGCAAACTGCAGTTTAAAAAGCACATTCCCTGAGTAAGAGAGTGTCACTAGACTACAGCACGAGGCACTCAAGCCACTGGGAAAATCTACCACATCATCAGTCCTTCCCTCCTCGTCTCTGGAAAGGCTCAACAACATTCACTTCTCGTTTATTCATTCATCCCACAGCACTGATTGATCACATACTGTTGGAGGCTCAGTCCAGACAGGCATCACAGAAAGGGGTCACTGAGGTCAAGGAGCTGGAAACACGTAAGCAGGCAGTGGGACACCCTTGATTTGAGGACCCAAAGGGCACAGTCCCCTCAGGACATCGCTAGTTCCAAGTGGGAAGAAAAGGACATTTTGAAACTTCACTTGGGAAATGGACTTGTTTTATCTGAGCGACACAGGACAGCAAAATTAAGAATATGAAGTTCAATTCTCTATACCTGAAAATCTTGTCCCCCCCAAAGAGGATAAAATTAATGAGACTTGTTAAAGGAACTCGCACTCTACGTGTAAAGCACTTAGAACACAGAATAGCAGAGTGAGCGCTTAAGATGCTAGCATTTTAATCATCATGAAACATACATAAGGTAGACTATGTGCATGAAAGGGAAAAGATAACGTTTGCTTCACTATGAGTATTAGTATATTAAGGACTTGCGGTTTAGTTTAACTCCCTACTTAAATATATGCACTTTTTTCCATGTGTATGCACACACACACACACACACACACACACGCTGGTTAATGCTGAGACCATACGATCTCAAGTAAAAAGATCTGAATTCAAGTCCTGACCCAGCCACATCATCTGGCACATCAGTTGTCAACAAGCTTCTTTATGTTCCTCTGAGCTCCAACCTCATCTATACAAGGGAAGGGACATCCACCTCCCAGGGGCAAGATTCAATGCGGGGCCAGAGAAAACCCTTTGTAAACACTGGGGCTGGGCAAACATTAGAGAAGTGAGAACAACTGGCACAGAAACTTCAGGAGCTCATTCTCCTAATTAGCCCTCTCCTCAAAGCTTCAATGTGTTAAATAAACAGTAGCACTTCAGCATAAAAACCCATGAGAATTCCATCACGGTCAAAACTCTGGATTCTCCCAAATAAATCAGGAAAGACATCCGACTCTCGGCGGTTACTCACGTTCCATCCGTTCACTCAACAAATGTCTACGGAGCACCACACATCAGACATGTAAGAGGGGGAAGTCGTGTAACACCGTGAATAGCCAAATTCCGGAGAGAAAAGTGGCCCTCCATCTGGTTTTGGAAGGCACCACGTGGTTTCTAAAGCCAGAGTAAACCTCCTAAATGTGACTCAACTCGTACTGCTATTAGAGTTTAATGACTTTCTCACTGATTTGTCTCATCTCTTAATCTATTAAGGTTCATAAACCTCTCGCTACTACATCTGTTAAAAATCACTTTTCACAGACTGCCTTTGAACTTTGACATTTTTCACAGTAATGAGTCCAAATCACAGATACGCTCATCATCTTCAAGAAACAAGTCAAACCAAAACAAAGCCAAAAACCCAGAAAATAGTATCAACTGCTCAAAGTCCTCGACCGCTCGGAAAGGCACCTGGGGTCAGCCTGGGCACCTGCCATTTGCCAAGCACCATGTACTTAACTCACTCTTAGAAATTTTGTAACGTTAAATCCTATCATAATGCCACCTGACGGATGAGGAAAGTGAAGACTATGATAGATTCACTAAATTACTGAGAGCACTCGCAAATAGAGTAACCATACCAATGCCCTACCTGACAAAAATTCAAAAGGAATGACCTTAAATTATTAAAGTACTTTTTGCTATGCTGCAACCCAAAAGGAAAATATTCGCCCCATCATCGTACTATATATACGAAATTCGCATCTGCAAAATAACCATTTAAATACCACCTCCCTTATATCCATCCTATGTGGCCACCCCACATTTAATTCATCCTACAGAAGTCCCATAGGTCTTTCTTTCCTCATTCCCTTTCCACTGGGGGGCAAAAACCAAAGGAGAACAGAGAATCAAAACCCTTTTAAGTGTTAACAGCCTACAAGGGGGGATAAGGCTGAAAGGCTTTTAGAACTTCCAGTAAGGGAGAAGTGAACCTAGAGACATGGCCAACCAGCCACAGATCTCATTTCCAGCTCCTCCCGTTTACCTGGTGCTTTCAGAGTTACTTAGTCTCCATTGAACCCTCGGCTCCAGCAATGAGAAGAGAGAGCAGGGAGGAAAAGGAGGCAGGGCCAATGGAAGGTTCTGCGGGTAAAGAGAAGGAAGAGGGCTGGTCTTAGAACAGAAAGTGTAGGTTTTCCCCCATCTTTTCAGAATATATTTACACGAGAACGTGCCTCAAGTGATATGATCAAACTTGTGAAGACACACGTTCAAATACATTGGTCTTCCCACAACATTCCAACATATCCTACGTTTCCAAGTCAACACGGGAGACCAGGAAGCATCTGTTCGTAAAATAACACGAAACAAAAATTCCAAGAGCACGGCTTGGGGAAAAGCTCTACAGTCAGCAGTTCAGCCAACACTCAAGCAAGCACATGACAGTGAAGCCACAAGTGCACAGAATGAATCTGGCCTGTTGGGGGTACAAGGTCCATTTGGGGGGTTGGGGCTTGCCTGTGACAAATTTTCTAAGAGTTACATTAAGAACGCACACGTACACAGTTTAATGTCCCCACTGGTTGGTCCTCTCTTCCAGTAGGATCCTCACTTTAAACCTGTAACACCTAATGGGCCAGAGAGAAAAGTCAAAACTAAGTCGGGCGCGTGGCTCAAGTGGAGAAGCTTCCAGAAGGGAGGAGAAGATGACGAAGCAAAACGATAAGCCAGATGAACTATGAGTTTCCTTTCTTCTATCTGATCCCAGGACATGATGCACACAGCTACTCTTGAATTTCAGGGCAGCGCACGCTGAAGCCAAAGGCTAAGGACTCTGTTACTCGTTCTGAATCAACTGTTTTGTTTCCCTACTGTTGGTAACTGAAAACTGAAGGCCTAAGAAGCCTCAGCTACCGCAGGCGTGGCCTCCTCGGTTAGACTTTTGTGGAATGAACCACAAGCAACTGGCCAGACAACTTTTACGGGGCCTTCTCCATCAGCAATCTGGGCCGAGCCAAGAACACATATACGTGTTCAATAAAACGGTCAAGCACACGGATTTCTTAAACGCTCACGGGTGTCATCTGAGCTGCGTACTAGAAAAATCTAACCCCCTGCGAGAAACCTCCCCTTCCGGTAAGAGAAATCTTGTCCATGCATGACAGGAGCTTCATAGCTCAGAACGAACTGCACGGTGTTAGATGTGCACAGCAGACCGGGTTACTGTAGGTAGGAAATCATTAACGGAGTACAGTGTTCTCCCTGATCCAAAGGCCTCAACCAACCAGGAAAAACAAAAGCATCGCTGCCCTCGACATCCAGGAGAGACTGCCTTTTACGCTCAGGCATTTCAATGTGTTGTTCAGCCACAGTACAGTGACCAGGGGAGGTTTTGATCCATGGAATCCCAGCACTGTATCGTGGTAACACCCAATACTGTCAGGCCATACAGGTCTCCAAACCTAGAAAGCTGAACCCAACACTCAGAAGATCTGTGGCCACGGAAAAACTACTAAACTTCTCTGTGCCTGAGCTTTCTTCTCCGCAAAATAGGTTATTACCAGCTCTCCTCGTACAGGTTAATACACTCTTTTTCAAATGCTTGGAATAGTGCCTGGCACAGTAGACGCTCAAGTGTTTTGTGCTGGCTACTGAATAAGGAATACGGGAGATGGTGGGAAAGTAGGTCTTTAACTGATAAACTGGGTAGGAGATGGCGCTGTCTAAGGAGGACGGGCAAGACTCGGGGGGATGGGAAGGGAGTCACTGTGGGGCAAGACTCGGGGGGATGGGAAGGGAGTCACTGTGGGAGGGACCAGAAGTAGTTCTACTTTGGCTGTGCTGATTTTTTTTTTTTTAATTTTTTTTTTTTTAACGTTTATTTATTTTTTTGGGACAGAGAGAGACAGAGCATGAACGGGGGAGGGGCAGAGAGAGAGGGAGACACAGAATCAGAAACAGGCTCCAGGCTCTGAGCCATCAGCCCAGAGCCCAACGCGGGGCTCGAACTCACGGACCGCGAGATCGTGACCTGGCTGAAGTCGGACGCTTAACCGACTGCGCCACCCAGGCGCCCCGGCTGTGCTGATTTTTGAGACCTCACTGGTCATCCAGCAGAAAGGTCACAGAGCTCGCTGGCTCTCCACGTTACTCGTTCAGAAGCAAGGAGTCCATGCGGACAACACAAATTCGAGACTCAGCAGCTTCCGGGGAGCGCTTAAAGCTCGGGGCTACGTGGAACATCATGAGGCAACGCGGAAGGAAAAGGAGGGTGCAGGCAGACCGCTGGAGCCTGCAAACGTTCAGAGGTCTAGAAGCCAAGGACGAACCAGATGGTGACTTCGAAGGAATGATGGGTGATTCGGCAGAAATGCAGACCAATGGGGGACACGGGGAGCAAGAAAGGGCCTCAGAAGGAGAGCACCGATGTCTCAAATACATCCCCAGACTGACAACAGAGCACACACAGGTCTGACCAGAGGTGGGTCCCTCGCAGGGTTGCCCAGGACAGCGGTGTGTGGGCACGGAGGCCTGGCGTCCCCCCACCCAGGGAACCTCCCTGGGAGCTGTCACAAGTAACCAGGGTGGAGACTCTATGTGGAGCTGGTCAGGGTCTCAGGTTGGTTACAGGTCTTCGGAACTCTCAGTCGTGAAGTGCCAGATTCTATAGAAGCCTGGGAATGTGAAACCGTAGAGTAGGATGCTTTAGATCACGATTCTGATCCCGATCAGGACGATGGCATCTAAACAGGGTTGTTAAGATGAGGTGGGGCGAGGTCACTGGAGCCGAGGAGGTCAAGAACTTGGGAAGCCAAGTTCCTGGGTCGGGGGATCATCAACGCGTGGGCTGAGGTTTCCACGCACAGTGAGCGGGGGGGGGGGTGAGGCGGCAAAGAGGTCATCCGTGAACAGGGGGCGCTGCCCAGGAAGCAAGGACAGAAGCAGGCGGGTGAAGGGGTGCTCCAGTTGGTGACGCAAGTTCCAACGGGGCTCAGGTTTTACAGAGGGAAGAAGATGGCTTGGTGGGAAACAGCGATAGGGAAAAACTGCTCCTTGAGGAGACTGGAAGGGAGGCGGTGGCCTCCGGGGACAGCCAGTCTGGTCTTCGTCAGGGCGAAGGAGTAAAGCCAGTGCAAACAGTCACTTACATGTAATCGATGGCGCCACTTTAAGTTGGGTTGGGGGTGGGCAGTAAACCAGTCAGGTAGAGCCTCCTAATCCCAGGTACCCAAGCAAGGCCTCACTTGAGCAGCTGCCTACAATGTGAAGTCTCCCCCAAAAGGCAGGCTGCAAGGAGAAAGGTGACAGTAACTCCAGATCTCACCAAAGGACGGCAGCAACTGAAAACAGCCAACCCTGTCACCAGCCTGTTGACCCTTACCACCCCAGGCCTACAGCAGGATGGCCGCTTTAAACCAAAGTCAGCCACCACTAGAGGGCGACACAGCCCAAAGACCTGACCAACTCCCAGGCACGGATTTTAAGAAAACAAAGCGCTCTAAGCAGGAGCCAACTCTGGTTGAAATTTAGCTCAAGTTCAAACGTCACCGGAGCAGGGAATACTATAAAAACACAAAGGACCACGTGCATGGATATGTACAGAAAAAGGTCTCAAAGGCTTTACACCAGACTGGGGAACACTGGCTCACCTCTGGCAAAAGTAAGAACAGGCGGCTTTGGGGGAGACGGCGCGGAAGGGCTCACTTTCACCGTCTCGTCCACAGGCGATGCTGAGTATTTTTCAAGAACGTACTCACATGCTGTACCACTTAAAATACATTCAAAATTAGAAGGCAGAAGTTACAGGCAGAAACCCTATTACAGACAGCAAACTTCAGGAAAAGACAAAGCAACAGAAGACCCCATTCACCACAGACAGACGCTTGGAACCGCAGTACTCAGACAGGATCGAAAATCCGTCTCATCTCATTCTATATTCTGTCCGGGAGAAAAATAATGCCCCAAAGTGGGGGCGGCGCCTGGGTGGGTCAGTCGGTTAAGCGGCCGACTTCGGCTCAGGCCACCATCCCGCGGTTTGTGAGTTCGAGCCCCGCGTCGGGCTCTGTGCTGACAGCTGAGCCTGGAGCCTGCTTCGGGTTCTGTGTCTCCCTCTCTCTCCGCCCCACCCGTGGCCATGCTCTTTCTCTGTCTCTCAATAATAAATGTTTAAAAAAAAAAAAATTTTTTTTTAAAGCATTAAGTAATTTGCTCCAAACAACAGAGGCAAAATTAAAGTAACATCCAAATCTCACCTAGGACCCTAACACGTGGGAATCCTGTTTCATCGTCTATTAAAGACGTTAGTGTTTAGTGTTCATTCACCAACTCTGTACTTCTCTGAGTCATTCCCACCTCTTTTCTTCCCCTCCAAAAACAGGGGTTGGTGGGAGGGGCGGGGGACGACACTTAGAGATCGTGTACCCGAAACAGTGTAAGTCTTCCTTTGGTTAAATTTAATTTTAACAAATACTGGTTGATCTCTTCATCTCTTGGTGGAAAACACCACGATCACTTGATTAGAGTACATAAACACTGAAAACCTACCTGGTCCTCATCTTCAAATTACCTGCAGTTACCTTGAAGTTAACCTTCAAGTTACCTGCAGTTACCTTCAAATTACCTGCAAGTTACCATGCAGCTTAAAACAGCATGAGCAGAATATGGCAATGAATGTTTAAGCACAAAGGGACTCAACAGGGGGTGAAATATTATATGTTATTGCACCAAGGGAACATCTTCCTGAATTTGAAGGTAGGAAAGGACGTGTTTTAAGGAGCATCTGCTGAGGGGTGCCTGGGGCTCAGATGGTTAAGCGTCTGACTCTTGATTTCAGCTCAGGTCATGATCTCGTGGTTCCTGAGATCGAGCCCCACGTCAGACCAAGCCCCACCGTCATCAGTGCGGAGCCTGCTTGGGATTCTCTCTCTCAAAATAAACAAACTTAAAAAGAAAAAAAAGGGGGGGACCGTGCTGAGCACTCCGGGCTGGGCATGTGCTAAGGGCACTTTAAGCTCTTACTCCATCCTCAAAAATCCAATGTGGTTACTATGATGAATTTCCTTACAGAGGGAGGGAAGCCACAGCTGGCCAATGAGGAGCAGTCAGGACTGAAAGCCAGGTCTGCCCCATCTCCCCCTTCTCTAGCGGTAGCCCTTGGCAAGTAGATGAGAGGACAGACACCCTCTTTACTTCCCCTGGTATGTACCTCACTTTCGTCCCAGCCCCTCTCTGCCCTTGCTTTCACAAGATTGACATTTTTACTTGGGTTCTCCAATGTGGCTGATATCAGTGCGGGCAGAAAAGGGGTCATGGGCCCAGATTCTGAAGACAGCAGGTGAGGGGCGGTGGGGGGGGGGGGGGATCTGGAGGCAGGCAAGGGTCAGACGTGGTCAAGAAGATTTCTTCCTCAAGGGATCAGCAGAGATCTTAAAAGATCAGCAATCCTCTTAAAGGAGGACTAAGTAAGAGTAGACAAGAATAGACCTCGTCTCTCAACTCGGGCTTCTTAGAGAATCACCTGTGCAGCTTCTAAACACACCCACCAAGCCTGTCCTGCCTGCCCCTGACCAGTGATATCGGGACCTCTGGGCACAAGCCCCAGGTCTTCGATAAAGTTGCAAACCTCCCCCAGGTGACGCTAATGTGCAGCTAGAATTTAGAACCACTGGGCCAAACCAACCGCTAAGAGGACTGAAATCAGACAGTAACAAAAGACAGGCAGGCAGGCCTGCAAAGTCTCAAAACTAGCCCAAAGTTAGCGGCATGCACTTGTTATAATGCCACACAACTTAGCTTGGTGACCTCCACCAGAATTTTTCTGCAGCTAGGAGAAGAAAACGGCAAGGTTCTCCAGGACAGCAGATCAGTGGGGTCAGGAGTTAAAGAGTATGGAGTGAGTGCAAAGGCACTGTGGCAGCAGCTGATGAAGGAAGCCCTGAACATGGAGGTGAGGCCACAACACAACTAACAGAATCCAGGGAGAGTCCAGACTGGAGCAGGCAGGGAAGTCAGAATGGCCGAGACACCTTTTCAACAGATGAGGGTCACACCTGCCCTCTATACCCCCCCCCCCATGATCCTGGCATTTGGGAAGGTCTCCCAGGTGTTTGAGACCCCTGTCCCACCGAGACCACTGAGAGAGTAGGACAAGAGAAAGGTGGAGCACAGAGGTCAGGCCAGAGAGGGAAGACTGCAAAGGCAACAGTGGCTTAGAAAGCCCATCCACAGGGATCTCAAAGGCCCTTAAGAGGACGCAGGGGCCCAGGCAGTGTGTAAACTGAGGAGAGGATACAGAGGTGGGGCCCCGGGAGAGTGTACCAAGTGGAGTGAGGTGAAGTCAGGATCTGCAAGAGAAGCCCTGGCCCAGAGCGGGGGCCAAAGGTGATCTGGCATCAGCACTGGAAGGCGGGAGACACGTCGGCAGGAGGAGAAGCCTTCGTGGGAGAGAAGGAGCAGCGTCCTGCCTAACAGTCACTTTAGGCGGAAGGAGCAGTAGTTTCCTCGGCTGGAAAATTAGGAAATCAGCTTCCCTTCTGGCCCAGTGGCCTATGGCTGCATAGGTATTTCAGGAAATTCTGGAAGGTGTGCTGAAGAGATTGTTTGACCTAAACCAACAACAACAAAACCAAACCAAGGGGTGCCTGGGTGGCTCAGTCGGTTAAGCGCCCAACCCTTGATCTCGGCTCAGGTCATGATGTCAGGGTTCGGGAGTTCGAGCCCCGTTGTCAGGATCTGGCAGTGCAGAGCCTGCTCGGGATTCCCTCTCTCTGCCCCTCCCCTGCTCACACACACACACACACACACACACACACACTCTCTCTCTCTCTCTCTCTCGCTCTAACAAAAGAAATTAAAAATAAATACAAGTTCACAGAGTGGTGAACAGGCCTAGAAAAGGACAGAGTAGTTGCGAGAACTCTTTTTTCACCAAAGGGAAGTACTCTGTCCTAAGAAAAACATGTTCTGACTATGCAAACTGTTGTTTTAGCACATTGATGAAGCAGAACCGCCAGTGAAACCAGCAAATGAGACGGAAAGAAAATACAAAAAGCCAAGCTTGCTTCGCCAATTCGGCTTCCGTGTATCCGTACATACGTGTTTCAGACAGCACACGCTCAGTCACCAGCCTCACCCTACACGCATGGGGGGGGGCGCGAGGAAAACACTGGACACGCGGGGGATGGAAAGTGCGCCGGGCAGAAGCCAAGAGCGCGTCCAGGTTGGTAACGACACGTTCCACGAACACATCCGTGTGCTCACAGAACAGATGTGAATTTATAAAGCATATCAAGTCGTAGGTTTCTTGGAACTTTCTTGTAATTCTTGTTGTGCTTCAGGGAACATTTCATGAATGAGAAGCAGTGAGCTAGTTAGGGACATCAGAGGACACAAAGGGCTGTGGGGGGCACAGCCTCCAGCAGCAGGTGGATTCCTTTGGCTCATTCATGGTAAGTTTGGAGCAGCTGCTGGGAAGGGAAGGGAAGGGATAGGGGAGGGGAGGGAAGAGGACAGGGGAGGGGAGGGGAGGGGAAAGGGAGGAGGGGGGGTAAGGGGAAAGGAGAAGGGGAGGGGGAGAGGAAGGGGAAGGGAAAGAAGAAAGAAAATAAAAATACTTGAATGTAAGAGAGGCAGCTATTATCTAGAGGCTGAGAAGAGAAACGGCTTCTACTGACAGCACTAATGAAGAAAGGAGCATTCTTTCTGTGCCACAGGCAAGGACGCTGGGGTGACCAGAACCAGAGTCACATCCTTCCAAACAATCGGAGGGGAACACGCAAAGCTAAGACAGTAATTTTTCATACTTCCAGACCGCGTCTCATGAGCACATCATTTCATCCTTTTCACGACGACAGGATTCCCCAACAAAGAGCAAAAAATGCCTGATGGCTTCCCTGTAAATAAAGATTGACATACAGGAGCAAACATCCAAACTCAAAAATGTACTTCAATCAAATTCGGGAAGGATAAAAAAAAAAAAAAAAAATCAACTGATGACGTATTATCCTCAACGTAAATTATTCTGGTTGGTAGTAAGGATAGGCTGTTTCTCCTGCTCAGAGGCTACCTGGGCCTAGATAAATTCCTACATCCTCAACCACATATGTGCTGATTTCACTGAGCATCTGGAACCATGACCTTACTTATACCTAGAGAAAGCAAAGCTTTTCCGTAGTTCTACACATGCTTTGCACTGGAAAAAAATCTAAGTTTCTTAATTCTTCGCTGCTTCCTCAAATATTTCCTCGGCACTGGTTTTCTCCCAGATACGGAGGCTGGGCCAGACTGCCTTCCCAGCCCTGGAACCCCCTTCTCAGGGAGGGACACCCAACAGCAGACCGCTGCTTCCCCTTTGCTGGCGCTCCCCGCCCCGCCAGGCAACAAATGCCCCTGGAGGGTGGATAAGGAGCCAGGGTGCCAGGCCGAACCCCTTCCTCTGGTTCCATCTGACCCACCACATAGAGACCTTCCCTCTTCCCTCGACTGGGGGAGGAGACCCAAGCCCATGATGGCGCTGACCATCATGGTGAGGGGGTGTTAAGTCTGCCCAATTCTGCATTAGCAAGTCCACTGGCCGGGCCCTGTGAGCCCCCTTCTCCTGTGTCAAGCTTTAGCACTAGTAAAGACGAACTATAAATTCTTCTGCTAGTTCTCTGATGGGGTGTATCTGCCGGATGCTCTTGAACACTAGCACTGTGCTGATGTGCAGGCCAGAGTTCAGAGGTGAAGGAGGTGGCTCCCAATGTTCAGTGCAAACACCTATCTGGAGAGAATTTTTTTTTAAGTTTATTTATTTATTTTGAGAGAGAGAAGAGAAGAGGAGGGGAGGGGAGGGGAGAGAGGTAAAGAGAGAATCCCAAGCAGGCTCCACACTCTCAGTGCAGAACCTGACGTGGGGCTCAAACCCACAAACAGAACCATAAGATCATGACCTGAACCAAAATGGAGAATTCTTGCTTAACTAACTGAGTCACCCAGGTGCCCCTGGAGATACTATTTTAAGATGCAAATTCCTGAGCCCTGGACCCAAAGACTGGGATGAAGCAGGCCCGGGAGGGCTCAGGCATCCGCACCTCAGATAACCACAGCTAGACCAAAACCACACTCGGGAGAAATCCTTGGGGGAAGTTCACGGCTCTTCCCCTCCGAGCTTAAAAGCACAATGTGTTAATAATAAATCTGAGTTTCCATTTCTGTAAAATGAAATGATCTTACGGTCAATTCGGTGACCCACAGAAAATGCTCAGAGGATGGGAAGACGGCGGGTGAGAAATGAAAGCCTGAACTTGTTCAAATAACCGGACAGGACAGCTCGTCACCAGCTCAGACGCCAGCCTGAGTCACCCGCAGCCCAAGGAGGCAGGCTGCGGAAGGTGGCTAGTCCTCACCCGAGCACAGAGACCCCGGAGAGGAGGCACAGCGGTTCTCAGGAAAATGTGGCAGTGCTGGGTGTGATCAACTTACCTAAAAATCATTGGGTCTAAACGTCTTTCTCCTCCCACAACCCCGGATCTCCAACCCGAGGGTGCCGTTCACAAAGGCAGCATCGTCTGGGGCCTGCCAAATACACACACACAGCACTGATATTTCTAACCTCTTAGCAGGGGAAAAAGAATCCTATTCCAAGATCTGTGATGTCAAGATCGCACAAAAGGTCAAGTCAAAACTCACAAGTTTGCACGAATACCACTCACGGATGTGCTCCCACTTATCTCCATTCACAGCTTGCGTCCCCGCCGTCCTACCTAAATCGCTGGACATCACGTTAAGGACACAACTCCCTTCCGGTTAAGGAGCGATGAAGCCGAACAATGAAAGTGTAAGTCATTCCTGGGGTGGCTCAGTCGGTTAAGCATCCAACTTCGAGCTCGTCGTTTGTGGGTCCGAGCCCCCACATCGAGCTCTGTGCTGACAGCTCAGAGCCTGGAGCCTGCTTTGAATTCGGTGATTCCCTCTCTCTCTGACCCCCAGCCCCCGCTCACACTCTGTGTCTTTCTCTCTCTCAAAAATAAACATTAAATAAATACTTTTTTTAAAAAAATCTTCCAACCGATTCTGATAGAAACAAGCACCTTTACCCTACAAATACTGGCCCAGCAGCAAAACTGTCACTAGAAGCCACACTTCAGCTCCCAAGTGTTAGAAGCTTGCGAGAACACATTTGCTAATCTGGTTGAGGAGTTTTCACTACGGAAGGGTCACTCAAATATTTGTTCTAGAGAAAGCTTGGCCCTGGAGGTTCAAGAATAGCTTCTGCCTGGTCCTCGCTAGTAGGTCGGCAACCGTTGATGACACCCGTCACGGAGACGGCTCCCCGTGACAGAGGCAAGCAGATGGGACCTGACACCAGCATGAGTGTGTGTGTCCTCACGGAGAGTGAAGAACAGAGCAAGGTGCCAGGGCCCCAACCTGCAGTCCCGGCCCCGATGCCTCCAACTGGGTCCCCGATGCCTCCAGCTGGGTCCCCGGGCAGGTGGATCCCTGACCCTCTGGCTCCCTCCACCCACTCTTGCCACCCCTCCCACCCCCAAATGGCAATACAGTTGACACGCAACAACCAAAGTGGCTTTTTTTTAACTGGATGATACCATTCCCCTGCTTAAAACCTCTCAGTGATCTCTCACTGCGTTTTGAATACTGTCCAAGCGATCAGCCGTGTCCACGAGAGCCCTGCCCAATCTGGCCCTTCACAGCTTCCTCTCTTCCAAGCCCCCACCCTCGAGCCACACAGAGTTCACTGCACTTCCTCTAACCTGCCAGAGCTTCCCTGCCTCCCAGTCACCGCGCCCCTCCCCTTCCCCTGCATCTAGGATGAAGTGTCACTTCCTCATGAGGTCCTTCCCAACCCATCCCCCCACCAAAATAAGTAAAACTCAACTTGGGAGCCCCCCCCACCTCATTCTCCTATGGAGGACCACTTGCTTTCACAGCCTTTTTACAATCTGTAACGCCTTTATTCCTGAAAGGTCTGTCCCCAGCCAGACCTGACCCTCCACGAAGGCATGGACCCTGCTCAACCCCAATGGCAGACTCATCACTCAAAATGGCGTGTTGGGGCGCCTGGGTGGCTCCGTTGGTTAAGCGTCCGACTTTGGCTCAGGTCATGATCTCATGGTTTATGGGTTCGAGCCCCGCGTCGGGCTCTGTGCTGACAGCTCAGAGCCTGGAGCCTGCTTCGGGTTCTGTGTCTCCCTCTCTCTCTGCCCTTGTCTTGCTCATGTTCTGTCTCTCAAAAATAAGCGTTAAAAAAAATTTTTTTTTAAATGGCATGTTAACTTAGCGCATGAACTCTAGGGAGTTCCCACTTTTAGAATCATGCCCATTTTTAGAAACCATGTGGTTTTACAACATGAATATTCAAATATATACGTCTGACTTTACTGCCACAAACTGAAGTCGACTTGAAGAGTGAAGACAAACAGGAACCACCACCAAAGTTCCTCACTTAAGCGACAGGAGGCGATCTTTGTACTAACACAGGACTAACTCTCATTTCAGCTGAAGCTTGACTGGTCCTCAACCAGAAGCCGGTGTGGGCTTGCCAGCTGGTTGAGCAGGAAAACCCGACACTGAACAAAGTACCACAATTTTAAATTCTTTTTTTTTTTAAAACGTTTATTTATTTTTGAGAGACAGAGACAGGCAGAGCGTGAGTGGGGGAGGGGCAGAGAGAGAGGGAGACACAGAATCCAAAGCAGGCTCCAGGCTCTGAGCTGTCAGCACAGAGCCCGACGTGGGGCTCGAACCCACGGACCGCGAGATCATGACCTGAGCCGAAGTCGGACGCTTAACCGACTGAGCCCCCCAAGGGCCCCCAAATACCACATTTTAAAGTGAGAATGTAGGTCTGTCGGTAGAAGGTAAGCATGTCCAAATGCAACATACACATGGACGACGCTAATAACTCAACACAAAGTGACAAAAGCACGAGCTGCCTCAGAAAGGACCTGTGAAGACAGGAAGGCGGAACTGTGGCATCTAAGTTTCATGTTAAACAACGTAAAACAGGGACATCCACCAGGATGGCTACAAAGACAGACGGTAAGCAGTGTTGGTGGGGACACGAAGAATCAGCACCCTTACCCACTGCTGGTAGGGACGTGAGTTGAGGCGACCAGCCTGGCAGTTCTTTAAACAGTTAAATGTTGAGTCAGCGTGAGACCCAGCAATTCCACTCACAGGTATAAACCCAAGAGAAATGAAAACACGTTCACAGAATAACTTGGACAAGACCATACGGATGTTCCCAGCGGCCCCATTCGTGACGGCCAGAAAGTGGCGACAACCCGAATGTCCGTCAACTGATGAGTGGATGCCCACGACCCTAGAGGGGTCAGCCCTGTTTCCACCTTTAGGAACCATGCGGTTTTACAATACACTATATTCCATACCATGGGATGTGTTTTGGTAGCAAAAGCAAGAAAACAGTGATACAGGCTGCAACATGGATGAGCCTTGAAAACATTATGCTAAGTGGAAGATGCCAGTCGCGGAGGACCATCCGCTCCAAGACTCCATGTATAGGAAATGTCCAGAAGACACGGATCTATACAAAGCAGATTAAGGGTGGTCTGTGGCTGGGGAGGGAGTGTGTGGGAGGACGGGGGAGTGGGGTAATGTTGGGGGTAACGGAAATGCCGTGAAACCGTGGTGATGTGAAGTCACCTCTCTGTGAATCTACTTAAAGCCACAGAACTGTAAACTTTCAATGGGTGGATTGCATGGCAGGCGAATTCTATCTCTGTAGAGCTGTTTTTTAAAAAGAACATGTGAGTTTCTGACATTTAATTCATTTAAAAATACTGGTGAAGGTAACAACAGTGACAAAGAAATGCTTTCGGTTGCAACTGTATTTATCTATACGTGTGCGTGTTCATGCACGCGTACAGGCACGTACTGGCCAAAAAGTCCGTTCAAGACTGATTTATTGTCCAGAAAAGGACAATCGGCGAGGCTGAGCCTCTTGTAACACAACGTGAGTCAGGAGGGGGCCAGGTGACGGTAGAAAGCCACCAGCGACATCTCAGCATCTCAGAAGCCTATAGCGAAGGTTTCTTCCTCAGTGCAGGGCCATCTGGCATCTACGTGAGTCCGGTCCGTGCAGGTGCTGACCTCACTCGGGGACCCAAGCCCACCACTCAGCCGAGAGGCCCTGCAGAACGTAGCCAAGAGCCCTCGGCTGAGTGTTGTCTTGGCTCAAAATCAACAGGAGTCTCACGTGTTCACCTTCTAATTCATCTCCAGGTGGTCACATGACCACATCTGAACTCACTGGGGCAGGGAGATATAATTCCACCACCTATCCTAAAAAAGAAAGGTCCAGATATGTGTGAGCAGTTGTAACCACTACCAAAGACATCAAATCTCAAGGCAGGGGCCTTGCCTTCTTCTACCCCTTAGCACTCAGCCACTGGCTGGTGCTCACACTTCTTCGCCGTTGTTAATGAATTAATCCAAAGTTCATCGCTATTTATTTACCTCTATTAAAACATCTTTTTAAAAGACCCCCAACTCACCCAGCGCTACCTTCCTTCGGGTATCGTTATGAGCGCTCGCCATGCGAAAGACACAGTGCTAGAACCTTCCCATACACTACTGCAAATGCACACTCTCCATCAACCCAATGAGATACGTATAATTATCCACTTCTCACAGCTGAGAAAACTGAAGCTCTGCCAATTTATGTCATAGGATAAATCTGACAAAGCTAATAAGGGACAGAGCCAGGATGTAAGCCCAGTCAGTCTCGGCTCCAAATTTAATCTGTACGACTCCACCATTTGCTGATTAAAGTAACATTTGTTAATCGAATTAAGCCATCTTCAAGAAATGTAATTTCAGATTTACATAATCTGTTTCTCTACAACCACACACAGAAACGATTCTGCTGTCGGAAGCTACCTTGAGGGATCTACCCAGAGACCCAAACCGTCTCCCCGCTGACAAGAACTGCACTGTGACCCTAGACGTGAGGTGCTCCGTAAATACGTGCTCAATAAAGGACGCAAATGCCTATCAAAACAAAATACAGACTTCTCAGGCCCACACTGACCAGGCCGTCCGCTACCCGGTGCGTCTTCCCGTTCACCCGGCTCCAACCGAATCCCGTGTGCCTACAGACCCCGCTCGGCTCGCCCCAGGTTGCTGAGTTCTGGGGACACGCTTCTCACCACAAAGTCCACTCCTCTTTGTCCTCTGAAAGCCGTGCCTGAAATCAAAACTCAAAAACCACGGAGACCAGCCCCCTGCTTCATCAGTTCCCATGCTGCCCGCTCTGTCCTCACTCCCGTTCCTGATACAGGTATCCGATCCCTCTGATTTTGCTACTAATCCTCCTCTCCTGTTAGGAGCGGAGCTGTGTTTCCCGAAAATTCGCGTTCTGAGGTCCTAACTAACCCCTGCACCTCAGAACGTGGCTGTATTTGAACACAGGCTCTTTAAAGAGGTGATTATGTTAAAATGAAGTCCTTCAGGGTGGCCCTAATCCAACATGACTGGTTGTTCTTATAAGAGGAGGGAACCCAGGGGCGCCTGGGTGGCTCAGTCAGTTTAGCGTCTGACGTCAGCTCAGGTCAGGATCTCATGGTTCGTGGGTTCGAGCCGCGCATTGGGCTCTGTGCTGGCAGCTCAGAGCCTGGAGCCTGCTTTGGATTCTGTGTCTCCCTCTCTGTCTCTCCTCCACTCACTGTCTCTCTCTCTCTCTCTCTCTCAAAATGAAAAAAGAGGAGGGAATCTGGACACAGGTCCACAGGAAAAAGATCACGTGAGCGCAAAGGGATTAGACGGTGTCCACAAGCCAGCGAGACAGCTTAAGAAGACACCAACCCCGTGGACACCTTCATCTTGGACTTTCAGCCTCAGATCTGTGAGAAATAAAGGTACCTTGTTGCAGCGGCCAGGCCGTGGTCCTTTGCCACGGCAGCCAGAGCGGGCCAACACATTTCCTGACCTTCTCCTGCCAGGGCAGTCAGGAAGCCCAGAGTGAAGGGTTTGGGGCCAAGTTCAGGCCCCGCCCCAGCCCCTTTCCCGCAGTGTGACTTCTGCCACCCGGCCAAGACGCTCAACGAACAACAGCTGTGGCCCCACCTCCTCTGCAAGATCGTTGGGGCTAAATGTGACCAGGAATTTTAACACCCTCTAGTCCTAGGGTAAGAATCTGGTTTAAACACTTACCACCTGCAGGGCACTGCTCTCAGCACTTTACATACCTTACGTTGGCTCATCCTTGAAACAACACCGTTAAGAAGGGTCCTTCATTAGCCCAAAGTCCCATCTCACCTGACAGGCGGGAGGACAGGCCCTCTGGCCGGTGACCACTGACCCAGACTCTGCCACCCCTGAGCGCAGGGTCTGGGTCTTGCACTGCCTTGAACCCACAAATCCCTGGCGCTCGAGAGACTGAACAGAGGGGGACCGTAACCTCCCCAAGAGCAGCAGTCTTCAGGGATTTTTGTCGTTGTTGTTACCTTTGCACACAGTGATAGATTCAAAATTATCTCAATACCTACAGACACATTAGGCTTCTAGTAGGATTTTAAAAACCTCAACGGGAGGTGGAGGCAAGACTGCAGAGCAGGTACAAAAAGGGACTTCCCCAACCGCAGGATAAATTCCACCTGCCGTTCTGGACACAGGCTCCCAGTTTGCGAGCTGATGTGGACAGTGTCCTGAGGGCCTCAGGCCATCTCTGCAGCAGGAATGCCCCCACACAGGGGGTGTGGCCAGCTGAGGGCCACCTGACACCCGGGATCAGGCCTCTTTCGCTGGACACCCATCAACAGCCAGCCTAGGAACAGTTTTCCTTCTGCACGGCAAAACGGACTTCGCTCCACGGCTGGCTGCTGCAATCATTACTTGCTGGGTGTTCTAGAGTTTTCTTTTTCAAGACAGTTCCTGAAATCTCAACGCTCTGGAAGGCTGGCCCCGGAAAAGGCGAAGTACGTGCTTTACGAGCACAGCCGAATCACAGACTATGGCCCCCACCAGGTAATTTCTTGTGGGCTGGCTTTCGTATTTTTTTCCTTCCAAAAAGCACCATGTGAAAATACGCACACTGTAGAAGACACGTGTCAGGATTCTTGCTGGAAGAGTGAATGGTGTATATTGTAACAACACGCTGTAACGAAGATGTACAAATATCACATATACCTGTGTACATGGTAAAATATGCGAGCAGGCAGTCCTCAATTCTTCACAGTAGGAGGAGACCATACAAATGGTCACACAAGCGGCGCCTGGGTGGCTCAGTCGGTTAAGCATCCTTGATTTTGACTCGGGTCACGGTCTCTCAGTTTGTGTGTTCAAGCCCCGCCTCAGGCTCTGCACTGACAGCAATGGAGTCTGCCTGGGATTCTCTCTCTCCTGCTCTCTCTGCCCCTCCCCTGCTCACTCACTCTCAAAATAAATAAAATAATAAACTTAAAAAAAAAAAAATGACCGGGGCGCCTGGGTGGCTCAGTCGGTTGAGCGTCTGACTTCAGCTCAGGTCATGATCTCACAGTTCGTGGGTTCGAGCCCCATGTCAGGCTCTGTGCTGACAGCTCGGAGCCTGGAGCCCGCTTCGGATCCTGTGTCTCCTCTCTCTGCCCCTCCCCCACCCCCGCTCATGCTTTGTCTCACTCTGTTCCTCAAAAATAAATAAATGTAAAATTAAAAACATGACCATAGAAGATGAAACCACGCTAAGTGACCCTGGTAATTACCAGGAAAAGTTGCCATCGTCTCGTGACCCTTAAACGTTTGTCAAAACATTGATAACTCACTGTCACTTATAAATGTACAGGAAAAAGAAAAAAAATAAGCTAATCTTTCAGTACAATGTCATTTAGCACATTCGAAATTAAAGTGTTTGATTTCTTTGTAAAAAAAAAAAACATATTGATAGTTGAAAAGTGCTGTCATCCTGAAGCGTAACTTATAATACAAAGAAAGCATCTTTACCTTCGCAAATTGTCATACTCTTGCAGGTGAAATTCAAACAATAAACAAATCAAAATGTTTACTTTTAATTGTAGGTGGCTAACACAGTATAATATTAGCTTCGGCGTATAGTATAAAGATTCAACACTTCCATACGATACCCGGTGTTCGTCACGGCAAGTGCACGCCTTCATCCCCATCACTTTTTCACCCATGTCCCCCGCCAACCTCCCCTCTGGTGACCATCTGTTTGTTCTCTATATTTGAGTCTTTGTTTCTTTTTTCTTAAGTTCCACATATGAGTGAAATTATACAGTATTTGTCTTTCTCTGACTTATTTCGCTTAGCATTATACTCTCTAGCTCCATCCGTGCTGTTGCAAATGACAAGAATTCGTTGTTTTTTATGGCCGAATAGTATTCCGCCGTATAAATACACACCCCATCTTCTTAATCCATTCATCAGTTGACGGACACACTTGGGCTGTTTCCATAATTTGCTGCTATACACAGTGGGGCATGTATCCCTTTGAGTCAGTGTTTTTGCATTTTCTTGGGTAAATACCCAGTAGTGCAACTGCTGGATTATAGGGCGGTTCCATTTTTAACTGAGGAACCTCCATATTATTTTCCATAGTGGCTGCACCAGTTTGCAATCCCACCAATAGTACAAGAGGGCTCCCCTTTCTGGACATCCTCACCAACACATGTCTTGTGTTTTTGACTTTAGCTGTTCTGACAGGTGCGAGGTGATATCCTCATTGCGGTGTTGATTTGCATTTCCTTGATGATGAATGATGTTGGCCACCTGTAAGTCTTCTTTGGAGAAATGTCTATTCATGTCCTCGGCCCATTTTTTTAATTGGATTATTTGCTTTTGGGGTGTTGAGTTGTAGAAGTTCTTTATATATTTTTGATACTAACCCTTTATTGGATACATCATTTGCAAAGATCTTCTCCCATTCGGTAGGTTGTCTTTTAGTTCAGTACTTCCTTTGCTGTGCAGAAGCTTTTTATTTTGGCATAGTCCCAATAGTCGATTTTTTAGTTCCCTTGCCTCAGGAGACGTATTCAGAAAAATGGTGCTATGGCCGATGTCACAGAAATTACTGTCTATGCCGTCTTCTATGATTTTTAGGGTTTCGGGTAAAAGTAAACACTCTGAAGAATTCAGCGGCATTTAGGCACATTCCAATGTCGTGTAACCACCACCTCTGTCTAGTTCTGAAATATTTTCGGCACCCCAAAAGGAAACCCTGAACCCATTAACCACTTACCCCTCCCATGACAACCACCAATGACAACCACCAATCTGTATTCTAGCTCAATGGATTTACCTCCTCCAGACAGTTCGTATAAATGGAATCATACAGCACATGATCTTTTTATACGTGGCTTCTTTAACTCAGCATGTTTCCCAAGTTCACTAATGCTGTACCGCGTGTCTGTAGCTCATTCTTTTTATGACCAAGTAATAGTCTGATTGTATTTATAGATCACGATTGGTTTACCCTACCATCCATGGACGGACACTTGGGTTGTCACCACCTTTTGGTTACCACGAATACTGCTGCACTGTAGTCCATGGTCCTTCCCAACACCGTACTTACTTTATCTTTTGCACTTTCCATGTTGGAAAATACCTGAGAGTGCCTTGAACGTGAACTTTGCTTTGGTCTGGAAGCTTCACTTCCTCTCGGGCATCTTTACTCCCTTCTTCACAAGCCCTTCCCTTGTTTATGTGGATAGTTCACCCCCCTCACCTTGCCCAGGCTGCACGCCTCGTCTCTCCAACTGTGGCTGGAAGAGCAACGTTCTCAGTAAGAAAGAGAAAGCTAAATCTTCTCCAACTCCATGTAGGTTATGAATGTCACTTTCAACATTTTTAACTTGTTTGATGCGGGTTCACCTTTGGTGGCCACGTCCCTCTCAATCTGTGGTATTTTCACGAAACGTCCTATTGGTTTGCTGCTGGAAGACAAGAAGGCAACCGAACTACGACTTTGCCACCTGTGCGTGTACAGAGTGACATGTGTAGTGGCCAATCACGGACGGACTTTGAAAGAAGGGGGGCCACTGGTTACCGATCACCATGCGCACCTGTTATACGTGCAGCGACTCGTGGACTGACCCGCTAGCCGCAAAGTTTGTGTACTTTATGCGATCAGTTAACACACTGGGGGTAACTGAAATTTGAACTGTGTTGTTGGGGGACTGGTATTTTTAAAAGGACGGTAACTGAAATTCCTAATATCAGCACTTTGCAAAGCGAGGGCTGCCCGTATACGTGGATATGTAGTAATACAAACATATATGTGCACATATATAAGCACAACGCATGTATTACTAATTATAGTAAACAGCTTGAGGAGAAGTAGCATTGCAATAAATCAGGGACACCGTTGCTACGCAGAGAAAGAAACATGCAAGGTGCAGGGCCTCCCTTCCATTCTATTCGCCTCGTTCTGGGTACACAGTCACTGAGCACCTACTACGCGACACGCCAGGACAGCACCGGCCCGCCCGCGCGGCGGCGGGCCCGGCAACTCTTCTCATTCGCTGTGATCTCAGACACCAAGTCATGAGCTGGATATGAGCGTGCACACAAAGGCTGAGCAGCTTAGAAACAGCGACCGCTACAGGATCAAAGGTTTAGTTACATTTTACACATTTTATTTTACATGTCACGTTTCTAAGAAGGAAAACAAAATGATGTCAAAATTGGTCCTACGAGAGAGCCCAGAGACTTCTCTGGAAGAAAAGTGCACGATGTTTAGCGTACAGAATTTTGTCCTATTTTCAGGGGCCAATTTTGTTCACTTTCTGGTTCTGATCGGGTTGCAAAATAAGCGTCAGGTAGCTGAGCTGTTAACGCCAGTTGGATTTTTTCCTTTAAGTCAGATTTCCTAGGACCTATGCCTCTATAAATAGACAGGCCACAGTTCTCCAAGAGCTCAACCTCCCCTTGGTGTTAAGACTGCCTCTCGCACAACAGGAATGTCATTAGGATGGCAGCAGCAATGGGAGGGGAAGCGGAGGCAGAGGGGGGAAGGGAACTATATACATGATCCTATTTCAAAATGAATTACTGGAAACTTGAAAGAAAAACAGGAAAAAGGATAACATCAGGTAGGCTTGGAGTTACTTAAGTAGATACATTAAAACAAAAACAAACAAAAAAACACGACCAACAAGGAGCACATCCAACAAGGAGCACAGCGTGTAGGCTCTAAAGTCTCCTGGCAGACAGATCAACACTAGCTGCTTAATAAATGGGTTAGCCATTTGCTTCTACACCAATTTAAAATAATGCCCTCATTCATTTCATCATGAATAATTCACCCACTTTCCAAGAAGCACCCAACATGATCCCATTCAACAGAAAGAAAGTCTTCCACGCTGGCTCCTCCCATTCTCTTGGTTTATCACTGACCCTTGCGATGAAGTAATTGACAAGGGCAGAAACGAGCATCTGAAGAGGTTTCAGACGACATCTGCCCTAGAATGAAAATGCATGTAATAGGGGCTCGATTCCCATTTGCGAATATAGTTTCCTCTTTCAGGATATCATCCTGTAATTTATCGATCTGAGAGTATGCAAAAAGCTAATTTGTAAACGGAAACTCGCAGGACCTCAGAGCAATGAGCGACACAGCCGCCTGTTACTCAAATAACACTTGACACTGGGTAAACCGAGAAACACCGGTTTGAAACCTCAGCCCTCATTACCCAAAACAAAGCACTGGCTCTTTCCATGACCAGGCACTCCAGACACCAGATGCAAATTAAACCAACGGAACAAAAACCGTATTCACACAGCACAGATTGCAAAAGCCTTGTTCTAAGTTCAGCCATTCACAGACCCTAAGGAGGACAACACGGGGAGAGAAACACAGCTGGGTCGCGCTGAACACGCCGAGAAGCCATGCTCCTTCTACAGCCAGAGATGTCGCCTTAATATTTTTCTTCATCTTGGTTGGCTCTATCCTGCTGAAAACATAAATTTCACCTAAATTTCCTGAGATTTGCATGAGGTTGCATTGCCAGCTGGCACTTTTTGAAGCTATAACTGAACTTCCCTAGGTCTAAAGTCAGTGGTTTCCTTTTTTCACCCTGATCAGAGCTTCCTACTCCAACATTCACTTCCATCACCTCCCACATCAGCAAGCGGGGAGGAAAGTACTCCCTCCAGGGTTCGAATGCAAGTCAAAACACAGGGTTCTGTTCTAGGCCTTTCCCATCCCCAGGGAGAGTCTGGTTCATCAGAGAGGCAAAATCTCTTCCCCAGAAGAGAGATTTGGAATATTTCGGCCAACCTCCAATAGGCCAGGACAGAGAGGTACTCAGGACCAGAGCCCCAGGCAACATTCTTTGTGTGGGAAGGGCTCCCAAGTCCTACCCATAAAACCTGGGTTTAAGATAATGGGCTGGCGTGGAAAGATCCTTTGGCGTCTGTTCAACAGTATCACCTTGGCAAAGTCCCTTGACCACCACTCAGCTCTCACAAGCAAGTGCCAGATCATTTTCATTGTACTCACTCATTACTCTGGCCTGCAGGAAAACTAGCTTTGGAAAGCTACAGTCTATAACACTATTATCCAAGCGTACTATTATCCTCCTTCCAAGAAGAACTTCAGAATCAGCCAGGATGCTAAGGGGCCTTAGTGACTCTGCTGCCCCAACGATGTACCCCACCTCCAGCCCCCAGGTGCAGGCTGGCGAAAGACTCCAGCATCTATTCCCATGAACCCGCGGCAGCCCGCAGGACGTGGACCCTTCCGTGCCTGAGAACGCATCACCCCAGCATGCCGCTTTCTTTGTCCTGGCGGCCAGGAGACTCCTAGTCACCTCAAATCCATTTTACATGTCCCTTCCTTCCTCATTCCATCAATCATTCTCATTTTATTCGGCCTATGCTTTCATTATAAGCTGTCTCAGATTATTTTCTATGACAGGCAAAATACTGAGCAGCGGATATGGAATCTTACCTCTCTTACTTGAGGCCAGCTGTCCTTCAAGAGATCTTTCTCTGTCGTGTGTGGGTACTAACATAACCACTCAAACCATCCCGAAGTCGCAAAACTCTAAAGGAGCCACCTTCCATGTCTTAGGGTCTACTTCTGATGCCCAGATTGGGTTCTCCAACTCTTTCAATGTACCAACCAACCGATGAAGCCAGCCTCCTGACTACAATGTGGACAACACTCCCCCTGGCACCGTGCAATATGGTGGCCTTGTTTAATGCATACGTGAATATTCCCTTTAACATGCGATTGTCCTGAGGCACCTGGCTTGGCTCGGTAGGGACAGCATGTGACTCTTGATCTCAGGGTGGTAAGTTCGAATCCCATGCTGGGGGCAGAGATTACTTAAAATCTTTAAAAAAAAAAAAAACAAAAATGAAACAAAACAAGAAAAAACATGTGACTGTCCTGAATGGTCGCTTGGTGACCTGGAATATTACAATTCTGTCCTCACAGAGAAGAACACTAAAAGAAGCAAGCTGCTGGCTGGTTCCACAGCAGACATTCAGTACTTGCCCGTGAGAACCCAAGCATGCTTCGTTTTCCATAAACAGTTTAACATTTATTACTGAACAATAATAAGTGCATTCAAAGACATTTTCCTGGGGCGCCTGGGTGGTTCAGTGGGTTAAGCGTCCGACTTCAGCTGAGGTCATGAGCTCGCGGTCCATGAGTTCGAGCCTCGCGTGGGGCTCTGTGCTGACAGCTCAGAGCCTGGAGCCTGCTTCGGATTCTGTGTCTCCCTCTCTCTCTGCCCCTCCCCCGCTCATGCTCTGTCTCTCTCACTCTCAAAACTGAAGAAATGTTAAAAAAAAAAAAAAAACTTAAAAAACATTTTCCAGATGCCTACTGTGAGCAAGGCACGGTGCTAGGAGCTACCAGGGAAATAAAAATGAGTAAGACAGCACGGGTGCAGGCCTTAAGGAAGCCTCCTTACAAGCTACTGGGGTGGAATGAAGTCCAAATAACCGGAATATGGACAAAACTATATCCCAGATATTCAAAGGCGACCCCAGTGGTAAATACCTGCAAATAAGTTCACCTCTCTCCATCATATTACGTGTCCCAATTCGGGGGCCGAAAAGAAGGTCATTGCCACAAGTAGAACCCAAGCTGGACAGGAAGATTAGTCAGGACACATAATCTAATGAGAGTGACATCGAGGACATCGGCTTGCGCTGTGCTTTGGCATTTGCTAACAACCGCGGTGGCAGTCACGTGAGCAGGGGATCCTCATCCCTCCCAGGAAGGAGAGTAACTTGACAAGGTTTCAACTTACAAGGTGAGTCCTCACCAGCACCGAATCTGCCAGCCCCTTGACCTTGGGCTCCCCCGCCTCAAACTGTTAAGAAACACATTTCGGTGGTTTACAAGCCACCCAGTCTATGGTATTTTTGGTATAGCAGCCCGAACGGACGGACTGGAGAAGAAATCTAGAACAAAGGGTATCCGTTTCCTTTGGTGGGGCTTCAGAAATGATTCACGGAAGGGTATGGGTTTGTGTGAAAAGCCAGAGGATGAGGATGGTGACAGCTGACAGCTGTATGTCCCTGAAGGACAGGTACGGTTAGGATCTATTTTACAGTGACGAAACGGGGCAGAGTTCACACAGCTGGGAAGAGGCGAGGCAGGGCTGGAACCCAGACTACCGGCTTGGGGAATCGCTCCCGGCCAGTCGGGAGGAGGCGTCTGCATTTGTATTCAAGGCACCCCATGGTGAAAGGCCCAGGGGCGGAGCATATTTGGGAAACAAAGGAAACACAACACGAAGAGGGGACAGAAGTGGGGGCAAGGCTCCAGAAGGGTCTCCTAGGCTCTTACAGGCCCAGGAGCCTGAGCCTCATTAGGCAACAGGGGGCCTGAAGGGAGATACCAGAATGACATCTGGTGTCCTGGAAATGTGTTTGTGGCCATCGCGTCCGTCTTTCCCACGCCAGCAGGACGGAGGGACACTGACTAACCCCCACAAATGTCGCTGGCCCCTCGCGATCCCCATGTACCACCAGGCCCCTGAGAATGTCCCTTTTTACTTCGAGCCCGGTCCTCCTCTGGACCGTGACCTGACAAGTCCCCTCCCTTCTCACGGCTCCGCACCCTGCCTTTGCCAGACTCCTCCCCACTGTTCTAGGACTATTTTCCGGATCAAACTAAGGCTCTGGGGGGAAGCCACTCACTGGCACGGCCATTGTTTCATGCTTCTAAATGTTTCCTGTACGCCTCCAGCTCACAGCTACCCCAGGTGAGTATCTGCCACTCATCTCTTACACTTCCCACCTGCACATCTCACTTCAATGTGTATCCATTCTGTAGTTAAGGTCCCCCCGGCTCAAGGAAAACTTCAGATAACATGCCACACAGCCCACATATAGAACTGAGAATTCCTACTCCTGGGCTGGAAGCAACTGAGGATAAAGCTTGAGGCTCTGACCTTTTGTCTCTGATGACCTTCACCGATTCGATGCTGTTCCTTTGGTCTGGGTACAGTATTAACTAAACACACGTTTGCGTCAGGTTCGCTGCTCACCCATCGTGGGACTGGAATGCTTCTCCCGCTTGGAATGGTCCCCGCATAAAGCCCCTGCCTGCCAACTGCAAATTGGCCCCGGGAGGATTCAGCAGCTTCTCCAACATTCTAAATAGCACTCAGCACAGAGCTGGCACTAAAATATTATCCCTGACGGCAAGTTACAATGGCTGCATTTCCTTCCCATCAGAATAAAAGCCACAGAGCCTGTCATAAGTCTCAGAAACAAAACAGTCATCATGCGCTTTTTTTTTTTTTTCGGTAATTTAAGGAAGAATTCTAAATGGTTTGCCTCTTGAGGTGCCAATGGTTTGATCTGAAATTTTACAAAGCACTGACCTTAATGGTCTGAGATGAGAGCCTTAAACGGCTACCGTGAAATGTATAGAGGAGAAAAATCTCTAATCGCCACCTGCTATATTCTTCCACACGCCAATTTACCACACTGATAACGATTTTGCAAGGCTAAGAAGAATCCACATCCCGACACACTGCATTCCATGATTTATGGGCCTTCGGGACAGATCGACTGCCTCCTTCCCTTGTAAAGGATACACCCATTGCAGCAAGTGGAAGCACAGCCCTGGTTTCCGAACTTACTCGCGTCCTCGTTTTAAACGGACAAAAGAAAGACCACAATGTGAAATCTACGATTCACGGTAAAGCAGGGGTGTTTTCCATAAGGACAACCACAGAATGACCTACCATTAAACCACCCTGATGCACTCTTCCAAAATAATTCTGCCATGTTTTCGAAGACATAGCTGTTGGCTATACAGCACTCTTGCAGAGGAAAACAGTATCAAAAGTGGAGTCATACGCTGATGTTAGATTCTACCAAGGAGTTCGCATTGGCAAGAGGCGAGCTCGTCCCCGTAAACGCCAAGGGCCGGCATTCCCCAAACCTAAAGCCTAGAACTCTAGACCATGTGAGTCAAGAACTTTGCAGCAGAATTTAAAGTGTAAGGCACATCTTGTTTTAGGTGCCATTACGAGAAAATGCTCGGAAGAAACACAAGAAACTATGGAAACCGTTATGGCGAACTTGTAGAGATGTCAAACCCTCACTGGGGATTTCAAGCCCTGCAGTCTCAAAGACCGGGAAGAGGAGGATTCCAGGTGATTCTGGCTGACCTCATACCACAGATGCTCTCCTGAGGCCTCTCCTTCTGCCTTCAGGCCAGCGATTCCCGCCCATCCGCCCAGGCCTGCTCTCACCCCCACTGCCCCTTCACCATTCCCTGAAGGGACCCTGTCCCTTCTCGGGGCCTTCGCAGCTGTGCCTGTACTTAGCTACCCACAACCCATCCTTTCACCTTTCAAATTCCTACCCGCCCCGCAAGGTCGGCTCAGACACAGCCCTGCCTTCAGGGGCAGGTCCTCCCTCCCGCCCGGGCAGCAGGGCCCCAGCCTGCCCTGGCCTCCGTGAGAGCACAGGTGTGCAAGACCAGGTGAGGGAAGCCACGTGTGAGGCTGAGACAGTGAGCAGGTGTGAGCAGTAGGGCCCATCCCTGACTCACGCCCTGCGGACCCTGCGAAGCCAGCCCTGAGCAGCCAGGCCCTCAGTAAGAACCTGCTGAATACCTCTGCCCCAATACCTCTGTGACCCAGCAGACGAGCATGGCTCGAAGCACAGTAAAAACCAGCAGACAACCCGTCTCTCGGGAACGGAGAGCTGAGATCAGCAGCATCGCGCCGGGGAGAAGGAAGGAAGAGGAGGAATAAAATAATGATCACCTCACGGCATCTTAATTTCTAGAACATCTAGGAAATGTCAGAATCTATGTGAACACACGATCCATGGGCACCTGACATCCCGATGACACGCGTAGACCCTTCTAACCTGTCAACCCAGCGGTCAGGAAAGCCCTAGAAGACACCTACGTAGAAAAACCACCGCCAAGCGCTCATTTTTAAACTCAGGCCACGAACAAGGAAATCCCGTCTTTGTATTTTTCTTGTAGGTGTTCTTTCTAGATATTCACAGAAGAGGGAGAAGCAATAAAGCCGTCCAACCCTATGCGTCTCGCCCACACGCTCAGACATCTTCACGGGCGAAAGGTCTGCCTTCAAAGCCGCACCCTGACCGCCTGGTTTCTAGAGCCTCCAAGACCCTCCCCTCCCCAGTGTGGCCTCCCGCCATGAGATCCCCAGCACTCCACCCACCAAGAAGAAAGTCCACTCTGCGGAGGGGCGGGGGGGGGGGGGGGGTCCGCGGAGAAGAAGATAGCAAGATGGGCCCCGGAGGGCAATCAAGGATGAGTAGAGTCCATCAGGCGCACAAGGAAGGCATAGGGGCATACCAAGCGGGGGACGGGGGCTAGAGCATGTCAGGTGCATAAGAGTACCCGGTGATATGGGAGTAGCGGTCCAGTGAGGCCAGGGCGGCCAGAGGTAAGGGTGCAGGACTCAGAGGGGGCTGCAGGTGGGAAGAGCCTTGGAAGCTGGACCAGGAATGGTGCCCCTATTCTACAGAAAGTGCAGAGATGTGGCTCAGGCCACATCTGTGCCATAGGTGTTCCTACCTGTGGCAACACGGAGGAAGGATGAGAGAAGGGAGCCAGGCTTCCCGAAACCTTACCACAGTCCTGCCTCAATGGCTGTGGGAGCGCCCTGGATCGGGGCTGTGCGTCCTTGTCTGTCATCACGTGGGACATAAGGCAATTTTTAAGGAATGGCTCCCATTTATGGAGCCACGGTGATGGTAGGAGTTCCCCAAATGTAACCCAGCTTAGGTCTTATAGATCACTCATCTACAAAATTCAATTTCCTTCAGTGGGTCAAAATGTTTATTATGTTTTGAGAGCGGACAGGAGAATTTCCCAGCGGCGTGATTTACACAGTGCTGACCTCTGCATTGTGTCATCAGACAACATGAAACCACGCCTCCAAAGAGGGCAGGGCCACCACCCGTATCACATTTCTTTAGAGATGACAAGGTTTCTTCACATGAACTACTGGCCCTGAAAAATGAAAACACACACACACACACACACACACACACACACCCCCCACAGTGGCTCCAGCGTATCCTCTTTCACTTTGGGTGGGGTAGCTGGGGGTTTTGTCCCCCAGCCTGGAGATAACTATTTGCTATTCCTGCTTTTCAAGAAAAACTTGCTAAGCTACAATACCAGTCTGTCTAAGGGACCACGACAATTATGAAATGTTATTACTAACCGACTATGCTAGAGCAGAAAGAACATCTTACACGTTTCTCACCAAACATCTTGCTATTTCTCAAGATCACCATGAAATAAATACTTGTTGAAAAACACCTATGTGAAAGCACCGTGCCAGACATCATGAAATCAAAAAAAATAAGTCACTGTATTTAGCAAAATCCGTGTTCCCAAGGGCTCACAACCTATGGAGGAAACTACTCCCATCTCCGTTGCACAGAAATGTCCTTTTGCCTAAGTGACACTGTAGTATAAACCCTCCCATTTACCTTAAAACTGAATCTGAACCTATTTCTGAAACACCATTCAAGAGAGGGAATATACGGATCTTTTTCCTTTGCCAACAGGGAGGGGACTTTTTTGTTATCTGAATTCTTAAATTTTTTTTTTTAACGTTTATTTATTTTTGAGACAGAGAGAGACAGAGCATGAACGGGGGAGGGTCAGAGAGAGGGAGACACAGAATCGGAAACAGGCTCCAGGCTCTGAGCCGTCAGCCCAGAGCCCGACGCGGGGCTCGAACTCACGGACCGCGAGATCGTGACCTGAGCCGAAGTCGGCTGCTTCACCGACTGCGCCACCCAGGCGCCCCTGAATTCTTAAATTCTACATAAACTGAAATTCTGGCAATTTGTACTGCATGTATCTGAAGTTCTATGGCGTTTATGCTTTTTGACTGCAAGCTCTTCTAGTCGCTGCCCCCCTCCCCCCCACCAAGACATCTGGTGGGTGCAGTGCTGGGCCAGGTGGCTGGTAGAATCCCCTCTACCCTTCCAAACAGGGCAGGAGCACTTCCCATAATGTTTGTACTTCGTTATCCCATGTCAGTCTCAGTCCTCCTCCCACTGGTCTTGACCCAACGTCTTGTCCAGCACCATGATTTCTGCTATGCCCCTGGGGTGCCTGGGGCCTACGCCTGTGGAGACCCAGCAGCCCCAGCTCTGCCTCCCAACCCCAAATCTGAGATGCTCGGCAGTCTTGGCTGTGTTCTACACACAACCCCCCCACCCTCGGCCCGCCAACTCCCCACACAGAGATCCGACCCGCCTGTGAGCGGTGGTCCTGTCATCCGTCACCCCTACAAACCCTTCCGGTGGTGTGGTCCGTGTCTTTATCTCCTATGTTGCCAACACCCTCCGGCTAGTCTCCCCAGATTAAGATCTCAGTCTGAAAAGAGAACACAGGTGGCAAGCCGCAGTGCCCTGCCTGGATGCCTGTCCTGGGCCACCACCACCGCCACCACCCCCTCCCCCCCCCCCGGCCGCTTTTACCCACATCTTCAACATGGAGCAGACACACAGCAACAGAGAACACCTAATGCAGAATCTCAAGTTCCAGAGATGACATTTAACTGATGAACGTGACAAGCCATACTTGGAGCCAAAACCCAGTGGGGTAGGGGTTTCACTCCTAAGAGTGAAAACAAGCCCCCAGTAGTATGTAGCCGCCAAGAGCCCTTTGATGTTCTCAGGCAACATTCACGACAACATCACGTGCTTACTTACACGAAGACAAAGACTCAGGCCACGGTGTGTTCGTAAAACACAGCCTGCAAGTTCAGGAAACAGATCCGAGAGGCCTCCAGTCAGACAGAAACCTGGCTCCCCCACACAAGCACGGGCAAGTCACATAATCTCTTCGGCACACAGATGCCTCACGTGTCCAGTGGGGACAAGGTTAACAGTTATCCTTCCTCTGGAGTGAGGGTGAAAGGGTGAATCGCGTCAAGCCCTCAGCAACAGTACCTGGTACAGAGCAAGGCAGCCCGTGAACAGAACGGCTGTCAGCTGCTGGTCATTCTACACTGGGCACCAAGTGCATCCCAGTCCCCATCAGGTAACGGGCACACATTCTCAGCTCACTTCATTTTATGAAGGAAGAAACGGAGGTCCAAGAAAGTTCAATGACGTGTCTAAGGGCAAAGAAGTGCCAGTGACCTCAAAATCTAAAGAAACTCCAAGGCCTGAGCTCCACCTCCCCTGCTGCACTGACAGGCTCTGGAACCTTCCTGCACTGTGCCAAGTTCTGATCACCACACTTGAAGAAAGATACAGACAAACCGGTACCCAGTCAGGGAAGAGCAGGGAGGACGGTAAAGGGCCCTAGTTCCAGGGGGAATCGTACGGGGGAGCAGGACGGTCTTGGAAAGGCTCAGCCTGGTTCTCTTTTGGCTAACAGGACGATTAAAGCTCAGTGTGTGAAGTTCCCAAGAGGACGGATCTGCCCCTGTTCTGGTCTCCTAGGGCTACCGTAACAAAATGCCACAGACTGGATGACTTAAGCAACAGGAATTTCTTTCTCACTGTTCTAGAAGCTACAAGTCCAAGAGGTGTCAGGCAGGTTTGATTTCTTGTGAGGCCGCGCTCTTGGGTTTGCAGACAGCCGCCTTCTTGCTGTGTCCTCACGGGGCCTTTCTTCCGAGAACCTTCCAGCTGTCTCCTCCTCTAAGGACAGGAGTCAGATTAGATTCAGACCCACCCTAATGGCCTCATTTGAACTTAATCACTCCTCTCTCCAAATACAGTCACCAAATTAGGGCTTCAATGGGGGAGGGGGAGCTAATTCAGCCCATAACAACCCCCAAAATAAGGAAGACCTTTTTCCATCCATGACTGTCCTCCAAGGATAGAATAACGTGCTTCAGGAGGTAGCAAGTTCCCAGTCGGCAAGGATAACCATCGGCAAGATGGCCAAGATAATCCCTTCAGGGAGAGGTCGCCTGCTTGGATGTTAGGCTGCAAAATCTTTAGGCTCTGACCTAAGCTTTGAGAGTATATAGAATCAGTGTACGTTAGGTGGTTGTTCTGCTTTGTTTCTGATATTATCTATTTATTTTGAGAGAGCGAGCACATGCATGGGAGTGGGGGAGGGGCAGAAAGAGAAGGGGGGAGAGAATCCCAAGCAGGCTCCGCGCTGTCAGTGAAGAGCCTGATGCGGGTTTTGAACTCGCACGTTGTGAGATCACGACCTGAGCCGAAACGAAGGGATGCTTAACCGACTGAGCCACCCAGGCGCCCCAAGGTGGTAGTTTTTTAAACGACATACCTCTGTAGGAAAACATCCTGCAAAAGGAACAAGAGACAAAGTTGGAAATCACAAATGCAATGAATCATGGGTCTTATCTGGATGATATCACAATGATGGGAAAGGCTTATTCACCCAAGAAAACGGAAGGAACCAACCGAGGTTCACAGAAGGTCATGTCCCAGAGAAAAGGAAAACGTGGCACCAGCTGGGCTCCACACATGCGTGACCCAGTGACAAGGACTTCTATGTTCCCCACTCCCTTAGAAACTGCTACTTAAAGCAGTACCTTCTACCGGGCCCCTCCACTGTTCACATACAGTTTCGACCGATCTGCCTTGAGAGCTGTGGTCGATGACCACCAAGGAGGAACACAACCTCAAAGGAGGAAGAGGAATAACAGGTAGTCCTGAAATCAGGAACTGAGTCATGGCCCAGAAGGAGAGCACAAAAAACCCACAGGTCTTACAGTCCAAAGGCTAGTCACTCCCACTGGGACCTCTTATCAGCAATGGATAGTGTCTCCCATTACCTATCGCCTTCTTGAAATGCATTTCCAACCATTAGAACTTGGGACCGCCAGGGGCGCCTGGGTGGCGCAGTCGGTTAAGCGTCCGACTTCAGCCAGGTCACGATCTCGCGGTCTGTGAGTTCGAGCCCCGCGTCGGGCTCTGGGCTGATGGCTCAGAGCCTGGAGCCTGTTTCTGATTCTGTGTCTCCCTCTCTCTCTGCCCCTCCCCGTTCATGTTCTGTCTCTCTCTGTCCCAAAAATAAATAAACGTTGAAAAAAAAAAAATTAAAAAAAAAAAAAAGAACTTGGGACCGCCAAAGATTCAATGTCATTATTTTAACCATCACTATTATCTGATGCACCCACAGCCACTTCCAAAAGCCTTCTTCAGACTCAGCAGCTTGTATGGGTTACATTTTCTCCCATTTTTTTTTTTTTCCCTATGACTGATAGAATCATGAAACAAAACCTGAATGGGTAAGACAGCAACATATGAAGTAAGCTTTCTCTGAGGCCAAATCCTCATAGAGCAAAGGAGAGTGTTTTTTCTTACTACACTGTGAGGTAGATGACAGTGGGGCCTCAACTGCTTGCACACATCGTATCTACAGCCCCTGGAACATAGTCCAGCAAATGAGTGGAGCTCAAGAAATATTTGTTGAATTTAAGAGTATCTGGTTTTGGGGGTGCCTGGGTGGCTCGGTCGGTTAAGTGTCCAACTCTTGGTTTCAGCTCAGGTCACGATCTCACGGTTCATGAGTTTGAGCCCCCATGTCGGGCTCCACACTGTCAGCGTGGGATCCTCAGTCTCCCTCTCTCTCTGCCCCTCCCCTGCTCACTCTCTCTCTCTCTCTCTCAAAATAAACAAACATTAAAAAAAAAAAAGAACATCTGGTTTCTATCCCCACAAATCAATTGAAATATCTCACAGCAAAACATCAAGTAATAAGAATAGAAATACGCAAGTTAGTAGGATCAAGATAACGGCCACATTCGAACAGATATCACATTTACTTTCCTCCCAGCCAAGGTAACAATGGACACCAAGATTTTGCCTACACTGATTTCTGGAGAAAAATCATTCCTCTAAGGAATTATACAATGGACACCAACTAATATAATAAACAATGTGCCCATCTGCATTTATCAAAAAATCGTGAAGTTCATAGGATGCTTTCACATGGCATCCGTTAAGAAAAGCTGAGCGCTTCTAAGTCATATTAGAGAACCTCGATGGCCTGTTTTCAAAGCAAGACATTTTCACAATCAGTGGACATAAATCCCTGAATCTCACAGAAATGGTATTAGCCAGCCTCCACCTCCACGATGGACCACATCGTTTCGGCGCCTCCTGAGGGGGAGGCGAATTCACACCCTCGCACGGTCACCTTGCACAATAAGCAGTCCTGATCTAAACTCAACAGGGTATCGTGGGAATGACCAAGTGTGACTTCTGTGATTAGGTCACAGGGCAGCCCTCACCTGGCTCTCTTGGAGCTCACCTTCCGGGGAAAGGTAGCTGCCATGCCACGACGTCCACGTTCAAGCAGTCCACAGAGAGGCCCACGTGGCAAGAAACCGAGGCTTCCTGCCAACGAGCAGGCCTGGGAGGAAGACCCTGGGAAGCAGGAACTCTACCCCATTCAAGCCTCCAGGGGAATCTAGCCGCGGTCAAGGTGGCACCACCTCAGGAGAGACCCTGAACCGTCATCACCCAGCCGAGAGCGACAGCATTCCCTGACCTGCGGAGACTGTGAAATAATGATGACCGTTGTTTTTAAAATTTTTTTTTTCCAACGTTTATTTATTTTTGGGACAGAGAGAGACAGAGCATGAACGGGCGAGGGGCAGAGAGAGAGGGAGACACAGAATCGGAAACAGGCTCCAGGCTCTGAGCCATCAGCCCAGAGCCCGACGCAGGGCTCGAACTCACGGACCGCGAGATGGTGACCTGGCTGAAGTCGGACGCTTAACCGACTGCGCCACCCAGGCGCCCCTGATGACCGTTGTTTTAACCCGTGGAGTTTGGGACTAACTTCTTCTGCACGATAAATGAATAATACGGATTCTGGCAACTGGAACTGACGTGCTGCTCTAAGAAAAACCTGACATGTGTGAGTGGCTTTGGAAGCTGGCAGTGGAAGGAAGCTGGAAAGGACCTGAGTGTTAGCCAAAGCCTGAAGCGTCCTGAGAAAGCTGAGCACGGTCCCCGGGGTCTTCCAGGAGGCTGTGAGGGGTGGTGTAAAGCGAGGGGAGGGTCAGAAGCTGGAATAAAAGGAATCCTTGTTACTTAGAGAAAATTTGGAAAATTTAGCCATGCTGTTGCCTATGGTAATGTGAAAGGTAGAAACGTACGTAAGGAAACAGGACCCACCTAAGGAGACATCCACGCAGAGTGTTCAAGGTGGGCCATCCATAAAGCCTTTTTAACTACGCAAACAAAACAGAACACAAGCCCTGGGAGATCCACTCAGGCCAACAAAAAGGCTTCTAAGAGGTAAAGCTGCTGTCCTCAGCACTCAGCAGAAGCCCAGTGTAGAGAACAGCTGTTCTCTCCCGCAGATCTGTGGGTGTAGCTTTTGTCTAATAAAGTGAGCCCCCAGTAAGATTCATAGGGCATCCACAACATTCTTAAAGGAATTATACTAGCAGAAACAGCTTGAACTGACAGGCACAGAGACAGTAGAGAGTAAAATTCCTTCAGCCAGCAGCTGGCTGAGAAATCTACTGAGCTAGAAACAGAAGCTTTTATAGAAAAGGAAGAACAATGTGTGACACGACTGTTTTAAGATGCTACATTTTGAGGTTGCTTAGCACTGTATGTTAATAATATACTTTTTCCCCAAAGCATAGAATGAACCGTTACTCCTCTATTTCCTTGGATTCAAAAAATGCCTTTTTGATTAGAAATGAGTAAAGTAAGTGAATTTGTAGACAGTCTGGTTATACTTAAAATATCACAGGCACGTGACCCTCTGTCCTGTGTGATATGGTCCCCCTCCCCATCCCCCCAAAATTACTGAAAACCAACGACTCAAGAGTTATATGAAAAGATTTTTAAATAGTGAAATTGTTTTCTTAAGTTAGCATACCCATATAGTTCAAAAAAATACGTAAGATGATACGCCACAAAAACATCCCTCTCTCACCCCAACCTCTGTCCTGCCAGCCCCCACCCCCATCCCACCCACACACAAAACCCTACTGCCGGGTTTCTTGGGAATGCTTCCAAAGTTTCTTTTTACACGTAGAAATGTGAAAATCTCATCTGTTCTCCCTTCTGACACAAGCATGATCTGGTCCATACTTTTGTATATCTTTAGGGAGCTTCAGATTAGCTGGAGAGCTGTTCACTCAAGCCCCTCTACTCTGACAAGCATCTGGATGATGATTCTTCTACAGCACTGGATGTGCTTCAAGTCAACTGTTTTCAAGGACTTCAAAGTGAAAATGACAGACCTATGGAATCCAACAGCTCAAACTGCAATATATATAAGCAAAATCGACCCAAACCAACGAGTATACCCCTGTGCTCTGATGGTTATAAACAAGGTAAAATCGAAAATGGTTAGTGGGAATCCCAACCATCCCTTGTTAAGGAACCAGCTGGAATGTTTTCTAAACTATACGGTATTAACCAATGCAAGTGATTAACAAATATGCTGGTCTCCATCTGACCCCTTCAGTCAGGTTCCCGAAAACTCTTAAGGGAATCTGGTTGGTTAGTGTAAAATAAAAGCGTCTCTTTTTAATGGAGGAAAAAAACAAGTGGTTGCAAAGATTCATAGCGGAAGAAAGCTACGTACACGATTACATTTCTACTTTAACAAAGAGACTGAGTAAATAACATTTTACATGCCTTCTCAACAATGGGACCTAGAGTTTCATTTGCCTACATTTCCCTATTTCACATTACTCTGTTTGCCAAAGTCAGGTTTCAAACTCTGAAGTCGACTCAGACTCCCGGGCTCTGAACCCTGCCGCCTCTGCAAGGCCTTCGATCCTCGTGCCTTTCTACGCTTGCCTCATCATCTTGTACTTACCTCCCTCCTTCCAGCCTCTTCCTTCTGCTGCTGAGCAGCGCAAATTAATTTTCCTCAAGTTTGCTTTCACAGGTCACTCACTCCCAGTTCATCCATCCCCCCGGCGGCTCCCCCACTGCCTGGAGACCCAAGTCCACGCTGCTGACAGTGGCACCAGCCCCCCACAAACTGGCCCAACCTCACACATCCAAGCACCATTGGCATTGCTGTCAGTCCTGTGGCCCCAGAAAGATCTGCAGGGTCACTGGCCCATACACCCTTACCCCTGCACTTCCACTCACATGGGTTCCTCACCTCAACCAGGTAACCACTGTAATGGGCTGAACTGTGCCCCACTGTCCCCCCTCCAAATTCATATGATGGAATTCTGATGCCCAGCACCCTCAGAATGTGACTGTATTTGGAGAGGGAGCCTTTAAGGAGGTGATTAAATTAAAATGAGGCCATTAGGGTGGCCCCGATCCAATCTGACTGGCATTCGGAAGGAAGGAAGGAAGGAAGGAAGGAAGGAAGGAAGGAAGGAAGGA
>NW_024412397.1:17971926-18159924 GCF_014898765.1 Herpailurus yagouaroundi
AAGGAAGGAAGGAAGGAAGGAAGGAAGGAAGGAAGGAAGGAAGGAAAAAAAAATTTTGGCCACACAATGAGACGCTAGGGATGCACACACACAAAGCAAAGGCCATGTGAGGACACAGGGAAAAATGAGGCCATTTGCAAGCCAAGGGGAAGAAGGTTTCAGGAGAAACCAAACCTGCCAGCCCCTTGACCTTGGACTCCTAGCCTACAGAACTGCAAGACAATAAATTTCTGTCACTTAAGCCAACCAGTCCATGGTGTTTTGTTATGGCTGATCTAGCCAACCATTCACACCCTCCTTCTATATCATGCTAAACCTCACCTGATTTTTTTCTTCATTTGAAAATATGCCACAATTTAAGTATACCAACCGTATGGCAAACCACACGTACCATACAATTCGCCCATTTAACGTGTACAATTCAATGGTTTTTGGTGTATTTACAGAGTCACATAAACATCAAAACTAATTTCAGACCATTTCGCCACCTGAAATAAAAACTACACCCATTTCCCTCTACAACTACCCCTAAACAACCATGAATCTATTTTCTGTCTCTATGGATTCACCTACTCCAGACATTTCATATAGATAAAAGCATACAATATTGGGCCTTTGGTGACTGGCTCCTTTCCCTTAGCACAATAGTTGCAAGGTCTACCCAGGCTGTAATAAGTATCAGTACTTTCATTGCCAAATAATACTTTATTGAATGGATATACCGCATTCTGTTCATCTATTCATCAGTTGACGGACATTTTGGGTAGTCTCCAATATGGAAGCCCAACTAATTTTTAAGTCTTACTTCCTCCCCAGCATGTGAACGTTACAAGCGGACTCTCTTCACTCCCAAAATCCCAGGGGACAACATATAAATCACTTAGGTCACTATCCAGTGTCACACTGTTACACAATAAGCATTAGCTATTATCCGATCATGAACCACTGCTGCACTTCCTGTACCTACAATCATTCAATTGTCTTCGTTCAGTCAATAAACATTTGTTAAGCACCTACTACATTAAGGCACCTACATGTACATGTCCAGTTAATAGAACAGATGCCTTGGGGCACCCCAGTGGCTCAGTCAGCTGAACATCTGACTTTAGCTCAGGTCATGATCTCGTGGTCCGTGAGTTCGAGCCCCACATGGGGCTCGCTGCTGTCAGCCTGCCAGCACAGGGCCCGCTTTGGATCCTCTGTCCCCCTCTCACTCTGCCCCTCCCCGGCTTACACTCTCTCTCTCAAAAAATAAATGAAACATTTTAAAAAGTTAATAAAACGATAAAAAACAAATAAAACTGATGCCTTATCTAATCTTATAAATCTTAATCTATTGTGTGCTACTTTCTATAGTTGACCCTTGGACCCAGGTGTGAACTACGTGGGTCCACTTATATGAGGATGTTTTTCAACACAGTACTGTAAATTTATTTTCCTTATGATTTTCTTAGTAACTTCTTCTCTCTAGCTTACTTTATTGTAAGAATACAGTATATAATACATGTAACATCCAAAAAAAACGTGTTAACTACTAATAGCCTACTACTGACCAGAAGTCGATTAAGGTTTTGGGAAGTCAAGTTACATGGGGGGGCGGTCAGTGAGTCAACTATACTTCAGAATTAAGTTTCTCCTAAAAATGAATATAGTCTTTGGCTCATCAAGAGAAACTGACAGTAAACGATATCTGAAAGGAAAAGAATGTGATGAATAAAAATGCTTCCCACAGCCTCTTTTGTAATACGGGAAATACCAGAAATGACCCAAGTCCAAAAATACATAATAGACAAATAAATACAAGAACATCCATATAATGCAATATGTTACCATTTTCTAAATATTTAAGTAATCTCTACACCCAACATGGGGCTCAAACTCACAACCCCGAGATCACAAGTCACATGCTCTTCTGAGCCAGCCAGGCGCCCCAATATTTTATCATTTATGATGTTTACTAAAGTCTTCTTTTAAAAGAAATGCTGATTTTATAAAAAGGTAATGTAAAAACTGCATCCACAGCACCATTTCAATGTGTAAAATATTCATTAGAAAACTAATAGAAGCATTAAAAAACTGTAATATCCGTCGGCTCTGGTTGTTTGATTTTTTTTTTCTTCTTCTTTTTCCTCTCCCATTTCTCCAGCTACGAGAACGTCTCTCTTAAAAACATCAGGCTGTTTAGAGGCGCCCGGGTGGCTCAGGCGGTTGAGCATCTGACTTCGACTCAGGTCATGATCTCATGGTGCGTGGGGCTCTGCTGACAGCTCAGAGCTTGGAGCCTGCTTCGGATTCTGTCTCTCCTCGCTCTCTGCCCCTCCCCCACTCGCACTTGGTCTCTGTCTCGCAAAAATAAACAAGTGTAAAAACCTTTTTTTAAAAAAGAAACACCAGATTGTTTGGAACTGGAGTTTCTATCTAAATCTGAAAGCTCTGGAGCGAAGGAGTCAAGGGGATGGGGCGGTGAAGAATACACGGGGTCCTGGAGGTACATCTAGGCTGAGAATTTTTGTTTTGTATGCTTCTCCGTGTATTGTATCTTACAGTAAAAAGGTCCAAAGATGTTTAAGGTATGCTCCTTAAAGGCAGAAATCATCACAACTTAAGTCATTACATTTCCCACCTCCTTTGCACATATTCCTACCACTACTCTACACCTAAGAGACACTATATGCATTTAATAAATGCATTATCAACCAATTCTGACACTGGAAAAACTGTCCCACTTACTCTCCTGTGACACATGCTGTTTCTGCTGTGTTTTGTTTTGTTTTGTTTTTTTTGAGCAAAAAATTCCATGTTACGAGCTCCCCCCCCCCCTCCACGAGACCACCACCTGGTGCTTTTACAGTGTGCCTCTTACCTCTGTAATTCAGAGATCAATCTGCACTACCAACTCCTGGAAAAGTCCTGTCTCCCAAATCACAGGTCACCAAGTAACACAGCCAATATGACAAAATGTAAGAAAAGCAGAATGTATAGGAACAAGAACAAAGAATGGAATGTACAATGCTAAGGAAGGAAATCAATAAATTATGAATACATTTCCCCACGCTAAAGCTAAAACCACTTCTCAAAGTCCAGATAAACAAAGAGCTGAGACTTCGAACTGCATTTCCAGTCCTAGGTTCCCATCATTTTCTGTACCATTCCTTTTTAAAATGAAAGAGGTGGGGCGCCTGGGTGGCTGTGTCGGCTGAGTGTCCGATTTCAGCTCAGGGCATCATCTCGCAGTTCACGAGTTCGAGCCCCACAGCAGGCTCTGTGCTGACAGCTCAGGGCCTGGAGCCTGCTTCCGATTCTGTGTCCCCCTCTCTCTCTGCCTCTCCTCTGCTTGCGCTTCTCAAAAATAAAACAAAAACATTAAAATGAAAGAGATGCATTTTTTTCACTCTTAAAATATAAATAGCCTGTCAAATACAAGGGGAGATCATTAGATTAGGTAGTTAACCACCAACTCTAAGGTGTCACTGGGGAAATAGGTAATCTGGATTCAATGCCTAACACATTTGCTAGGGAGAACGGCCTGGAAAAAAACAGCAAGTAAAGCAGAGTCAGCCAACTCTTAATCGTCTAGTAATTAAGGTAAATACTCAGAGACAGGTACAAGGGTTCACGTGTACCATGCAGGTTCAGAGGAGGAGTGGAGAAAATGAAAATAAACAAAGCTTGTAGTTCACATCAGGGCGGAGGAAGACACGACGCTTTATGTCTGTGTTTTATTTTGTTTTGACTGTTCGTTCCAGCATTCAGCTTTCCACATGCGTTCGAAAGTCCCTCTGTACGAGTAACAATAAATCCCCTGCTTCAAAACACCCAGTGTGTTCCAAAATTTCATTGGTGAGCCCTTTTTAGTTATCTGAAGCCTGGACTCCATTTCCTCAAACACAAATGAGTTGCCAAAGCTGGTCCACACCTGCCTTTTCAACTCACAGCATAGCTGAAAACATCAGCGGCTCTCAGTCTCCGAGAGCAGCAGAGAACAATGTTTTATGGTAATAATTGATACATACAGCAGCTGTAAAAGCCCAGACGATCTGTTATTCCCGGAGTTGCGATGCTTAGGAGTCGGCCTGCTCACATGTCTCAGACAGGGGCTCCCCCCCCCACCCACTCACCCACCCCAACCCTACCTACTCTCCCCACCTCCAGCCAAGTTTTGTGTTTTAAACTGCCCTGTAGGATCACTGCTCTCTCCTCCTGGAACAGGTTGTGAGGGGGGGGAGTCTGGGGAAAAAAACAGTTGCCTCTGGTCGCCACCAACGGGGCGAGCCAGCCACCAGAACTTTCCATCACGCCTCACACAAGTCAGCTGGCCGGGACAGCCCCCCAAGCTCCAGTGCCCACTATCACTTACTGAAGGACTGTTTTCTTTTTACTTTTTCTTTCTTGCTTCCTTATACTTGAGGGCTAAAAACAAACCAAAAAATCCTATTTACAGCAGCTCGATATGGCTCCTCCTATCACATGGGTGGCTCTCTCCAAACGAGCAGCAGGTACAGGCATGAGGCACCCCTTGCTGCGCCCCTCTCATCCGGGCTCTGCTCTCTGGAGTGACACAAGTCTCCCTCACAACCGTTTTTCTCCCACAACCCCGCCATGACGTGGCTCATGCTAACGAATACATAGCTTCTCACACCTTTCTAGACCAAAAGTGTCTGTAGGGCAACTGGGGTAGCTCACAGAAGGAATCCCACTTTCTTCTCCACGTCAAACCCACAGGCTTCAGTTTATCCAACATCAGCAAGAATCAAAACCCTCCAAGGCGATAGGTCAAACCTAAAGCTTCTACCAGAACTCAGAAGAAACCTGAGTGAAACACTGCTCACCTGAAACCACTGAGAATGTGCGGGAGCCAGGTGTCCAGGTGGATCTCCTCCACCATTTAAAGGGAGCACTGGACCCCACGCCTTCTCACTCCCCAGGGGCCACCTCTCTGCCTTATTCCCATCCCCCTCTCCACGGACACAATCTCTCAGTATTTAGATACTCTCACCTCGACTAGCTTAAAACAAGCATAACTTCTATAACCCCACCCACAGCCAAAGGACTTCTCAAATTCTACACACACACACACACACCCCAACCCTCATCCCTGAACCTCACCAGGCCCCCAACTCCACAGACTTCCCCAGGGACCTCAGGCACTGGAGGTGGCCAAGTATGTAAGATCCCAGAAGCAGACTACACGCCTTCCTAGCTGTGACCAGGGGCAAGTCACAAGTTTCTGGGCCTCGGCTTCCTACTCTGTATAATGGGCATAATAGTACCCACATTACAGGGTGTTAAAAAGGATTATTTTTAAAGTCCTGAGCAGAGGGCCTGGAACACCATAAGCACGGTGTCTGTTAAGGAGATGAGAACGTGTATGCACACGGCCATTTACTACCACTCGGATCATTACTCCCTTTCCATTCCCAGAAGCTTTTCTTCCAGAAAGCTCAACACCACTGCCTCCTAAAGACAGAATGATCTTTCAGATGATCCAAGCACCTCCATTTCAGATATGAAGAAATGAAGCCAGGCAAGAGACACTAAGTCGCTTGCCCAAGGACCTATCCTAATTAAACCCCGGAGGGGACTCGCAGGGAGATTACTGCATCGGCACCCCCCCCTCCCTGGCACACTCAGCAGGGTAGCGTTCGTCCACAGTGACCCAGGTATAACCTGCACACACCTTGCAGGTGCAGGCGTCTTCGTGCATTGCCACTCACAGCCCCAGCCGCTCCCCCAGACCAGGCACAAGAACACCTTCCAGCCGCGGTAAGTGCACAGTACGTTCCACCCACTCTCACAATCGTCGCTCGCTCAACCTTGCCACAGCCATAGGGCATTGTTCTTTTCCCTCAACGTAGATGGGAAGCGGTGAGATGAACGGACCCATCCAGAGACGAAGTCCAGCTTCCCCCAATCCAGCCAGCTTTTCATTCCCACCGTGTTGTCGCGGGTCCCGAAAACCAACGGAGCAAGAAGGAATGTCTGGCCCAACCTTGCTCGTTCACGCTCATCCTCCTGCTCTTTCGCGGGGCCAGCGCCAGCCCTGTCCCCCACCGGACCAACCGTTCTCACCTCAAAAAGAGATTCCGCCCCCCCCACACTTTGTTAAGCCCTCATTTTTATATTTTGTTTGAAGACTGGTAGAAGATAAGCAGAGCAATTCTAGAAATGCCTCTTTATCAAGAGACATTGTGAAGTCAAATCAGACTTTGTGAAGAACAGCCCCACCGGCTTCTGAAGCCCTGGAACAACTACTGAGACCCCCCCCCCTCCCCCCCGTGTTCCTTCACCCACCACCACCGTTGCCTGCCCACCCCCACGACAGGCCCCAGAATACAGGTGCCCGTGAGACTGTTCTGTTTCATGCTAATTACCGCAATCCCGAAACACTGTTTCCCCTGCTTATATTTTTTAGATTAAAAGAAACTTGAAGGTCACCAAAAACACTACTTTTTTCAGGCCAATTCGAAGTTTGAGATAACTGACCTTTTTAACAAGCTTCTGGAAATCAGATTTTAAAGGAGGAACTTTCTGGAGCATAAATCTGTATTTGGTGGAGAACAGGCAGATCCTGACTACAATACTACCTCTAATGGTCCCATCCAACGCTTCAATCCATCTTGTGGTTTAATTTTCTCTTAGGGAGAAAAAAAAAAAAAAGTTTCTCAGTCTCCGCAATACTACCATTTCAGTCCGATAAGTCCTCATTGTGCGGGCCGCCATGTGTGGTAAAGCATTTCGCAGCATCCCTGGCCTCTGCCCGCTAGATGCCAGCAGCCCCTCCTCCCCAGGTAGGACAACCAAAAACATCCCCAGTTGAGAACTAGGGTTGCAAGCAAAAGATCCCCAGGAAGCCAAAAATGGAGCTCCATGGAGAGGAAACAGGCAGCAATCCAGGACCACATTTTAGGTGAAGGTTAAAGTGATCAGGAAGAGCTTCCTGGAGAAGACTCCGAGCCTGGGTCACCATCAGAGGCACCTGGGAGCTTTTCAAAGTATAGATGCCTGGGCCCGTCCCCACCCTTCTAACTCAGCAGCTTTCATGGTGCCTAGGACTTTAATTTTGAAAAGAATTCCTGGAAGAGAGCCATAAGCAAATACTGAACCATACTTAACGACAGGCACATTCAACACACAGGACTAAAGTGTACTGATGTGGATCATGGAGTTTAAAACCGATCCATACAGGAAATGGACAGAGGGCATAAATAGGTAATACAGCCAGTAGAGTAAAATGTTAACTGTAGAATCCAGAAAAGTGGGCACATGGGTGTATTCTTCCCACTTGTCTGTAGACTTGAAAGGTTTTCATATTATAATGTTGGGGGGTAGGCCAAAGCACGTCTGGTGGATCAGCGGGATTTGAAAACACACTGATAGAAAGGGAGTCCAACTTCTCTCTCGGTTGAAAGACACAGGCCTGATCTAACCGCTCACTTTACCCATTCCGTAGTAAGCCAAGGTACCTAAAGAAATTCACAAACATGGACCCAAACCTCAAACAAAATTTTTAAAAGTCTGCTGGCCCTTTTCTCTCTGTGCCCTGAAACATTTTCATGGAGCATGAGAATACAAAGCAAAACAAAATTTACCATCTTGCCCAGTTTGTTGAGTTTTTCTTGTTAACAGCCCCAAGCCGGAGGCACAGCTCTTCACTGGTTTCTCAATCCTCCACTGTGCCCAGTTTTAGAAAGGAGGATGTCCTATTGTAGATTAAGGATAAAAGGGTTTGCTTTTCATAAGACACTAGCCACTAACTCTGCCTCCCTACACTGCAGTTTATACAACTCAAATTACCGTGACCATGTCAGTCTGGCTTCATCCCAAGATACACCATCCTCGGCTCACATTATTTGTGGGCTTCTCAGCTTACCAAGAAATCCTGACCACAAAAAATGGACAGGTGACATTTCCACTGAACCACAATTCAAGCAATCACGGGAAACGCTCTTGAGTAATTCAGCGCACACTGTGTTTATCAAATGGCATAATCATCTCTCTTGGTCTCAGCAATGGTTATTTTCCACAGCACTTTGTGCCAACCTAATGATTACTTTGTGCAGCTCGACAAGAGGAAAAGCAGTAATGAAAGACATGATCGGCTACTGGAGAAAACAGTCCTTAGAATAACCTCATTCCTTTTATCCCCTTTTGTTCTCTTCTACAGGAAATCCCTGCTACTAGGATCTGTCATCCTGAGACTGTTTGACAAATGGGACCTGTACAAAACATACACCCTCCCAACAGAGTGATGGGGAAGATGAGTCCATAATAGAAAGCATTTGAAACAAGGAAGATCATTACCGAACGAGGAAGAGGTCAATCCAGCAAGAGGATATAACATTTGTAAATATTTATGCACCTAACATAGAAGCATCTAAATACAGAGGGCAAATATTAACAGACCTAAAAGAGAGGAATGGACAGCAATACGGTAATACTGGGGGACTTGGGATACTCCACTTACATCTATAAATAGATCACCCAGATAGAAAATCATTAAGGAAGCATCAGCTTTAAATGACGTTATTAGACCAGATGGACATACTCAACACACCATCCAAAGCAAAAGCATACCTTCTCAAGCGCACAAAGAAAGCATGTGAAGGATACGCAGATTCATTATGTCCTAAAAACTGTCTGCCCATCCAACTCGTCGCCAATAGAGAAGTCTCCCTTTTCCTGCCCCTCCTGCTTTTGTATTTCCCAGCATCCTCTTACTCTAAGCCAACCATGTGTCACATACTGAAACGTTTATAGCCAACACTGGCTGGGATGTCTTTGTATCTTCTATGTCCTTGTCTAATATTAGGGCTTGGGCTCCTGGTCTTAATACCCAGCACCATTTCCTCCCTGAAGAGAACTAGCATAAAGGACAAGAATTTGTGTTAGTCTTTAAGACAAATTATCCTTGTTTACTCTGTAATCACCTGATTACTCTGTAATCACCGCTGGGGTCTCACAGCCTCCATCAGACAGAAGTTTTTTGGTAGCCTCAAATTACCTAAGAACATCTCTATAGCTTTCTTCCCCCTCATTGTGCTACTCAAACTTTTTCTTCACATGACTACTACTGGCATATGCAATTCAGTGATTTTTAACTGAGTCACAAAGCCAGGCATCTATCACCTTTAGGGAATCCAAACAATTGGCACCACACCAAAAGAAACTCTATACAATTTACAGTTACACCCTATTCCCTCCCTCCTGCCACCAGCCTCCCGCAAACACTAAGCTACCTGCCGTCTCTATGGATTTGACTATTCTGAACACTTCCAGTAAATGTGTGGCCTTCTGTGCCTGGTTTCTTTCACCTACTATAATGTTTTCAGAGTTCATCCACGTTGTACCATGTATCCGACCTCTATTCCTTAATGGCAGAATAATATTCCACTGCACAGACAGAACGCATTTTGTTTATTCATTCACATCCTAGCACCCTTTGTTAGAAAACAAGAGACCATAGAGAACAAACTGAGGGTTGAAGGGGGGTGGGAGGGTGGAGAGGGTGGGTGATGGGTATTGAGGAGGGCACCTTTTGGGATGAGCACTGGGTGTTGTATGGAAACCAATTTGACAATAAACTTCATATATTGAAAAAAAAAAAAAAAGAAAAAACAATACACCATAAATGTAAGGACTTACTTCTGGACTTTCAATTACTCTGTTGATCAATGTGGCTTACCACTGTAGCTTTGTAGTAAGTTTTTTAAATTGAGAGTTCTGATTCCAAATATGTTCTTCTTTTTGGAGATTGTTTTGGCTATTCTGAGTCCCTTGCATTTCCATGTGCATCTCAGGATCAAGTTTGTCAATTTCTACAAAAAGCCAAATGGGGTTTTATAGGGATGTCGCGGAATCCGTAGATCCATTTGGGAAGTACCGCCACGTTAACAATGTAAGTCTTCCAATCCGTGAACTTGACAATGTTCCACACGTCTCTAAGGTTCTGTCTGTGTTTCTATTCTTTTTTTTTCCTCACACTGGAAAATCGCAATGAACCTGCCTTCAAATTCACGGATTCATTCTTGGGTCAGCTCAAATCTGTTGTTGAGTCCCTCTAGTGAATTTTTCTTTTCAGTTACTATACTTTTCAACTCCAAAATTTTTAATAATCCCTACCTTACTTACATCCACTATTTGGTGACAAATCACTCCATTTTTTCCCTTTAATTCTTTAAACATATCTATCACAGCTGATTTAAACATATCTAACATGGGGCGCCTGGGTGGCGCAGTCGGTTAAGCGTCCGACTTCAGCCAGGTCACGATCTCGCGGTCCGTGAGTTCGAGCCCCGCGTCGGGCTCTGGGCTGATGGCTCAGAGCCTGGAGCCTGTTTCCGATCTGTGTCTCCCTCTCTTTCTGCCCCTCCCCCGTTCATGCTCTGTCTCTCTCTGTCCCAAAAATAAATAAACGTTGAAAAAAATTTAAAAAAAAAAAATAAAAAATAAATAAACATATCTAACATATCTGATCATAGCTGATCCAAAATCCGGGCTTTCTCCAGGTCAGTTTCCATTAACTGCTATTTTTTTCCCGTTTGTATGGGCCACATTTTCTTTACTTTCCAAGATATCTTGTAATTTTCGGTTGAAAACTGAACATTTTAAAGAATATGATGTTTTAATTCTGGAAGTCAGATTCCAGAATTGTTGTGGATCCCAGAGTTTGTTGTTGTTACTGTTTAGTGATTTTCCTGCACTAATTCTGTAAAGTCTGTATTTTTGTCCCACACAGCCACTGAAGTCTCTGCTTAGTTCACTTAGTGGTTTGCTAATGACTGGACAGAGATTCCTTAACTGCTCTGAACAAATAACCTTCCAGCCTTTACCAAGAGCTTCTATGTATGTGCTGGGATGTGCCCTCAATGCTCTGCCAGACAGTTTATAATTCTCAGTCTTCACTTTTGCTTGCACAGAGCATCAAGGTCAGCCAGAGGTGAGAAGTTAGGGTCTTCTCGGGTCTTTCCTGGGCACATGCAAAGCCTTGTAAGTACCCAGAAATATGCTGGAGCTTTTCAAAGTCCTTGATGGACATTTCATTCCTAGGGTTTTTTTTAGTATATTTTGGTCAGTTACTTGTTGGCCCTGACCACCAAGATCATGTCAGGGGGCTGTGATTAAACAATTGCATCTGATTCTTTCCAACAAACGCTCAGTGAGTAGAGTGACTTCCGCAAAGTGAGCTCGGAGTCAGGTCAAGTGAAGACAGGCTCTAAGAATGAAGCTTTCAAGCAAGCTGCAGGCAAGTCCAACAGTGACTTCTTTGGGAGTGGGCCTTTTAGGGAGTTCCAAAGTTCTGTTCGGCCCCATCCAGTGGCTGCTAGACTACGGTTTTCATAACTACCATATTTATAAGGCCGCTAGCTTTCAAGGCCACTATGCAGTTGGGGTAAGGGAGGGATGGGATTAGCACAAATTAAAACATCACTGCTCACTGTTTCCTGCTGAGAGAGCACATTGTTTTACTTGAACAAGAATTCCTCAAATGTTGCCAAGTCTTTAAGTTCTGAAAAAGTTGGTATTGATAGCTTTTGCCGTTGTTCTCAATGCATTTATGGCAAAAGTTTTCAGAGGCCCTTACTCTTTCACTCTGGAATTCTAGGGCCCTTCTCTTTATTTGTGCATGAAATCTCAGTGGAACGTTCACCATCATTTAAAACTCAGTATTACCGCATGACCCAGCATTACAACATTAACACTTCCTGTTCGTGTTCTGAGCAACTTGCTACTTCTTGAACACAATGCACAAGAAAGATGGGGAAAATTTATCATCACTGCTTTCTATCTGGTCAAACTTTCTTCCAGGGGAATCCCTACGACCACATCCCAACACTGAGCTTAGGAAAGAGAAAAATGATGAGAAGATGGAGTCCCCATCATCATTTTCCCACCCTGCTAGATTTACACGGACTTCAGCTTCCGAGAGCCCGTTCCCGGCGTGGTGGTCCGGAGTGCAAGTGTAGCACTGCTGGTCCTCAGCGACTTGGAAAGTTGTGGAAATAAAGCCTTAACAGTTGTGCTCACCATATGCTGTTAACACTTGCTGAGGAAGGGCAGAGGGAGGTCATCCCAATTCCTGATAAACCATTCTAGAGAAGAGTGTGTAACAAGGAGTTTCAGAGAAACACATCCTTTCCAAAAGGAGAAATAAAGATCCAGTGCTCTCAGAGGCCCGCCCCACTGTCTCCTACAACTAGGACATAACCATCACTTTAGCGCCAAACCCGGTTCAGGGCCATCCACCTCACTGACCTCTCTTAAGTGTCTACCTTTCCTTGATGAGTAATGGAAAAAAAAAGAGAGAGAGAGAGAGAGAAAGAAAAAAGAAATAGGAAGTTGGGAACGGACATATTCCCTTGTAGGTTTCCTTTCAGTCTGTCGTAGAATTCTAAGGCGATGCGTCACACCTAACACAAGACGGTAATCAGGGGCCCCTGGCTGGCTCAGTGAAGCATCCAATGCTTGGTTTCAAGCTCACGTCATGATCTCACGGTTCCTGAGTTCGAGCCCCACGTTGGGCTCCGTGCTGGCAGCACGGAGGCTGCATAGGATTCTCTCCCTCCCTGCCCCTCCCCTGCTCTCTCTTGCTCTCAAAATAAATAAACTCACCCCCCCACCCCCCAGCCCAATGCCCCACCTGGACACGGACCGCCTGCACTCCCCGCTCCCTGCTGCCTCCCCCAGCTGTCATCTAGCATCCCTGCACTCCCAGACCGGCTCCAAAGTGCCGACTTCCCCGGTCCCCTCAGTTCACCTCCGATCTGCGAAACACCGTAAGACCTTTTTTTCCTCCAGCTTCCACTAGGCCACAGCTCCGCTGGGACACGAATTAGATATTTGAAAGGACAATCTATGTGGGCAGTCACAAAAGCACTGAAAGTGCTCAATTCCCACAGAGCTACTCTCTTTACTCCCTAGCTTAGACCCACTTCTTAGCTAAAAGACCCTATTCCCTGGGAACTGCAAGTTTACCAGGAGGTCCAGGTGTACCCCAACAGCCCCCAGAGCCCCCACCCGGTGAGCTAGGGGCAGCAGGAAAGCCAGGCGTGCCCTCACCAGTCCTCACGGTGACTCACCCCACCTTACCCCCAGCCATTGCTTTAACCAGAAAATGTCAACTTAGATCACTTCCCGATACCCCCTCAAATAGGCACAGCAGACGGGTATCCACACAGGGATACTAGGATGATACCCTATCATCTCCCTTTATTGTCACTCTTCATGGCCTGAGATCTCTGTGGTATTAGATGCACATATATGTGCTCAAAACTGGGCTTAAACATGTGCAAGCGTGATATGTGAATTTGGACTTTCATCCAACCAGTTGTTCTCTCTTGGCAGAAACTGAAATGCATTTAAGTTCACTTTAAAAGAAAGGGCCTTAAAATGCTTACACTGGTGAGCACATCAAGGATCATTTCAAGACAGCACATTCTGAATCCACTGTGGGTGTGGATGAGGGATCTAAGTTTAGAAACCTCACAAAAATCAACCCAATCCCCAAACAAGCTTGCGGCATTCAATGAGAAAAACGCTCTCTCAGCCAGTTCCTGAATTTCTTAGTGCCTAGAAATCAACATCCCAAGAAAAACCCCAAACCACCTAACTTCTATGAAAACGGAGGCTTAAAAATGGGATTTACAAAAGCCTTCCAAAAATATCATGAGATGTAACAGGAAACAAACAACTGAAGTAACGAGGCGGGGCGGCGGGGGGCGGGGGGGGGGGGGATTTGTATATATTTCTATCGTACAAAAATTCAGTAATTTCTGCCTCCACTTTTGTTAAAGATTTATGCTAAGTTTCTTTCCTGATACTAACTCTACAAGATCTGCATCTTAGAGAATGTGCCTGGTTCTTTCCGAATACAGCACCAAGAACTTTTGGCATGTCATTCCAGCCACCCTGGGACTCTAAACACTTACTTCAACAGAAAGTCATCATTCAACACCTTCTCAGACCTTCTCTACTGGAGGAGTTGCCATGAGAGCCCATATCCCGTTACACCCAACACCCTGAGTGGTGGGCAAGCATGCTTTCCCAGGGGATAAATTATATTTCTAGAAACGGCCTCAAAGCCAACCACAGTGAGTAAGAGGAGTGTTGGATGCAGTTAAGGCCATTTTGATGAGGTGTTACTGTAAGGTAATGAGGCTGATGTGGACAGTAACCTGGCGGAGAAGGCAGTGTCGACAGAGTAAGGATTACCAAAAAATTCACTGACCTACAGTTACCCTGTGAAGAGTCAAGGCAAAGGCCTCTCAAGAAACCACCTTGAATGGCAATACTCGTTCTGTTAAGAAAGTAAATTGTTCCTGGGGCGCCTGGGTGGCGCAGTCGGTTGAGCGTCCGACTTCAGCCAGGTCACGGTCTCGCGGTCCGTGAGTTCGAGCCCCGCGTCGGGCTCTGGGCTGATGGCTCGGAGCCTGGAGCCTGTTTCTGATTCTGTGTCTCCCTCTCTCTCTGCCCCTCCCCCGTTCATGCTCTGTCTCTCTCTGTCCCAAAAATAAATAAAAAACGTTGAAAAAAAAATTAAAAAAAAAAAAAAAAAAGAAAGTAAATTGTTCCTTATTTTATTGTCATCTCCAGTTAAAAGCAAAGGGAGAAAGGAATTATTTTCATTCAGGAATACCAAAGCTATTCTGGAAACTTGTACAACTCCATGTATAGCTGAGGTACCAGTTATGGATTTCCGGTTGCCTTGAAAAAAATATAAAAGAGAGAGAGAGAGAGAGAAGAAAAAATATAACAAAAGCATTTACTACTTGGAAAATCAGCAAGGTCATCTGATGGTGAGAGTGGACAAAGAGTTGCTAAGGAATGGCTAGAGGAGACTGAATGGTGTTGTCTTATCAGGGAATTTTTCAGTACCGAACTATCTTTAAAAGACAAGATCTGTGCAAGATCAAACAGCAAGAAATGCTTAGGATGTGGTTGATGTAATTGACAAGCTCAATGCAGCCACATGACTGGAGCCAGGTGAGAGTCACCCACATTCTGACACGTCACAGCAGAGCCAACAGAATACAGCAGCTTTCCAAAGAGGCTCCCCCACCCATCACAGGAATTCCCTCCCAGCTTGAAAGCAAGGACCACACCTTGCACAGAAAGCCTCCGGCAACGATGACCTTCATACCTTAATACAAGCACATTCTAGATCATCTACACGGCCACTTCATGTAGCTGCGTACTCTCGCTGATTTCTGGAGCTTCCATCGGCACTTGTATGCGTGGTCTAGTTGGCAACAGTAGTTCCCATGGTGTCTCCAGCTAACTCGACTTTAAGTCAACGATGCCTTTGTGCTCTAGCACAAAGTACAATAAAAGTCTGAATAACGGAAGTAAAGGAAAACAGGATAAATGATGACCCCGCCCCCAACTCCACTGCCTGTGGCAGGTCAGGAAAAAAACTTGTCTTAGTAGCCAGACTTCCTGAGCACAGAGGATGGCTGTGGTTTTAGCCAAACAGCATCACCTATCACATTAAAATCATAGTTCAACTGAATTAGTGTGGGAATTAGATTTGTAATGAATCTGTATATTGGTTCTCATGATCACTATGGTCATGCACGTACTATAAACGTGTTTATTCCTTTTTATGTTTGGACACATTTTAAGAAACGTTATAATAAAAAATAATTTAAGCCAACACGTGGAGCCCTCACTAATGTTTTCTCTCTAAAGGAAGTCTACTTCACAAATGCTTTAAAAAAATACTAGATCAGGGACGTGTTGGGGGCTCAGTCGGTTGAGCGTCCCACTTCAGCTCAGGTCATGATCTCACAGTCGGGGAGTTCGAGCCCTGTGTCGGGCTCTGTGCTGACAGCTCAGAGCCTGGAGCTTGTTTCAGATTCTGTGTCTCCCTCTCTCTCTCTTTCTGCCCCTCCCTGGCTCGCACTGTCTCTCTCTCAAAAATAAATAAACATTTATTTAATTTAATAAATAAACATTTAATTTAAATTAAAAAAATTTTTTAAAAATACTAGATCATGTTGCCTGCGGTCTTCCCATCCCAGAAAAGGAAACACAATTGACTGTTCTTCCCAAGGCAAGCAATATAGAATAAGGTCTTCCTCACTGGGGCATCTTGGGCCAAAAAAAGCTAAGCCCAGTCAGTTAGGCACTGACTAATGTTAACAATAGAATGAACAGACATTTGTTATTTTGATAGTTATGCCTCGATATTGAGCTAAATTTAGAAGGGTTCCTTTCACTGATTGTGCCTTCGGTTTATTTGTCAAAACTTCCTAGGACTACTTTTGAGTTATGCACGTGAACCTCAACAAGGGATGTGAAAGGCAGAAACTATACAAGCAAGTTCAATGTTGAAAGTGGTATAATCCAGGCTAGCAACTGCTTGCACCAAGATGGCGGCCAACAACCAAGTATGAAGCCCTCCTGTGCCCATTTGCCCTCTGATTTTCTATCAATCTGTACCATAATGAAAACATGAACTCTCCAACATAAAGCTTGCAACTCTGCCACTGGCTTACCCAACTCAGTGATGGGAACACGCTTCAGGACCCTCTTAAGCACCTAGTTTCTAGCAAGACTGGCAACAGATTCGAAGGTGACAACCCCCCAGAGCACTGGCTGGACTCAAGAGTCTCATCCGTTTCAGGACAACAGATCCAATGGGTGAAGGGCAAACTTCGCGCTCACCGAATGGTCCCAACAGCCCAAGCACCAGGGCACCGTGTGGCTTCAAAATAACAAGATGACACAGCACAAAGCTGTTTTAAACAGACAAATCATGTCCGTAAAAGTTCCTATCCCAATTTCAGTGACGCAGTCCCCTTTCACATCACCATCCAAGACTGTATCTTCAAATACATAACCTTGAAAATATCAATAGTACGATATTATGAAGAGTTCAGCTAGGAGAACTCTGTCCCAAATCTCTAACGTCCTGAGCTACCCAGGAAGGCTGCTACATACGTCCAAAATCTGCCCGGGAGCTGGATGATAACCAAAGTGGGCAGCAGCTGACAAAATTAGAAACCCCATTAGAAAATTAGCAACTGTATCCTGAGCTACCAAAAGCTGTCTGGTCATTCTAGACCACACACTGAAACAAACGGATTCTCTAAAGGGCTCCTTACCTCTGGCAAACCAATGTATTTTTTTTTACATTTGTCTTTAAATCCAGAGCAGTCCTAGATGATCCTCCAAATTCCCCCTCTTCGTGTTTATCCCTTCCCACAGGGATACTTAGTAATTAAATTAGTAAAAGACAGCCAGCAATAGTTCATATGCACAGGGAATAAATAGGGCTTGGAATGACAATTTTTGCATTTTATCTTACCGTAAATTAACAGTATTTTTTTTTTTAAAGGAGAGGATAGTACGTGTTCCCATATTTAGATCTGCAGGGGGAAGCCAACATCTAAATGATCATATTTCTGTGAAATCTTCACTGTAAGACCTTCAGGATCGGAAAACGCAGAGCTATTCGATCCTATGCGGAGCGGAGTATAAATAACCACCTTCCTTCCTGCCTCCTCCAGTCTGGAGCCAGCACTACAGAAAAAGAACCCCCCAGCCCGACGCGCCTCTTCCTTTGCAGCACCGTTCGGAATAAAAGCAGCAGGGGGAGAACTGAGAAGGCACGTCTGAATCCTACATCCAGAAGACAGGGGTTCAAATTCGGACTCTGGAACTTACTAGCTCCACGGCTTGGGTCCTGTTCCCCTCTAAGCCTTCATTTTGTCATTGGAAAAATGTGAAAGATAGGATGTGCAACATCTCATGACTGGTCCATGGGTTAAATTATATAGCTCTATGTACAACTGGTAGGCCTCGGAGTGGGATTGCTCAACCCTGGCAATAGTAGCATTTGGGGCCGGGTATTTCTTCGTTGTGGGGGACGCTGTGTGCCTTGTAGGATATTTAACAGTGACCCCGGCCTCTCCCCACTGGATGCCGGGAACACCTCCCACGTTGTGACAACCAAAAATATCACCAGGCATAGCCAAATGTTGGAGGGGGGATACCCCCCAGTTTAGAATCTTTATACAAGGTATTTACTAAATGTGGGTTTCTCCCTTCCTCCCATCCATGTAGCCCTCTGAAACAAGAAACCTGGGTGACTATTCTAGACTCCTTCCTTTTTCTCACCTCATCAACCAGTAACCAATCCAATGCGGCCTGCCCCCTAAAATGCCTCCTGCATTTATCCCCCTTGCTGGCTTCCACTGTCATTATCACCAACTCTACCCGGCCAGCTGCAGGACCTCCTATGGTTATTCACCTCAAATCCACTCTCCCCTTGCTGCACAGCAAGCAACAGAAAAGCACAAATCACACAGGTTTCCCAGAGCGCCTCCAAGGATGGGGGACCCAGTTCCTGGACAAGGTTCCTCCCTGAAGAACTGCCCTGAGACACCACGGGTGCTGGTTCCACCCACGGTCTTGGGAGCCAGACTGCCTCGATTCAAGTCCTGGCTCTGCCTCTTACTAGCTCTGTGACCCTCTGGGCAAATCAATTAACATCTTTGTGCCTCAGTTTCTCTCCCGACCCTATAAAATGGAGAAAGACGTACCCACCTCAAATTGCTGAGGTGAAGATGAGGAGAGTTCGTTTTTGTTAAGACCTTTCTGTCAGCACCGAGCATGTAGAAAGTGCTCGAATTTTGGCTGTTCGCTTATCTTCATCTAAAACTCAGCTCAGAGCTCACTGTTCGAGGCTGGATACCCCATCTTTTCCACCTATCTTCACGCCCCAGACCCAAAAGCACTGCCCTGGAGAGCTGTTTCTGCTCCTTCATGGACCACCACGTGTGATGGTCGTTTACGCGGCTGTCTCAAATCGGTCAGAGCCTCTCACCATCCCCAGCACAACATCAGGCCCCACGAGTGTGCCCTCCGTCCAAGACACCTGCAGATCAGCCAATCTCAGCAGATCAGGTGCCCCACCCCCCAAAAAAATCATTTTTGAGATCTTTCTGAACCCTAATTTGTTCATGCCACAGAGGTATTACCCCTTTTTTCTAGTCCATAGAATTAACTTAGAATTGGGGAAAATGGGGAAGAGTGAAACTCTAAGTGAAAAGATCTCCTGCCTCTCCAAGTCCCAAAGAGGCAAATACACTCAACAGAAGGGCACAGACTCGCCTTTGAGCCTTCAACACCCCTGGGCTTTATTTTCCTCAGATTCTTAAAAGGGCAGAGAAACCATAGAAACTATCCTCGTCCGTACCAGGGCACCGGCCTGAAACGTCATGTTGCAGACGCCACAATCCAAAGCGCCTGGCAAAGAAGGGCACACACAGTCTTTGTGGCCCGGGAGTTAAAATCGCCACAATAATAAGCCCGGTAAGCTGAGAAGCTGCTCCTTCCTGGAGCCACAGGGCCGTTATGGAACTCGGAAGGGCCAAACCACCTCGTCTTATCCTTACGACTGTCCATTAGTGGGCCTTCTGGTCCCTTCCTGCAATTAAGAACCTTTTCGTGTATTGACACCAACCTCATTCCAACAAGACTGAAGTCGCTTTTAAGAAGATATACAATTTAAGACAATAAAAGTGTTTCAAAGCATCACGGAAATGGGACAGAGAAGGTCAGAGGACACCAGAAAGTCAACTGGGGCTCAACCACGAATTAGAACAGTACTTCTGAAGCTCGGCATTCCACTGAAAAGGTGAAAAACCTCTCTCAATCCGCCTCTCTGCTGACTTACATTTTTTGGTTGTGATTTCATTTAGTAGGTCTGCATCCTGTGGTGCTGGCTGCCACAAGGCTGGCTCCTGGGCCCTAGGACGGCTATACTAGCCTCGCCATGTTTGGTGCTGACTCATTATTCCTGTGCCTTTTCAACCGTAGGGAAATGTACACTCATTACCCACCCTCCCACCCCACGTCCACCATTGTTTGGCTTCGCTGGGCAGGAGGAGGAAACCACTGGCCTCTTACCACCTCACCTCCTCGGCCTGAGGCAGCCGAAGGGTCACCGATGCCAACACAAGCAAAGATGGTTTCCAACAGGCCCAGAAACCCCAAAGCAGTGACCACACCAAACCCACTGTGAAGGCAGACTCCCTTTCTGCATCAATCTCTCCCCCTCCGCACACAAATACACCCTGGTGTCTCCCAACCTCAGAAAACATCCTCCAGGACCCAGCCCTCGCTCCGCGGCAGCCACAGGCCTCCACGCTCGTTCACAGCAAAATTCCTCCAAAGGGTGGCCTCCCCAGGGCCTCCGTTCCCACTCCTCCTGACACAGCTCCTACCAGGGCCACCAAGGCATCCGCCTCATCCTCCCGTCACTTGTCCCCCAGGGCGCCAGCCGCCCTCCTCGCCCAGGGCCTGGCCTCTCCTCCACCCCAATCCTCACCTTCCCCAAGTTCCTGGCCTCAAGTGTCAACTAGCCCATCCCCGCCCTGACAGCACGGCTGGGTTCTAGATGCTCATATCCACCTGCCTGCTGGCGTCACCCGGATTCTTAATGGACACGTTACTTTTAGCCTCATCAGCACAGACCTTTTTGCTCTCCCGATTTCCCCGCCCACTGCTACACCAACATCCCAAGTCTCTCTAACGGTCCAGTCCCAGCCAATTCCTCCAAAACCTATGGCCGGTCCCTCCATTCCGCCTCCCTCTGCTGTGCCCCCGCTCGAATCCCGGCTTGCCACACCTCCTACCCAACCAGTCCCGGAGTTCCCGACTGGCCTCCCTGCCTTCATTCATTCCTGTCCTTCCAACAATCCTTTCTCCTCCAGTTACTTCAAGCCACAAATCAGATCCCTCTACTCCTCTCCCGAAAAACGCTCCAATGGCTTCCCACTGTGCCGAGGAAAGCCCAGCCCTCCACAGTGGCTGTCCAGGCCCTCCTGATCTGTCCCGTCCCCCCTCTCTGACCCTGCTGCCTGCCAGTCCCCCCCAGGCTCCAGCCACTCTGGTTTTCTGCCATTCCCCCAGCTCCTCCAGCTCATTTTCATCTTGGGGCCTTCACGTTTGCTGCTCCCCCCCCCCCGTCTGGAATGTTCTGTCCCCCAACCTCAAGCAGCTGACAGCACCTCAATCTCAACTGAATCCCTCTCCCATATCTCCAAGGACACCGTAGGTCCCTGGGGAGCACCTGTAAACCTACAGCACCTGGGGTACACTCAGCACCCCGCCCCCAATGACACAAAATTTGCAAAAATATGTCACGGCCTCTCCACGATGCAGGCATGGCAAATGCTCAAAACACACACCGCCTCGCCTCACTATCGCAACCACTCAATCCACATTTATAACGGGCCTGATCTATGCTTAGCTGGGTCTTCTTTTAGGGAGGTGGATGCTGATGCTCCCTTGGCCCCTGCCGAGGCCGAGGCCTGGCTCTCCAGCTGACAGCATCAGAAACCAATTCCCATGGGGGGGGAGGGGGGCGGCGCTCAGTGTGAGATCTGGTGGGAGACCAGGCCCACCTCCCACCACAGAAACCGAAAGTTTAAAAAAGGAGGAACAAACCCTGCATCCCCCTCCCGCGGCAGCAAGGGTCGCCGGCACGGGCCTGAGACTGGCCATCGGGGACGCCAAGAGGCAGCGAGCAGGTGGGAATTGGTGCAGCAGGCCCAGACCGGTCTCCTTAGAAAGGCCCGCTTTCGAGGCTGGGCCCCCGCCGGTGTCTGGAAACTTGAACGGTAAACAGTTCCTTCCGCAGAGGGTGCAACTGTCCCCGAACGAGACGTGTGCCTCACTGTGCCCAGACTGTGCCGGCCACATGCTTCACGCCCAATTCCGAGAGTCTGGAAGTGCGTGTGCTAGGCAGAGGGCATCCCACGGCCAGCCCCCGACAAAACCCAGGGCTCGGAGTCCCTCGTGAGATTCCCTGGTGGACAACGTCCCACACACGCTGTGACGCACGCTGTCACAGCTGCTGCTGGAGGAATTCTGCACACGCTGCGGGCCACCACTGGGAGAGGACTCGTGGAAGCTGGCGACCTGGTCTCCCCCAAACCTCACTCCACACATCTCTTCCTTTTGACTTTGCTCTGTGCCCTTTTACTATAATAAACCGTAACTGTGAGTACGACAATTTCTGGGTCCCTGTGAAGGAATCACTGAGCCCGAGAGTGGTGGTGAGGACCCCCGACACAGGTAAGCAAGAGGAGAGGGACGCAGCCACGGCAAGGGGGATGCCCCCACGCGGCACCCAGAGACGGGTATGGAACGGTGTCAGAGGTGGCATTCAGTGTCGGGGGGCCCCGGGTCCTTCACTGTGATTTGGGGTGCCCAGCCTCCCTTGGCCCCTGCCGCAGCCTACGCCCGGCTCTCCAGTTTGACAGGTACCATCCAAATGCCTTCAATAAATCCCTTTCTGCTTAAATTAATCAGAATCGGTCACTGTTGCTTGCAATCAAGAGCCCTAACCGTAACAGATTGTGTATAAAAAGAAGTGCTATAAATAAGACTGAAATGGTGGAGTCGGGGGCAGGCGGAGGGTCCTGTGAGCCCCACCATCCCAGCCTGGGGAAGTTGGGCATTCTGACTAGGCAGAGCAAAGGCAGGGTGGGTTCAAGCGCCCAGCCGTCCATTGGATCCAAACGGTGTGCCTCTTCGTGTGAGGCTAACTTCAAACTGCTCTGAGGCAGAAGTGAAGGGGATGAACAGGGCACGGAGACCATTCACTAGGACACAGAAACTCCCAGAACCAGAGACTTCATCTAGATAAGGTCACGGGCTGTTGTTACCAGGTCAAGGTATTGACCGGATGCAAACAAACTCAGTACTAAGTTTTCACAGGAGCAATATTGCCAAATACCCAGATCAGCCAACACTAGCCTGCGGCTGTTCGATCCCTAGACACCCAACCCTGAAGCCCCAAACTCACACCCAAGCAGGACCCAAGAAGAGGCAGTTTGCCAGGACCGGCCGCATCCAGGTGCAGCTGTAGAGGACAGGGACGCTGGGAGAGTCTCACAATGGGCATAATCCAGCAAAGCCATGAGCTGCCAGGCTAGCGAACCAAGCCAAGGATGCCTTGCTATTCCTGATCTGGTGACCAGCACGCTGGGAGTTTTCTTATTTTCACCCTCTCCAAATGGGAGGTTTATGGTAGCATCCTACTCTTTCTTCACCATTGCAGGCTGGTGTTTGGGGGGACCCAACCTATTTAGCCATACCATCACTGGACCATTAAAAACAACTACTTTCAGGGGCGCCTAGGTGGCGCAGTCGGTTAAGCGTCCGACTTCAGCCAGGTCACGATCTCGCGGTCCGTGAGTTCGAGCCAGAGTTCGAACTCTGAGTTCGAACCCAGAGTTCAGGCTCTGGGCTGATGGCTCAGAGCCTGGAGCCTGTTTCCGATTCTGTGTCTCCCTCTCTCTCTGCCCCTCCCCCGTTCATGCTCTGTCTCTCTCTGTCCCAAAAATAAATAAACGTTGAAAAAAAAAAATTAAAAAAAAAAAAAAAAGCAACTACTTTCAGGGGTAAGAGAAGGGACAGTGTATCACCCAGAGATCGTTGCAATACTCAGATGAAAATATGGGTTGCCTCTCTAGGGAAAGGGAGCATGTGATTTCAGGAAGCCATGGGTATTTCTGAAGGTGAATATATCTGAAGGTGGATGAATTATCCAGTGGGTGGACTGTGGGGCCTTCATGGGCTTCACCTCAGCTCAAGGGGTAGACCCTTAGAGCAATAAAGGTAATCCCATCCCCTCCTTGCCAGCAGCTGGTTAAAAGATGAGCAGATCAAAGCCTCCCGTGGCCAATGGGACACAAGACATTGCCTAGGTATTTCTGGGAATGAAATGTCTTTCATCTTAACAGAAAGACCCAGGAAGCCATTCTCTTTCCTCTGCAAGTAGGAAAAAAGAACATAGCTCTGGTTGCCACTCTCAGACCAAGAAGGTCTCTGAAAAGGGTCAGGCCTTAGACCATGGAGTAAAGAATGGAACCTGATTCCTTGATGACGTCACCGAGCTGGCACTCCTCCTGTCCAGGTGGCTGCTTAACAGACACAGCATAACTGAATAAGAAAGATAACACTGGTCTCCATGACAACTATCAATAATCTACCATAACACACAGGCCACCACGATACACAAATTGAGATTGGCCAACTCAAGCACTACAATTCTGAGATACCCGCAAACTAGAACTTTGGGGGGAGGAGGGGGCGTGGTATGAGTGCAGGGAACCCACCACCACATTATACACACATGTCAACTGCAAGATGCATCCTCAGGTCAAAAATATTAAAAGCGGCAGCAGGGAGAGGGACACACAAAGACAAGTGTCAGATCAGACATAACATGGCATTTGTCAACTACACCCTTTTGTTCGGGAAGGGACCACCATGAAACGTACTCAGACATACCGATCCTGGATGTACATTACAAGTCAGCTTGAAGACAAACTAAAGAGCTGCTTCCAGATACTTAGATAGTCGCACAGATGATCACAGCCGTGTCCAAGTACCTTTTCGAGATCTAAAACTATTCAGTACTGCAACAAGACTGAGTCAAAACCCAAAGACGCAAAAGGAGAAATAGATTTCAGTTTGGTTTTTATGGCACACACACACCCCCCAATTTCATTGTGCACACAAAAATTTCAGAGAACGTAAAACACAACTAATGATCTAAATTACTTTTATGCAGCTGTGATGCACAGAAAGATGAAAATCCAAATTTTAAGTGTCCATGACGAACAAAATGAAACCTCTGTACTGCAAGTGAAAGTAAGTCTAATTTACTCATTCCCCACCCCACGCCTTTGTTTTGGAAAAAGTCCACTCCTGTTTTCACCTATCCCGCAACTTCCCACGTTGGTAGGGAGCTCCTAAAAGGCAAGAGTGGCAATGCACCGACCTTGATATCCTTAAATACAAAGCACACAGCAGGGCCCTTGATGAACATATGTTCATCACCCTATCAGTATCTGTTCTGAACAAGTGCTCTCATTTTTCACCCAAAGCCTCTTGAATTTGCTTTTATATTAAGAAAAAGTTTACCGTAGAAATATAGAAAAATATAAGTAAAATCAAAAAGATGAAAATTACCCATAATCCCTTTACTCAAAAATAACTGTTATTATCCTGATATGTACCCAGTTACATTTTTTCTATGCATAAACACATACACACATGCACATGTGTGTGTGCATATATATACATGTGTATATACATATACACATATATATGTATACATACACATGTGTATACATATATATATATACATATATATAGTTTGTTTTTTTCACAGTAGTCTTCACATCCAGCACAAAGCCCAACGTGGGGCTTAGATCCACAACCCTGAGATCGAGACCTGAGCTGAGATTCAGAGTCAGATGCTTAACTGGCTGAGCCACCAGATGCCCCTCTATGCATAAATACTCTTAACCACAATAGGACCGTATGGCACCCCCCATTTTGTAACCCACTTTTTCCAACTATATGAGTGACATCTCCACATTATTAAATCCTCTCCAATATCTCCCCAACCCACCAGCCACCCCCATGGGTGGTGCACGCTCTTCTCTACCTCACTTCTCAAAGGAAAGGAAAAGCTCCTACTCTGAGTTCAGTGTTCTCTTCCACTATTAACAGTCGGCGGAATTAAGACATCATTCCCAAAGGCAGACAGCATGGCACATACCAATTTCTCGATTATGGGGATAAACATACTCTACAACACAGAATCAACCCAGGGTTCAGCTCCCTTCAGAGAGTGCCTCATTCAAGAGCCACATCCGTTTATCCTCTGGAGTAACTAACAAATGGGGAGGAAGTACAGACGTGTAAAAACAACCCGACTGTAGTTGCGTTGGCATCCAATTATCACACACAATTCACGAAGCACAAAAGGAACTGGAGAATGATAAAAGGAAGCAAATGGAGTCCCGGTTTTGCTTTTTCTTGAAACCTCACACTCCTTCCCCTTTCCAACCCAAACCGCCGAAGATCAAGTTGGCGCAGTGATGGCACCTGGAGATGAATCACTTATTGAGAGAGAGAGAGAAAAATGGAGCCTCAGAAAAGGAAGCCAACATACACCGGTTCTAAAGGTAGTCGGGAGATTGGAGACTAAGTAGGTGGCTCTCCAAATTCCGCGAGGTACACACTGAGCGCTTACTAAGCAAATTCTCTAAATAGCTTAGGCTTGCTTTTGTTTTCTGGAAGGGGTGGAGGGAGGACCACCAGACCGAAATAACTTCCAGCGTTTAAAACAAGACTTACGCACGTTGAGTAAAACTAACCCATTCAGAAAACATCTTCATTTAAGCAGGAAAAACTAATAGAGAAGATCTTCACCTTCTACGTCACCTCTGACCCAAGCCTGTCTTCACTAGAGCCCTCACACTGGTGACTTCCAACAGGTGCCAACATGTACATTAACACTTGAAATCTTACGGACCACGGAACAAAACTAAGTTTGCATTTTAAGACGTCAATTCCTAACAGATGTTCCACAGAGGCCCGCCAGGTAGGAACGTGCATCTTCCCAGCCACGGAGGCCACCTCAACGCCTCACCCGCAGCGCAAGGCCAGCTTCGCAAAGCGCCCTCAAAGACACGCTACAAAACGGGACCCAGAGCTTCATCCAAGGAGACCGGGAAGGCCAGGCCTTGAATGCCGCTGAAACTGGGAAGTAAAATGTGCAAATCGTGCTACCGAAGGCCAAGACCGAGGCTCACAAACACAAGTGAGCCCTTGTCACTGCACCACAAGGTCCCCCCCTCAGTCTGGAGGCAGCCAGTCCCGCGCAGAGGCAGAAAAAACACACGGCCTCCCCCCGGTGGACAGGAGGGGGGTGGACACATACCTGAGTCACTCCAGTGCACCTGGGAAGCCATGGTCCGCCACAGCTGACATCACAGGTGATGGGGACACCACCCTGACCTGTGATGGCCAGTGCATCCCCGTCATGGACCACTATCCCCACAAGCCACTCTAAGTGCCTCCTTTACAGGGTGGCTTTCACATCGCAGCATTTTACACTAAGAACAAAGTCACTTTTCAATGGCCCCTTTTTCTTGAAGGGGCGACATAAAAATACAAGCTCTCTCAGTGGATCTCAGTGACTGCCAAGAAGTCACCCAACCCTGAATGTGGTGACAGCGAGGGAATCGGATAGTCTCACCATCAAACTCGGCAAGTTCTGAATCAATACAGGACCTTGGAGTCAGGGACAAAAGGTCGACCTGAGTGTCACGTCTAAGCTAGTTACCCCAGATACACTTAGGTAATGTGGCTTTCCTCACCTAAAGGTATTACAGTAACAGCCAGCATTCAGGCCACTCAGGATCAGAACAAAACATCACAGCTATAACGAGGTCCTATACATTCATAAAAGAAGTGTCCCGGATCTTTATACCACCGATTTTCTCTCTGCTAGAACCTGAGCTACAGTCTTACCTCAGGAATCAAGAAGATCTCCAGCAATCAAGCACCCAGGAGTGGCGAGAATTATTAGTTCCTTCCCAAAGCCCATGATGGCCATTCTGGAACAGTCCGTATAGAACCAGCATTATTTAGAAGTCCCTAGGCACCCAAGAAAGGACACGGCAGTGTTTCTCAGAAGGACCATTTCCGTGTGTGTTTGTGGGTACCCCCCCCCCAACAACCAGCACAACCAAGTGCCTTCCCTCTTCTAAATTTAATAGGCTCTGGAGAAGGGCGAACCTTAGAGAAAGGATGATGCTTGAAACTGATCACGTTGACACACATCACTTTAGGTATTGTTACCCAACTAATTTTTTCTTTTTTCAGTTTGTAGGAAGATACTGGTTTCTTAAATGTACGTGATCTTCATCTCTAAATTCGGCTCCCATTTCTACATCCCCCCAACAAGCAACTCCCAACCAAGGGTAACATCATTAAACAGTACAAACATTGCCACCTATAGTCAGAAAGTGAGATCTATTTGTTTATACGGTGACCTGGAAGAGAAACAATACAAAAACAGAAAGTAACATTTGGTCACCCTTCTCCCAGCCTCCACCAAGCCTAACATCCGCATACTTATTGTCATCGTTACAGTATGCATATATCATGTTGATCCTCTTTAATACAGATTGTCAAAAGATCATGTAGTTGGCTTTATTATCGATTAAATAGATCACTAAGGCAAAAACACGTCAAAGACCCACCACATCAAGAACACTTGAAAACCCTCCTATTCATCCAGGACCCCGAATTCAGAGGCACCAATAAAGTCTGTTAAAACAGATCTTCTAACTCAAAATAAGAATTGTAAGACAATCTCGACGTCTCGAAACTGACTGGTTTCTCTACTACCATGCTGCTATGTTGTTTAAGAACTGCACCATGCGGGGGGCGCCTGGGTGGCTTGGTCGGTTAAGCGTCCGACTTCGGCTCAGGTCATGATCTCACAGGCCGTGAGTTCGAGCCCCGCGACGGGCTCTGTGCTGACAGCTCAGAGCCTGGTGCCTGTTTCAGATTCTGTGTCTCCCTCTCTCTCTGCCCCTCCCCTGTTCATGCTCTGTCTCTCTCCGTCTCAAAAATAAATAAACGTTTAAAAAAAAAAATTAAAAAAAAAAAATAACTGCACCATGCGGGAAGGCTATTAAACAGGCAGTGAGCATAAGGTTTCTCCCCTCAATGGCATGTGACATCATTCTCTAATGCCCGGGATTTCTCGCTGGAGATTCCTCCTGACTACACGTCAAGCATATTAATGCTCCCAAAATCACAGAACCACCCTGCAAGGAAGTTTCCTGGTGATGTGGGTCCTCACCACACTGAGAAGATGCCCGGCTACCATTCAACCTCTTCCCTTTAAATTCTGCCATGGTAGGGGCACCCGGGTGGCTCAGTCAGTTAAGCATCCGACTTCGGCTCAGGTCATGATCTCACAGTCCGTGAGTTCAAGCACCGTGTCAGGCTCTGTGCTGACAGCTCGGAGCCCGGAGCCTGCTTCAGATTCTATGTCTCCCTCTCTCTGACCCTCCCCCGTTCATGCTCTCTCTGTCTCAAAAATAAACATTAAAAAAAAAATTTTTTTTTTTTTTTAACAAATTCTGCCATGGTGAAGAAACCAGGATTGTCTGACGATTCCTGTTTTAATGCTGTCCTTACCCCTTTGGGCAAAATGATTTTTATTCCTTAAGGAAACTGCTTTTCAGTAACAGGAGAATTCAGAACATTCTGACTAAATAAAACTGAAGAGGATATAAATTAAAATATCGATTTCTACAAATTCCATTGAACTCCTGAAAAAAAATAAAAAATCTAACGAGAGTAGAATTTAAGACAATGTGTTATATTCGCCCATTTATAAAACTGCTTTTAGGAATGCCTGGGTGGCTCAGCTGGTTACGATCAGACTTTGGCTCAGGTCATGATCTCACAGTTCGTGAGTTCGAGCCCCACGTCAGACTCTGTGCTGACAGCTTGGAGCCTGGAGCCTGCTTGGGATTCTGTGTCTCCCTCTCTCTCTCTGTCCCTCCCCTGCTCATACTCTCTCTCCCTCAAAAATAAACAAACATAAAAAAATATATAAATGAAAAATAACTGCTTTTAAATATCACAATAAAACCTAGGCCCTTTTAGAGTTTTTCTTAAATGTTACCAATCATGATGCAGGCTGTCACTGGGGTAAGCCCGTGTCCTGGGCACAGAGCATACCAGCCAGCACTGCTAGGCCTGATTCAGGCATTTGGGCTTGGAACAAATGGGCAAGTCTTATCTCCCTCTACAAAACTGCTTTTCAGCATCCACCCTTAGATCCAAACAGTATCTAAACTAATTTCCAAAAGCAATCTTGTGATCGCTTTTGCACAGCCGCAGAGACAGCATGCAGGGTTTCCCAAGTGATCTCTTGAAAACACACACAGACCACTTTTTAAAAAATTAACGACGCCTCTGAATTACTTACAGATGGCTATTCAGGTGGTCTCTCTTGTGGGCTCCCTGCTTCTTCTCTGCCAATGTCCAGTCAAGACCATTTCCCGCGTGCTACCCCTTTTCGCAGTAACAGAAAGGCAAAAATCTGACTAGCAACTGACTTGAAAGTGTTGAATGACTGGTGTATTATTTGAAACTGACGGCCCAGGGTTATCTCAGGTTTCTAATCGGAGTCACGAATTCTAAAACACCCTGAAATAAGGATGCTTCATGAAATTAATGGTATAACACGGTGTGACAGCAATTTTTTTTTCATTCTTTCTTAGTGGTACGTAAAATAATGGTGCATCTTCAAGTTGGCAGCCTCTTAAAGAAAACAGACCTGCGCCAACCTTCAGTGCTTGTTATGAAGGAGGTAATTATATGCAGGCGAATAAAGAGAAACCTGGAATAGGGTGTAGGGGACATCTCCAGGGCAACGCCTAGGACCCACTAATTGTTGCCAGGTGAGAATGGAGCCCCAGTGAGGTGAGATTTTTACCATTTTCTGTAAAAACTCCCAAGTTTTAAAACACAATGGAGACCATGCTAAGAAAGCCTCCTGGTCAATGCAGACCTAGAGGTCATTCAGTTTACAACTCCTGATGTTTATCGCCATTGCAAATTAACCTCAACAACCCAGCTATGAAGACCTTTCAAGATAACTTGGAAGGGAGGAAGCATGTTCAAAGCTAGGGCTGTGTGATCAACAGAACGGGGTTCAGGGCCCAATTCCGTAACTTCCTCGCTGTGTGGCCTTATACAGGTCACTTAACATCTCTGAGCTTCCATTCCTCACCTGTAAATCTTAGCACGCCTCACAGTGGGTTCATGAGGATTGAATGAGACAAGTACATCAAGGCCTAACATGGTGCTAGGTATAGAGAAAGCATATGAAACCATCGCCAATTATGCTGGTTTGCATAAATTACAGACGGAAGGTGTCAAAGGACTATCCCACGTCAGCCTGGCCTTCATTTCTATGCCATTTACCTCCCCGTAACCACCCCAAAAATGCCACATCTAATAAGAAAGCTGTCATTGAGACTTTAGTATTTCACCCAGCAAAAATCTCTTCCATAAAGGATTTCCAAAATCTTAGAAAGGATGTTGTAATAAAAGGTTTCAGAAGATCAACAGTAACACTCCCAAGTAAACTGCCAAAATGTGCTACGGGATTGCCATTAAATAAATAAATACACAAAGCAAAACAAAAAACTGCCAAGGAAACGTGCCAGACGCAACTGGTCCAACCATTCGGATTCCAAACCCCATCTGATGCTGGGCCCGGAATCACAAAATCTGGCCAATCTGCTCATCTAACACCCAAAGTCCTTCACCTGACGGCAATTTCAAATTTGGTTTCCTGAAGGTGACCCGATTTACACCAGTAAATAGGAATAATAACTCACTGAGGAACCTCAGCCGGAAAGACACAAAAAATAAACAGTACGTGCATTCACACAAGCAAAGTCCACATTTAATCCCTTCCATTCTACAAGCTGGAGAGACCTAGGAGCAAGGTCCTCCGTCTTGGCATCCACTGCACCAGCAGCAGCACTTACAGCTAAAGAAGCTTTCCGAGAGGGGATACAAAACCTGAGTGCCCTCCAAACACACAGTGCTCTCCCATCAACTTCCAACGAAAAAAACAAACTTACTTCTAAGAAATGTGTCAGGTAGGGACACCTATTTTGCTAAGAGGTGCATAAGATAACTGTGTGGCAATCAAAACCTCCTCCTGTGTGATGTCCTGCAGCACATCGAGTGCCCGAGCTGAGGTACACCCATATTTAATACGCCTGGAAAAAACAGCCTCAGCCAGTCTGCTTTCGGAGCCTGTGAAGATCTGTCATTTGTTTCCTTCCACAGGCTAACTCAGAGAGACCAAACAAACTGTGCAAATTCCACAATTTGTTAATATTCTACGAAGGCATTCCCTGATTTTCCAAAGGATAACCTGACAGTGCAAAATCTCCCATAAAAAGCAAATACCATAGAAATGGGAAGTCATCAAAACAGCCCTGCCTTATTTTCTCACTGGCGGGGGAAGCTGAAAAAACACAACAGATGTGAGTTGCCTTTTGTAATACAACGTGCAGGGGGTGGGGGTGGGGGGCGTGGAATCTAAATAGTTCTAGCGACACAGCCATCACTCAATAAAATGTCTTCGTCACCTCGTGCTGCTCCCCATACAGCCCCAAACATCCCTCTAGCAACATGCAGGAATGAACCCAGTCATACATATACACACAAACCCCAATGCTGTTTGTATTTCATCCTTCACTCTCACACTGGACGCCAGTTAAGAAGATCTGTGTTAACTCAAGCCGCAAGGTGCACTCGAGGTAGAAGGGGACACTGGATGTACATGTAAAGAAAGATTAAACAGGGATGTACATAGCATTCCTTGATCCCGTTAAATTTCCCAAAACACTCTTAATAGTAATATATTTTTTTCAGGGAGCTTTGAAAATCATGTAAAAAAGCGAGAGAGACCAAAGATGAAATAAATGCAGCGGTCTTCCCCCACAATACCTCAAAAGCCCTTTGTTTAGGAATGTCTGTATCTCAGCACCTTCCTAAAAGCTCGCTGCCTGCCATCTACTGCTGCTCATTAAATGGAGAAGTGGAGAGTGAAAGGGGAAGCTCCGGCAGAGGAGCCTGCCGGGGAGAGCAGCACCCCCTGGGTAAAAGAAAACAATGGTCCTTTCACCCATCCCCAGGTGACTGCTCTAAAAAAGGAAATTATTTTACCCGAGCACAGCATGGCAAAATAATCGAAAACGTAAATCACACATTATTTGCACTGCGATCATTCTCTGATAAAATACACATCACAGCAAGCTTTACCTAGCTGTTAAGGAAAAAAAAAAAAAAAAGCCATACCCCCAAACACCCTCCCCACCCCAAGATAACTATTCTATTACACACTTACAAAGCACGCGCGCGCACACACACACACCCCATACCAGAAAGCTGGTGAGAGAGAAGCCATAACGTGGGCAGGTCTAGATAATAGCCTTCCGTGAACCCCACCCCCAACCCCGGAGAAAGAGAGGACCTCAGAAAAGAAAGGAGAGGAAGAAAGGGAAAGCCACAAATCCTCGGGTTTCCAGGCATCAACTTTTCATGAAATGAACAACCAGGATAGGAAATACCTCCCTGCTGAGTAATGCTTCATGGGTTGTAAATTCACCTCTCGAAAGGGGAGCCAGACCTGAGCGCGCACCCCGCCAGATGGCAAACCCCTCCTACCTGCTCCATCCAGCCTGCCGGTCACGCCGCGCCAGCGACAGGCCTCCCACCCCCCCTTTTTGGCCGCGCAACACACCAATAAGAGCCGAGCGTGGCTGGTCGAGAGAGGGCTCAGCAGCGATTTACCAGGATCGCTTCGAAAAGGAGGAGTGGGAAACTGCGAGGAGTGAGGGTAAAAACAAAGCTCTTTCCAGTCGAACCGGCAGCCTTGGAGGCGTGGCTTATCTGATTTGCTTTATTAATAAAAGAGCTCAATTGAGCTTTTGTCTCTACCCCGGAGGTGCCGGGCTTTAAATCCTTGGGAGGAAAGAAAAAGGAAAAAAAAAAAAAAAAAAAAAAATGGCAGGGCTGCAAGCTTCCCCCAAGTTTCCAGTAGCACCTGCCACCACGCCAGCCGTCCTTCCCCACCGAAAAGACCCCGAGATCCACTCTCCTGGTTTCGACTCTGCAAGCCGAAGGGACAGACACACCCAGCTCGAGCGTGTCGCCTACTCCCACCGTGATAAGCACACATTCATCAAGAGCACTTGCTGACTCGATCGCTGGAAAGTTCCAAAGGGGAGACAATTCAGGCTCCTCCGCGGCCCCGCGCTCCCCCGCGCGGCGCGGGCCCCCAGCCGAGACCCAGACGTGACATACATCATGGACTCCCGGGCTGGAGGGGCGAGAGGCGGAAAGTTGCCCAACAGCCCGGGAGACGCTGCTGGGAGAGGAGGGGGAACAGGCGGCCAGAGAGGCGCACGCGCCTTCCTCCCACTCCCAAAGCAAGGAGCAGCGGGGCGAACCCCGGCTCGAAGGGCGTCGCGCCGCTTTATTTACAAACAATGCGCACCGCTAGGGTTTGGGGGCGCAAGCGCCGGGCGGAAGGGCCCGAAGACCACCCCCCCCCCCCCAAGCCGGGCCCCAACCGCAGAGCACACCCGCCTTTGAGGTTCCGCCGCAGGCGCTGGAGACGCGCACCCGGGGTTCGGCCCGATCCCCACCCCCTGCCGGCGCGGGACAGGAACTCCCCGGGGAGTCCCAGGAGGGAAGGGACACCGCTCACCTCATCTTCCGAAAGTCCGTAGATCTCCTCCCCGAGCCCGGTCGCCATGGAGCCGGCGCCCCGCGAGGGCTCGGAGGCGCTCCCGGGCGGCTGGGCTGCGGCGCGGGCGGCCGGTCTTCTCTCCTCCTCGGCTCCCGGCCTGCGCGCGTCCCGCCGGGGGAGCCGCCGGACGCCGGCAGGTGAGGGAGCCCGAGCGCGCGCTGCGGCCGCTGCCTGCGCCGCTTCTTCCCGGAAGGCTGCGGGGCCGTACGGGTTGGCGGTCCGGAGAGCGCGCCGTGCAGCGGGCGGCGGCAAGGAGCCCGCCGGGCTTTCCCTCCCCGCTCGCCCGCCCGCAGCACTCCACCCCTCTCGGAGCCTGCTCTCAGATCTCCGGAACCCGGCTCGCCCGCCCCCTCGCTCGCTCCCTGCGGCCCCCGCTCTCTCCGCCCAGTCCTCCGCCTCCTCCCACCCGGCGCCCAGAGGGGACCCTCCCCGCCTCGCCGGGGCGGGCACACGCGCCCCCCAAGCCAATCACAGGCCGGACTTGGGGGCGGGCCGCGGGCTGCGGGGTGGCGGGGCTCTGCCCCCACGCCCACCCCACCCCCCAGGCCTCCAGCGTGGCTCTCTAGGGCTCACCCGGCCGCAGAGCGGGTCAGCCTGGGGCGTGGGTTTGGCCTTCCGAGCTGACCCACCCTCCTCTCTCGCTTGCCCTCTGCTTTGGGGAAGGGGCGACCTGGGCATTTGGGGGGCGGCGGGGGGTGGGGAGGCTGAAGGCATTTTCCCCGGTGGGGGGGGGGGGAACTCCACTCAGTTCATTCTTCTTCCCCACGGGCTTTTTACCCAGAGCCCTGAGCTCGCAGTAAATGTTAAAGGAGGAAATATGGATGTTTCTAGACCCCTTTAAATAATCTTGGCCACCCCAGCAAGCCGGACTTGACTACGGTGTCAGTTCCCTGGAGCCGATCCGCCGGGCCTGGCCGCCTGCAGGGGAGAGGCTGCCCCGGTGTGGCCGCGAGTCGCCACTGCCTGTGTCAACCTTACAGGGCACAAAACCAACACAGCGCCAACTCTGGGTACACACTCACCCACTCGAAAACAGACAGCTTGGTTCTTTGAATAAAAGGCAGCTCATTTGTGAGCTGCAACGTGAAATATCAAACTCAAGTTTAAGGTTATCCTCTGCATATGCAAACTATTAAGATGTCTTATTAGCCACCGTAAGATTTCTTCCTCACTTCCAAGCTACTGTTTCTTCTACAGCAAGCAGTTCATTTTAATCCTTCAGATTTACAAGAACGCCAGAGACTACTTTAAATAAATGAAAGAAATTCATCACTCGACTTTTTTTCCAGGAAGCCTTTCCTTAAATTTAGATGTTAAGTGCAGTTGGGAGTTAAAAAAAAAAAAAAAAAAGAACGGGCCATTTTCCTTTGAAAAGAAACCTCGGAATGCCTACTTGGGTATTAACTGGGTGCTTTTAAAATCTTTCAAGAAGGAACTCACGTGATCCTAGAGAATCGTTATGCCTGTTCCCAGCTACTTTACTAAAATATCTGCCGTATGCCCTGCTAGATCATTTTCCGATCCAGCAGGAAGAAAATGGACATATCCAACCTCACTTAAACTCTTTGCCTCCCAATGACATTACACTGGCTTAAAACAATGTGCTCTAGGTATAATGGGTCTCAAGGCTTAGCCCCATGGAGTTAATACCTCTCAGAAGACTTCTTGTTCAGGAATCATGGGCCATTAAATCAACAGTACTTAGATACCGCAAAAACCCAACTGAGGGGGGAAAAATCATCTTTACCGAGGAGCACTTAAGACAGATCTCTTCATTCTTTGTACACAGCCCCAATTCTAACATGCTCTTCACGGAGCCTGAGACTCCTATAGGATTCACTGCTTCTTTACCTCACTAGCCAGGCCTTTGTCAAACTTTGTTACCTTTATGGGGGGCAGGGGGTAAGTACTCGATTTTCAAGTTTTCTAATAGAGAATTGAAATTTCTAACAATATTCCTACATCCCGGAGGTGCATAGTTCCAAGCGTTATCCCTGGGGGAGACCATAATATATGGGAACTGTAGAGGTGGGTCATACTTCCTCCCTGGTTCCTGCTCCCACACCCCCACCCTAACAGCCTACACCCACCCACCGGCACTCTTGGGTCATGTCCTTGGCTTTCCCTAAGGAAAGGCTATTAGAAACTACAAGAGGAAACTTGCCATACGTCATTTATTGTAAGGGTGTTTATAAAACTGTGATTCATAACATCATTCGATGACTCCTGTAAGAACACTCGTAACATTTCAGATCTGTGAAGAAAAGTTTCCTTGGGGCACCTGGGTGGCTCAGTCGGTTAAGCGTCCGACTTCAGCTCAGGTCATGTTCTCACAGCTTATGAGTTCGAGGCTCGTGAGTTTGAGCCCTGCACCAGGATCTGTGCTGACAGCTCAGAGCCTGGAGCCTGCTTCAGATTCTGTCTCCCTCTCTCTCTGCCCCTCCTCCGCCTGCACCTGCTCACTTGCACGCGTGCTCTCCTTCCCTCTCTCTAAAATAAACATTAAAAAAAAAATTTTTTTTTTTTTTTTTCAAGAAAAGCTTTCTTTCTTCCAAGGGACTGGGAAGCTTTTACGTATGGATGACAAGAACTATTTCAGATGATTATTTTTCTATTTACCCTGGCCACCAGGAAACAGAACCAATCTTCTGGCCTTAAGCCATAAAAGAACCCATAAAAAATGAAATCAGGGGCGTCTGGGTGGCGCAGTCGGTTAAGCATCCGACTTCAGCCAGGTCATGATCTCGTGGTCCGTGAGTTCGAGCCCTGCGTCAGGCTCTGGGCTGATGGCTCAGAGCCTGGAGCCTGCTTCCGATTCTGTGTCTCCCTCTCTCTCTGCCCCTCCCCCGTTCATGCTCTGTCTCTCTCTGTCCCAAAAATAAATAAACGTTGAAAAAAAAATTAAAAAAAAAAATGAAATCAGTCCCCTTCGTAATTACGTACCAGCTTTCCCCCAGTGCAATGGTTCTGTATGCTGGATGCACATTGTTACCATCTGGGGAGGTTTAAAATTACCCAGTGCCCAGTAACAAGGGCTCAGTTGCTAACATAGGAGACCATGATTGCATTGGTTCAGAGTAGGCACACAGGCATCAGTAGTTACAATGGCTTCCCTGGTGAGGCTAATGTGCATGTTGAGTTGAGAATGATAGCCTCTGCCAGTGGTTCCCAAACTTTACTGCAGATAGGAACACCGGGGGAGATTTAAAACTATTATTCTCTACCTTCTTCTCCCAGCCACTGATCTAACTGGTGTGGGGTGCCACGTGGGCATCAGGAGTTTTAGAGGCTCCCCCCAGGGTTTGTCAAGTACAGCAAAATGTGGGGACCTCTGGCCCAGACTAATATTCCTATTCTTCACATATTTTCTATGATCTTGATTTTTTAATGTAGAGACCATTGCAGATTATACACATACTCAAATCCTCTGTGGAATGAGGTAGGATGTAAACGAATGTACTTAATGTGACTAGAATTGCTGATGAGTCCTACCTGCTATTCTGAGGTCTCAGAATAGCAATCCAGTGTTTTGGAAAGAAGTAGTGTGGGGAGAACAACCCCTAAGAGAAACTCTCTGGCATTCTCATCCAAAGCAAAATCACTCTGGCATCCTCTGGTCAGGTTCCCATCTACCCAACATAGATCCTGACTTTATGTTGTTCTCTAGAATTGGTTCCATTTTGTTCCCTTTGGAGGCTGCCTTTAAAACATTGAAGATTTGATGCTGTGGGTGTTTGGTAAACGCTCTTCATCAGATCATCAGAAATGAAAAATTAGCAAGAACAATTTTAAAGTACAACGGGTGATCACAGATAGGGAACATTTTCCTGTGAAACCTCTTTACAAATTTTAGCTTACTGTGCCTTTTTTAAATTTTTAATTTTTTTTTTTTTTTGAGAGAGAGAGAGAGGGAGAGAAAAACGCGTGAGTGGGGGAGGGTAAGAGAGAGAGGGAGACACAGAATCCAAAGCAGGCTCCAGGCTCCAAGCTGTCGGCACAGAGTCTGTCGCAGGGCTTGAACTCAGGAATCGTTGAGATCATGACCTGAGCCAAAGTTGGATGCTTAACCGACTGAGCCACCCAGGAGACCCTAACTATGTATGTCTTAATCAAGCCTAGGAGGTACCCAAAGCTGAATAATCCATAGTGTCATATATTTGCATAAGTTTCATAAAAATAGCACAACATTTTCCTACTCAGTTTTGGGTGACTTGGGTTCTTTAAAAAGAAAGCGTGTGAAATAGGCCTTTTGAAAATGACCACGTACCTGTAAAAAAAAAAAAAAAACTGATGTCATCTTGGAACTTAGCAGCGTTCGTGGACACATAGAGAAAACTCACAAATTTAAGGTGTTTCCGATTATACAAGGAAATAAACCATCTTTCAAACTTTGGACAAGTATAGAGGTGGGCAACAAAGAGGGACTTGTAAATAGTTAATCTTTTCGTACAAAAATAGCTAAGCTTCTTAAGAATCACATCTTGAACACCTGTGTGCTGTTCTAAAACACCTGCATGCACTCTAAAAATATCTGAGACATAGATATCGGATTCCTAATTTTTCCCAGTCTGACTCAATACTTGCCTCTTAACTGGCTATGTTACCTATTTTCCTTTTAAAACAATATTTCTAAGATATCTAAATTTGCTTCCACATTTTTACTGTATTTTTCCTTACTTTTAAAGGAGTCTTTTCATTGAATTGTGCTAATGTTGTTTTTTTTAATTATTATATTTATTGGGATGCTTATCACTGCATCTCTACTTTTTACAGTTTAGTTTTTGTTTGTTTGGTGTTAAGTAATCTCTACACCCAACATGGGGTCAAACTCAAGACCCTGAGATCAAGAGTCACATGCTCTTTCAACTGAGTCAGCCAGGTGCCCCATTTTACTGTTTACTTTTAACATTTTATATGCACGTCTAACTTGAAAAATAAAAAGTTGGTATCTTGGGGTGCCTGGGTGGTTCAGTTGGTTGAGCGTCTGACTCTTGGTTTTGGCTCAGGTCATGATCTCACGCCTTGTGGGTTCTGTGCTGACAGCACGGAGCCTGCTTAAGGTTCTCTCTCCCTCTCTCTCTGCCCCTTACCTTCTCAAGCTCTCTCACAGTCTGTCTCTCTCTCTCAAAAATAAATTAATAAACATTTTTAAAAAGTTAGTATCTTAACCCCCCCATCAGAACAATTCAAGAAGCTTTAAACACCATTTATGATTATCAACTCTTTTCGTGGTATTACTATCCAGTTTTTTTCTGTACTTTTTTAAACCACCAAATTAGATATTTTCATATTCTACTTCTTTTTCATTTTGCTTTAGCAATGTGTTTTGTGGTTTCGCTTCTAAGGATTCCTTGTTGCTTCTTAGACATTCTTCTGAGATCACTTTGCTTCTTCCTGAGGAACATAATTTTAAATTCTTTTAGTAAAGGCCCATTGGTGATAAACTCTCAGTTTCTGTTTATCTGAAAACGTCTATATACATAGAAGATGGTAAAACTTATCGATTACAAGCAGACTGAACGTGGTTATGGAATGTGGAATGTTCTTAATGTGACTATTCTCACTGACCTTACCCAACCCCACCACTCTGAAGTCTGAAGTTCATAAATTATTCTGACGGTAACAGGGGGGACAAAACAACCCTTAAGAAAAACTCTAGTCTTACCCAAGTGAAAATGATGGTCTCGTTCTCTGCACTTTGAAGACGCCGTTCCTCTGATTTCTGGCTTCCATTGCTGGTGATGAATGGGCAGCTTTTGCTTCCTTGGTAGGTCATTTGTCTTATCTTTAGCTCCTTTTCATTCTTGGTGTTCTGAACATTCTATGATGTGTCTATATGTGGCTTTCTTTTTATTTATCCTGCCTAGTATACCTCGCACCTTCTCTGTGGATTGAAAGTTTTTCCTATTTAGGGGCGCCTGGGTGGCGCAGTCGGTTAAGCGTCCGACTTCAGCCAGGTCACGATCTCGCGGTCCGTGAGTTCGAGCCCCGCGTCGGGCTCTGGGCTGATGGCTCAGAGCCTGGAGCCTGTTTCCGATTCTGTGTCTCCCCCTCTCTCTGCCCCTCCCCCGTTCATGCTCTGTCTCTCTCTCTAAAAAAAAAAAAAAAAATTTAAAAAAAAAAAAATAAAAAAAAAAAAAAAAGAAAGTTTTTCCTATTTGGAAAATGCCCCACTTTCAACTCTTCAAATATTGATCTTTTTTTTCCATTCTCTCTATCTGTCCCTCTGGGATCCCAATTAATCACATGTAGGCCTTCTCATTGTATTGCCAGTGTCTCTTACCCCCTTGAACATGTACTTCACATCCTCCTCTGTGCTCTGTTCTGAGTGCTTTATTCAGAGCTCTCTTCCACTTTCCTAAACCACCATTTTGCTCTCTTGTGTTTTGGTTTTAGCCCATCGATTGAGTTTTTATTCAATAACTATGTTTTTCATATCTAAAACTGTTTTTCTTACCAGCCTCATCATTTTGATTTTGTTTTCCCACTTCATTAAATAAGTCACGACTAAGTTTTATGCCTTACTAATACTAAGATCTGAAAGTTTGGAATGTGTCTCTCCTTCTTTCTGCTGACTCTCACTCGTAGGGAGTGAGTGACTTCATTCCGTGTGTTTGTCATAAACTAACATGGCTGTGGACTTATTTAACCTTAGTCCGGGGGAATCCAAGAGGGATCTGTGTTTGCTTCTGCCAAGAACCACTTTTTTGACTTGTTTCAGAGTCACGCTTTCATACAGAAGGCTCGGGTTCAGCCACTTGCCCGAAAACTACTCTCCCCTTGATTGTGGTGCTGATGCAGCATTTATGTGCTGCTTACTGCCGCATTCTTTGGTTTCAGCTAACTTTTTCAGGGTGGAGGAGTATGACCCATTCACTACGGTTCAGCAAATACTCACTTCCTCACCTCTGGGAGGAATACATGTTCCTACCCCAGGGATATCACACTTGACCATGTAACTTACTCTGTTCGCTAGCCTAGGGGTAGAAGGCACAGGCGGCCAGTTCAAAACAAAGAGGCTTTGCAAGTTTTGCCACTTCTTCTGCGCTCCCACCGTCCACCATTGAGAACGTGACATCCCAGCTGAGGGTTGCTCCTAAGCCTGGGTCTCAGAATGACACACAAGAAACAGACCTGAACCTTAACCTCAGCCTAGAGCAGCGTCACCCAACTTAGCTGCCCGTATGCTGTGTGTATTAGAGATATAGGTTATCGTAGCCGCTGTGGTTTTTGAGATTTTTGCTATGCACCATTATTGCAGCCTAAGCTAAAATGCGGAACGTCTGGGGACTAAATAACTGCAAACCTAACAACCCGTTTTAAAAATCAAGATAGGGGCGCCTGGGTGGCGCAGTCGGTTAAGCGTCCGACTTCAGCCAGGTCACGATCTCGCGGTCCGTGAGTTCGAGCCCCGCGTCAGGCTCTGGGCTGATGGCTCAGAGCCTGGAGCCTGTTTCCGATTCTGTGTCTCCCTCTCTCTCTGCCCCTCCCCCGTTCATGCTCTGTCTCTCTATCCCAAAAATAAATAAACGTTGAAAAAAAATTTTTTTTAAATCAAGATAGTGGGGCACCTGGGTGGCTTAGTCAGTTAAGCTTCTGACTTTGGCTCTGGTCATGATCTCCTGGGTTGTGGGTTCAAGCCCCGTGCCGGGCTCCATGTTGCCAGTGCAGAGCCTACTTGAGATTGTCTCTCTCTCCCTCTCTCTCTCTCTCTCTCTGCCCCTCCCAGACGTGTGCTTTCTCTCTCTCTCAAAATAAATAAATAAACTTGAAAAAAAACAAATCAAGACAGTGTATAGTAGGGAGACCCTTCTGAGCAGCTAGACCAGCATCACACCCAGCTGAGAAAGCTGTTCACCTTATTTACAGACGAAGCACTTGAAATTTAATATAGATTTTCTGCCTAAAAGGGGCAAGTTTTGTTGTTTTAAATAATGCATTTACGATCTTATTCGTGCCTATTAACTTAGTCAATTTTAAAATCAGAGACCAAGCTCTGATTTCCTAGAAACTGGAGACTGTATTAGTTTCCAATGGCCACTGTAATACGTTCTTATACGCTTGGTGTTTTAAAACAACAGATGTCTGTTCTCTTACAGTTCTGGGAGCCAGAAGGCTGAAATCAGTATCAGTGGGCTGAAACCAAGGCTCCCGAGGTTCGAGGGGAGGATCTTCTGAATAAGGTTAACATTCACAGATTCTGGAGGCTAGGACCTAGACTTTTTGCCTTTTTTTTTTTTTTTTTTAGTTTATTTATTTATTTTTGACAGAGAGGAAGAAGTGATGATCGGCAGAGAGAGAGGGAAAGAGAGAAAATCCCAAGCAGGCTCCACACTGTCAATGCAGAACCCCATGTTGGGCTTGAACCCCAGACTGTGAGATTGTGACCTAGGCTGAAATCAAGAGTTGGACAATCGACCCACTGAGCCACCAAGGCACCCTGGACCTAGATATTTTTGGAGGCAGTTATTCGGCCAACCACAAAAAGTATGGTGATAAATTTCAGTCTAAACTTTTCCAGATGACACAAATGCTCAATTATTTGATCCGATTTTTTTGTAGAACGAGGAATATTTTTTTTTTCCTCCTTATGTTGCATTTTCATTGACCAGAAGCAAAATAAATTATGTCCTTCAACTCTGTGGTAGACCATCTGAAACAGCTCCTTTAATTAACAATTTTAACAAGTTCACTGATTGTGTTTTTTAAAAGTGTATCTGAGTGGCCTGAAAAATCTCTACTTACTTTAAAAGGTAAAATGTCTTTTCATTTTAGAACTCCTTTACCCTGCTGGTAACCTTTTAAAAGAGTGTCTTTGAAATGACATTCTTTACATTTATTATTTTATTAAAAACAGGTAGATTGAGACAAACCCATTGGACACCTCAACCAAGGGTGCCAAAGATTTCCCTAACAATGTTGAAATAGCTTTCTGCTGTGTGCTGGAAGAAGGACAAATTGGAGGAGTGGCATTGGGATTATTTCTAGAAGGATCTAGTTCCCAAAGGACTGGAAAAGAGAAAGACAATTTCACAGACTAGAAATCTTGAATTACCCGTGTTTTCATACTTTATGAGTTAGGGCTTGAGATAAACCAGCTCACACAGCTATTAGCGGGGAGCAAACATCTTAGGTTTTTCTCCACAATTTGTTTTCCGCCTCTCACCTCCAAACGCAATCCCCACGGTGCTCCCTGCCATCACTTCCCCCCACTTATCCTCCTATCTCTTTCCAGTGTTGTGTGCTGTTCGTTCAGTATCTCTGGTCCGGTCGTAATCTGATCCTAAACAGGGAGGACTCCTCCACCGGCTCTAGGGTTGGCTCACCAGCGTCCCCAGAACCCAGCCTCCGGGAACGTCTCACCATCTTATCAAGTTGATGCCATGGATCCCGGTGAGAAACTTCTCTGCCTTTCCAAGGAGAGCAAGACTTGAGAGCACAGGATTGGAATACCGGAGAGAAAAAAAAAAAAGCCGAAGGTTTGACAACAGACTCTGTCGGCAAGACTGTGGAGACACAACATTTTCACACATTCCTGGTGGGTGTATGAAATAATCCCTGTGAAGGAGAATTGGTCCGCGTCTGGCAAAAATTACACCGGTACAGTAATCCAGTGATCCCACGTGTAAGACTAACACCCTTGGTAGAACACCAAGTGTTGTGCATTTGAAACATTGAAAGACCCACGATCTCACGGTCCGTGAGTTCGAGCCCCGCGTCGGGCTCTGGGCTGATGGCTCAGAGCCTGGAGCCTGTTTCCGATTCTGTCTCCCTCTCTCTCTGCCCCTCGCCCGTTCATGCTCTGTCTCTCTCTGTCCCAAAAATAAATAAACGTTGAAAAAAAAAAAAAAAAAGAAACATTGAAAGACTGGAAAATGGCCCCATCTCTATTGATGCCCCTCAAGAGACAAGTGGTTGAATCAATTATGGATACGTCCACACGATAATTGTAAGAATGGAATTCTATGTAATTGTACGAATAAATTGGGATGCTCTCCATCCGCCGATGGGGGGGTAATCTCAAGGATATGTTGTTTAAAAGGGAAAAAAAAGCCAAGTGCAGAACCCTGTCTCTCCTGGGCTACCATTCGTATGCAAGTAGGAAGACACGCCTGAGTCCAGGAGCACAGATAATGTCACCAAGGGCTCTGACGCTCGGTTCTGCTTGCCTGTGCTTGTCTTCGCTCTGCAGTCTGGTTCTTTCCAATGACCAGATTGCTTGCAGCCCAGGCTAATCAATCAACGGAGGAAGGCCCAGCCTGGGTCACAGGCCCACCCCTGTGCAAGGAGGAGAAGGGGACAGAGTGGTGACAGCCCCGCCAGGACCGTATGGCATGAGGGCGGGGAAGGTCCCTGAATGAAACGGGGCCACTGAACACACAAGGACAAGAGAGGCCCACTCCAGGCTCAGAGCTCTAAGACAACGGGAAGAGACCGTCTCAAAGTTAGTCCGCGTTTCAAAATTCTGTGAAACAGCTGAGCCTCCTCCCCTGGGGGGGGAGTATCAGATGGAAGCAGATGTAAACATTACTTAAAACTTCATATCCAAGAATTCATAGCAGTTTATGGAATTCATTTTGGGGCTGCATCACAGTTTGCTTCTGGTTTCTCCACTTGATCTACTAGATTTTTCTGGGAATCCGAAGCCTATTGCCTGGAAACAAAGCAGGAATTGAGAAAGTGAATTCTGAACGGTGAAGGTAGAGTGAAAACATCAGGACTGGAGCCTGTACAAGGACAAAACAGCTTTTGGTGTTATGTTTCACCCCCAGGGAGCTCTCCCTTTGCTTCCTTGTGTAGATGCCACTGGAATTCTCTGGGGCCGGCTGTAATGGAGAGCTGTAAAGAAGGGGCAGGCGCTGCTTATTGGAAGAAGGCTAATGACCTCAGAAGCTCTTTAGGACAAGCAGAGAGCTTCCAGCGAGAGCCTTGTAACACAGGCTGCTGGCCCAGTCTTAGCATTTACAGACTGGCAAAGCTTCCAGAAGAAAGCAAAATTTCTGGGCATGCAAAGGTTGTGATGGCTAAGAAGCTCAGATTATCTGGAGTCTTCCCTCACCCCCACCCCCCTGTTTCAGTAGGAAGGGCATTCTTATAGAATTGTCCAAAAACAGTTTCTCTTCCTTTCTTACCCTTTCTCCTAAAACCAGACATCTTGGCATCATGTGTAGAGAAATCTTCTGCTTCCCATGGTTGAAAGTGAACCTGGGGAAATTGCCTTGTTACCTTTTGAGAAATAATTCCAGTAAGCCCTGCTAGCTAATGCCCACTCACTCCACACGGTCCCCAGGATTTGCTCAGTGGAGCCTCTACTCCAATTTATATAAAACAAACAAAACCCCTATTCTCCCAGGACAGAACCTTCTCATAATTACAGAAATTCAGGTTCTTTTTCAAAAGACAGAGATCTGCCATTTTTTTTAAACATCGATTGCTCTTTGTTAAAATTACAGCACATTGGGGCACCTGGGTGGCTCAGTCGGTTAAGCCTCCGACTTCAGCTCAGGTCACGATCTCGCGGTCCGGGAGTTCGAGCCCCGTGCCGGGCTCTGGGCTGATGGCTCAGAGCCCGGAGCCTGCTTCCGATTCTGTGTCTCCCTCTCTCTCTGCCCCTCCCCCCTTCATGCTCTGTCTCTCTCTGTCCCAAAAATAAATAAACGTTAAGAAAAATAAAATTACAGCACATTAAAAACACATTCCGTTCCATTTTTTAGTTTACCATCCAAATGTCATACTGTAAGTCGCTTCTCTGAGGCCTGTGTCATTGTGCCTCTCTTTCTTCTTTTTTGTTGTGCTCCACAGATCCCTCCGTCCGTGCACCCATACTGAGTGAAGACGTTGGTGACCGATTCACCATTATTCTGTCCACCTCAACACCGGGACTATAACGTGCCAAGGATATGATGATTGGATGGGGAGATGGCCCATCCAGGCTCCTGGCTTCTCCAGTCGTTGAACTCCCTGTTTCGAATTGCCTTCTCCTCCACATCTCCTAGATTTTGTCAACAGTCCACACTGCTCTGCCTCCAAAACACAGTGATTCAAACACCCTCTCATCAGAGACTCCTCCCACCCCACTTTAGACTCCTACGGGTCCTTTCGCATCATCAAGATCATTGTCCCCTCCACTGCGGGCCACCCCTGAAACTCTCGGGCTTCGTGCGCCACCTTCCTGGTCTGGCTGAATTTCTAACCTCTCTTTCTCTCAGTTGCTCCCGAACTGTGTCCCCCTCTTTTCCCTGCTGTTTCTGCTTTATCCCAGCCTGAACCTGGGTAGCTGAGAATCGCTGGAGAAAGTAAAGAAGCTCCCGAGTTTCCCCGCCCTGTGAATTCCCAGGGGCCAACTTTAACTGTGCTCCCCTGTTCGAGACCTCCCTTCTACCCCCTCCCCCTCAGGGGATGGCTTTGCTTCCTGGTTCTAGGAGAAAACAGAAACCCTCAAACGGGCTCCTCACTATCGCATCTGCAAACATCTCCTCATCCACAGCTGGGTCCCACTGTCACCTCCTTCCTTCTGTTCTGGATCAGTCATCCCGACACTGCAAGGGAACCCCTGGCTCCCAGTAACTTCCTCTCTTGCCCACTGGATCCTTTTCGTCAGCATTTAAATTTTCTTCCAACCTAAAAGAACCCAACCAACCAACCAACAAAACGACAAAGCTCTCCCTGGACTTCACATCCCTTTCCAATTACCAGCTTGTCTCGATTTTTCCCTGCACAATCAAAAGTCTACACCTGCGGACAACACTCCCTCCCAACCATTTATTTCCTGACTCCTCCAGCCTGATTCTCGTTAATTTCAACAGCGGCATGCCAGTGGCTACTCTTCCATCTTTTTTATTTGTTCTCTCCATGGCATCCACACAAAGTTCTCTTCTTTGCTCTGGAAACTTCTGGGCTCATTGACGCACACTCACCTGGTTTCCCTTCCACTTTTCCAGCTTCTCCTAGTCTGTTTCCATCACGTGCTCTTTCTCTTCTAGCCAGTGAGCTCCCAAGGTGCTCCTTGCTGGGCCCTCTTCTCTTCCTACCCTTTATGAAGTCCCCTGTGATCCTGTTTTTTCCTCTGCTTTCAATTACTACATTTTCACCAAAGACTCCGAAATATACATCTCTGTCCCAGGCGTTCTGTCTGATTTCCAAACCTGGGTGTTTGCTTTAAAAAAAAAAAAAAAAAACAACTGCAAATATTGGGTGCTGGGCTGGCTCAGTCAGTAGAGTGGGCGACCCATGATCTCAGGGATCTGAGTTCAAGCCCCACATTGGGTGTAGAGATTATTAAAAAAAATAAAATCTTAGAGAAAACCAAAACCCTGAATGTATGTATATAATCCAACTGACTACATAACTACTAAAGGATGTCTCAAATTTTAGGATGTCCCCACTGAGCCTACTTTCTCCCCACCACCAACCATCCCCCAAATAAACTCCAGACGGAACAGGTGGTAGGCTCAGAGACCCGGAAGTCTGAGTGTGATATCTGCATCTAGGAGCTGTTGGTGATTCTGCGAGGGTATACATGCTGGGAAATGATAGAAGAAAATGAAGAAAAGATTTTAAACAACTACTTAAACATAAGCCTACCCTTTTCCTGCCTCACAGAGAGGCTGTGCCAATAAATTAGACGGTATTTCTGAAGGCCAAACTGTATTTATAAATTCCAAATACTCGGTTGACTTCAGGGTGTTTTTATTATAATACGCCTCCAACCAAATTCCCCTATGTGATAACTACATCGTGTAAATGCTTGCTATAGATGTGTTTTTACGTAAGACTACCCTTGAAAATGGTAAATCTCCAGCCCGGAAAAACGAAGGGTCAGATTAAAATGAAGGAAACCTGTAAAATCACAAACGCGTGAGAGACAAGATGAGTCTGTTTGTTAAATTCCAGAACGCCCAAGAGCACATTCCCAGAGGACACCCGTTGAAGCTTAAAATAAGTCGTTTTATATCAGACACCCTGGACAGCGAGCTTCTGAAACTTAGCCCCAGCAGTGACGCACCCTAGAATGAAGATAAACTCAAGAAAATGTTTAGTTAAGTGAGGGGACAACAGACTTAGAGGGGGCTGGTATCATTTATCGCCACAGCAAACACCTACTGAGTAACACAACCTGCTGGGGTCCTCATCAGGGCCCTTCAACGTTTTGAAGTTCACACCACGAGGGCAATTACAGCGTCCCACGGCATAGCCTCCTTGTACCATTCTTAGAGCACTGGCTTGGGAGCCAGCAGTCTGCCCTAGTACGATGACCTCTTTGTTCTTGCCCTTCAACTCCAGCATTATAAAGGACATTGTATGAGCGATTTATCATGCTATGAATGCTCCGAGTTTAGACAAACCATTCCTGTCTTTCTCTTCAAGAATAAATACGATCCTTTTCCTATTTTGTTCTAAGCCCAACTCTGTGAACACACATATACCTGTATGCTACAGATACGTGCACCTTTTCACATCTCATTTTCCGACACAAATAAGTATGAAGATATAGGCGGCAGCCTGACACATATTTTCTAGATTCAGAGTCTCAAAAGCCAACTATGCACACTGACCCCTCCTAGACATCACCCAGTTCTGGAGGGGTTGTGAAAAATCTCAAAACAAAATTCATTTCTTGTTTAATCTAGTTTTGCAAAAAGATGCACACCAAATAGAGCTCAGGAGCCGGGAGGGATACCGTCTCAGAATGAAATAAAACAGGGGCGCCTGGGTGGCTCAGTCGGTTAAGCAGCCGACTTTGTCATAACCGACTTTGGCTCAGGTCACGATCTCGCAGTTCCTGGGTTCGAGTCCCTAGTCAGGCTCTGTGCTGACAGCTCAGAGCCTGGAGCCTGTTTCGGATTCTGTGTCTCCCTCTCTCTCTGACTCTCCCCTGCTCATGCTCTGTCTCTCCCTGTCTCAAGAATGAATAAACGTTAAAAAAAAATTAAAAAAAAAAAAAAAGAATGAAATAAAACAGTGTAGGAATCACAGATCCAGGCATGAATTAAGACAGCACTTCAGGGGGCGCCTGGGTGGTGCACGGTCCGTGAGTTCGAGCCCCGCGTCGGGCTCTGGGCTGATGGCTCAGAGCCTGGAGCCTGTTTCCGATTCTGTGTCTCCCTCTCTCTCTGCCCCTCCCCTGTTCATGCTCTGTCTCTCTCTGTCCCAAAAATAAATAAACATTGAAAAAAAAATTAAAAAAAAAAAAAAAGACAGCACTTCAGTCTCCCCCTTTTTATTCATTCAGGATATAAAACATTCCTGCTCAGAACTGAATTTTGCGATTCCTCGTACACACTGCGTTTCAACAGCACTGGGCAAGGAAGAAGAGTGTTTTTGCAGTGGCTATAAAATCATACAGCGGTCAGTTTCCCCAGGAATCAAGTGAATGACTATTATCAGTTAACGAAATCATTTGATTAAAAAGCAAGCAATGGCCTGAACTGCCTGCAAAACATCATCAATTCCCAATGTTTGGGGAAAGTAGTCTCTAAGAGATACCATGGCATTTCCAGTAAACAGAATCTTCATATTTATTAGCTGATCAAAATAAAACAAGACTTCTGCATGGAAACCAATCATGGATTTAGTGTATTTGGCTTGGAAGGAGGCAGAGATCTAAGCCAGTTAGCAGAAAAAACCGTGGTTGGAGCACATAGCCGAGCTTCTGGAAGAGTTCTTTTATTCTCTCCTTCTGAGAAAATGCACTTGGGAAAGCTTTGTAGTGTAGCCCATTACGAACCTCACTTCTATCATAAAAGACTTTGCTGGACTTCAGTTAATCTGCTTGTTTATGACCTGTTTAGATGCCGGCCATTGAAGGACAGGGGGAACTGAGATATTTCCATGGCAACGATTTTTATGAAGGGCAGAAAATGCCAGAATTCTTTCTGATGACCAGCCTGTTCTGAAATAAAGAATTGATCAATAAAGGTATTCAAGAGTGGTTTTTCTTTGACCCACACAATGTTTCAATGATTAGTTAAAACTGAAGATTAATATCCCAGGCCCCTGGCCCCTAATTAAATACGTCACTCTATTATCATCCTCCTAGCTAGAAATAAGAGGGCCTGATAGCAATGTCATACAGGGGTAGTTTTAAGATTACTAGCTCCTTTAAGATTTATTAGCTTTTAAGATTTATTAAGATTTATTAGTTTTTAAGATTTATGTAAAGTGTGTTTTGAGGGAGTAAAATGAAAAGTATTACAAGATTTTATAGTGCCATTGTCACGGCTTTGTAAAAAAATCAACATCAAAATCTAATGTCCTTTGCTCCCGTTGGGTCTGTAATTCGTGGATTCTAACTCTTATCTAAATTTTTTTATTTCAGGGGCGACAAGCTCATTTTCAAGTTATTTCATCAGTATTGCCTGAATCCTAGCTTAAGACACACACGCACAACCAGTCAGCTGCTCGCAGTCTTGACCTCGACGCAGCCCCACTCTTGCCCGGGTACCAGGCACCCCCAGTTTGCCACAGCCACAGATCTCAGGCTCAGAGACTCATCACGCCGTCCTCAAGTTCAACCCTCCTCAGAGATGAGCCAGGCAGACGGAGAGGTGGAGCAGTGCCCAAGACTGTATGTATCAGAGCTGGGGAGAAAGCATTGCCCACCGACAGGGCAGGGAGAAATGAATGAAATGTGGGAAGTCGAGGAGAAGCAAACAGTGGAAAACAGGAAGCTGACAGTGCCTGAGGAAACCCCCAAGGTGTTGTCCATCATGGTGCTTCGAACTGGGGCAGAGACACAGTCTCCACGTGTGAAGGCGCAAACGGTTCCTGCACAAAGACAAGGCCGTTCGTGAACTTGCACGTCTGACACGCTTAAAGAGTAATATAATGGAAGCTGAGAGAGAACCGGGGCGAGGGGACGCTGGACCCCAACCTAGTAACAAATATTTTGGTTCTGTAAATAGCTACTATATTTTTGAAACTTAAAAAAAAAAATCATGACATGCCTGAGGACTAAAACAAGCATTCTTGGGAAGAATGAGACAAACCATTTAAAAACCTTGACTCACCCATACGATACAGGAGGTGTGGTCCCCATATACACACAGGGACACGCAGCCTCCAAATGAGGGAGCAGCTATAGTGCAGTCAGTGACCAGAGGTCAGGTGTGGGTACTGTGTGACCTTGGTCACCTCACCCCACTTCTTTACCCAATGTTTGTTTAGCGCATGGTCCGAGGGAGTGCAGGAAACATAAAGATGGCTGACTCTCTGATTCCTTGTTGACTCATTTCAAATGAGGTCCTTCTGTAGCCCAAAAATTTGTGATTCAAATGTCCTTCACTGAGGATCAAGGAAAAGTTAAGAAGTGTTCTCCTCAAAGGTATTTACCACATTCTGATACTAAGTGGTGATGAATCTAAAACTTGATTGGGGCGCCTGGGTGGCTCAGTCGGCTGAGCGTCCGGCTTCGGCTCAGGTCATGATCTCACGGTTTGTGAGTTCGAGCCCCGCGTCGGGCTCTGTGCTGACCGCTCAGAGCCTGGAGCCTGCTTCTGATACTGCGTCTCCCTCTCTCTCTGACCCTCCCCCACTTGTGCTCTGTCTCTCTCTGCCTCAGAAATAAATAAACATTAAAAAAAAATTAAAAAAGAAAATACCAACAACGGGAGCCCTACCTCCATGATGCAGATTTAAGCCAATCAGGGGTGGGGCCTGGGCATCAGCGCATTTGAAAATCCCCTGCGTGATTCTAATGTGCAGTTTAGGTGAGAAGAGCTGCTCTCCGTTCATTTTAAGGACGGTTAGTCCTCATTGGGTTTGAATACGATGATTCCTCAATTTAAAGCAGCATTTTTTAATTTTTTTTTTTAACGTTTATTTATTTTTGAGACAGAGAGAGACAGAGCATGAGCAGGGGAGGGGCAGAGAGAGAGGGAGACACAGAATCCGAAACAGGCTCCAGGCTCCAAGCTGTCAGCACAGAGCCCGACGTGGGGCTCGAACTCACGGACCGTGAGACCATGACCTGAGCCGAAGTCGGACGCTTAACCGACTGAGCCACCCAGGCGCCCCTAAAGCAGCATTTTTTAAAAGCTATGCAAATACCCACAAGTGTGCTCCAGCCCTTGGGCTGCGACTGGCCTCCAGCTGGCTGGCTCAGGACAGAGGGGCATTCCTCCAGCAGGAAGAGGACAGGTCGTCATTCATTTGTGGGTTGTTGTTGTGTGTTTTTTTTTTTTTTTTGGCTTTGTTGCGGCATGTTGCAACTCAAATAACCACATCATCCAGTCTTGATACAGGAGAGCGTTACCGTTTTATATTATTTCTCCCTTTCCCTTCAGACCACGAGGTCTGCAATCCACCTGGCCTGAAATCCACCTGACGGCCGAACTCACTCTCATAACATCCTCAAATCAGGCGGGTAGGATACAGAAATCCGAGTGGAAGCTGGCAACATCGCCCTGATGGTGACATCTGAAATGATAATGAATAAAGTCCGCACAAGTGAAAGTCCACTAAACCTTAGAGCTATGGGTTTATAAGACCTGTCTGAAGGCTGACACACAGAAAAACCATAGTATTTACAGCTTGCACTTAAGGTGGCTAGGATTTGACTCCCCAAAGGCCCGGGAGGCATGTAGTCCCAGCCTGAGAAATTGATTCCCATCCTCCTCTTCCCCAGGATGCTCCATTATTTTGCCCTGGTGATTTTTATAAAAGTTTATGATCCATTTCACTAAATGTGAATCAAATGGTGAAACTTGATGGCATCTGCAGAGGAGCCCCAAGCTCTTTCTATAAATGTGTGTACATTTTCTCTAGTTAGGCGTTAAAGTAACACCCTGGAGAACGAAAAGAATAACACCACAGGCTCAGCGAGAAACACTTTTCTGCTTTTCGTCTAAACACCGTGTCCCACACATTTTCAGAAACAAGAAAAGCTAAGACATCGACGTACTCCAACTTTCCGGATGATCCCTGGTCCTTATGTTTTTAGCGTATGCTTTCTTAAAGTGGACCGTTTTCTTGGGTGACCAGACAAGGAAGGACCCTGGAAATAATTCCAGCGGGCATTTGCAGGAAAGCAGGAGCCAGCTCACACTCTGTGCCCGCATTGTGGTAAGCACCACACTTTTGTTATTTTATGTATGTTTCACAACTATTATTGTCTCCATTTTATAGAGGAGTAAACTGAGCCCAGATAGGTTAAGTAACCTGTCCAAGGTCACACACTGAGATCAGACTTTCGTTGCCAGTAGCAAGGCTGACCAGAAGTTCCGGCTGGCCCTCCTGCAGACAACAACTAAAAATAGCCCGGATGAAATATATATTTAAAAAATGCTTGAGGGGCGCCTGGGTGGCTCAGTCGGTTAAGCGTCCGACTTCGGCTCAGGTCATGATCTCGCGGTCTGTGAGTTCGAGCCCCGCGTCAGGCTCTGTGCTGACAGCTCCGAGCCTGGAGCCTGCTTCGGATTCTGTGTCTCCCTCTCTCTCTCTGCCCCTCCCCTGTTCATGCTCTGTCTCTCTGTGTCTCAAAAATAAATAAACGTTAAAAAAAAAAAATTTTTTTTAAATGCTTGAAAGCATATAACAACTGACATGACGAAAAAGCAGCATTAAGCTAAAATCTAAGTAAAGGCAGAAATCCAGATAAATGAGCAGAACACTGAGGATGCTTTTTCACTGACAGTGTGTTTTCGAACTTGAACTGCAGTTGTGGAGGCCTCTTGGATAAAATTCACAAAAGACAAAGCCCAGACGTCTAGTAGGACATCTTCTGCACACTAAGTTGAGATCCTCATAAGCTATACCCCTAATGGCTAATGATGAGCCAAAAATAACACAACCCTTCCATTCTTACTCCTAAGGAAAGTTTTCTTGGACCTGAGTATATCAGGAGGAATTAAACCCCCGGCCCAGAAAAGCTGTGGTAGAAAACAAGTTTTTCTGTGCGTCCGTGGGCCAAATTCACATCCCCTGGGTATTCCAGAAAATGTCAAGCTACGACTTCCATTTTAAAGTTGTCCTAGATGGTTAGTATCTTCCATGAGCCTGGCAGAAGCAAATGTAAATTTCAGAGGACCATGCTTTTGTCCTTGGCCTCAAGCAATTTCCTCGAATAATTTCTTAAGGAAAACGCGTAGTTCACAGTAATAAACGAATGAATGAACACACATTCAAGTAAACTAGATGTCATGAGGGAGAACCAATAGAAAACACCAGGCAGAACAGACCTGTAAGATTTCAAATGTTGAAATTACCCCAAAGAAATTGTTCTTAAAGGAAATTATTTTTAAACATACTAAGCCCACTCTACTAGGTGAGACACTGACAAGTTTGAATGTATCCTTAAGGAATAGGAAACAATAGTAAAACAATGACAGATTTTTTTGTTTTCTTTTTTTATTGAGATATAACTGACATATAACATTGTGTGCGTTTAAGGTGCACAACCTATTCATCTGATACACTAATATAATATAATTGCCATTGTTGTGTTAGTTAACATTATGTCACGTAAATGTAATTTCTGTGGGGTGCCTGGCTGGCTCACTCAGTTAAACGTCCAACTCTTGATTTCAGCTTCGGTCCTGATCTCACGGTTCATGAGTTCGAGCCCCATGTTGGGCTCATGCTGACAGTGCAGAGCCTGCTTGGGATTCTCTCTACCCTTCCCCCTGTCTCTCTCCAAAGAAATAAACTTTAAAAAATACATAATTTCAAAAACATATACATAATTTCTTCTACTAGTGGGAGCAATTAGCATAGCAGATTTTAAAATGAGAACTCAGAGAAATAAAATCGATGATCGAAATTAAAAACTCAGTGGACATATTAAGCAATGTATTAGGCGTGGCGGAAGAAAGAATTAATGTACTGCAAGATTGGTCGAAGACATGCAGAGAGATGGAAAATATAGATGGGAAATTAAATGATACAGAAGACAGGGTTAAAAGGTCTCACGTTTGTCTAATCAGAGTTCGAGAAGCAGAGGAGAGCTAGATTGGGGCTATAATATGGAGCCTGAATTTAATTTGAGAGCAACAACCATTGAAAGATTTTTAGGTAGAGCACTGAGTAGGGTTGTTATAAAAGATGATGTTGATTCACTGCTCAGAGGTGTCCGGCTGAGGGGGCAAAGGGGCTGAAATGTGGCCTGTGTTTCATTTACCAGGACACTGATGAGGGGTTGCATCTTCCTGAAGACAGGTGAGCATTTTTCTAATTTCCGCAGACAGCATGTGGTGATTCCACAGCCTTGGACCTGGCGTAATGGGTTTCAAGTTTTTCCTCTTTGGAGGTAGTATAGAAAATGGGTTTTCCCAAAGAGGAGCGGTATCAGATCAGTTTTTCCATCGTTTCTGCAAAGGTCAGATTGCCAGACTTTTCTTCTCCGTATGCAGCCAAAGGGTCACATTGGTAAGAAACAATAACACATCCATGTTTATTTATTTCATAGGGATGAATTTAAGCCATTTTCGTCCTTGATCTGGACTCTGCCTTATGCTGAGATCTGTTACTGTCTTCCTCCATAAGCAGCTTTCCCTCTCTCTTCTCATCCCTCCCGCATACATTGTGGGTGGAAAAGAGAATTTATTTTCTTTTCCATCTTTGCGGAGTATTTAATGCGATATGGGCATGACGTTATGTTCTGGAGCATGTAAGTTATTTTCTTTAACTATCACCTCCGAGAGATGGTCTGTGTTCACGTCCTTGTGCATTATTTGAAGTCTCTGATCAAAAGAGAAATTTGATATCTCATCAGCTAATGCATTATATTACATATGTTTTAGTGATGGCTGTTAATGGCTCAGCTTCAAATTACAAGAGAGGGACTCTTAGGGTCGAGATAGTTTACAACCCAAAGAGTAGGAATTAGTGGTACAAAATAAAGACATTAATGTGGTACTAATTATATGGAAGGAAAGTAAAGCAGGAAGTTGGACATCCCTGTGGCGTCTGTCAGGACAGAGAAGCTGGGATCTGGGTAAGGAGTGGGTCCCTCTGTAGTTGAGGTTAGTGGGAACAGGGTTAAATCTGCACGGTTCTGGGTCTTGGTGGAGGGATTTGAGAAATGTCTACTGAACTAGGCTAATTAGAGGACACCAAATCTTCCGGATCACTCTTGTGAAAGATCCAGGGCGCAGCCCCTACGCATGAGATCAGAAAGGCAGCAAGCCCTTGCTTGTCGAGAGCCAGCATCAGGAAACCAAAGCATCTTATTTGCAGCAAATCAGAACAAATGTACAGCATCTCATGCGGGCTGCAGGGGAGGGAGAAGTTTCCACTGAAGAAGGGATGGTAACTTGAATTAATTACATGGCACCCATTAGCACTGAATAAAGGTAGTGCATGGTTGGTATTTTCTTATTTAGGATGCTCTCAGCTGCCCATTTTCTCCCTGTGAACACGGAAAATATTAATAAAGGCTTTCATCGAATCACTTTAAACTTTGGAATCCAATTCTCCTTTTACCATAAAGCTGAAGGTGCTTACCCTCCTAGTTTTCTTTTTTATGGGGAAATCCTGAATCTTGCTTACAGTTGAGGTCTTACTGTATTTATATTTATAAAAAACAGCTTGTTAAATCCATCACTAAGATATTTATCGGCAGGGTTGTCCTGCTCTACTCTGCCATCCCTCTTCCCCAGAAACAACAAAAGGATAAGCTGAACCGATGACCGTTGTGTTCTGCACCAAGGGAAGTGATGGTGAATAAGACACAGACTCTTCCTTTAAAAAGGGCACCTGGAGGGGCGCCTGGGTGGCTCATTCGGTTAAGCGTCCGACTTCGGCTCAGGTCATGATCTCACGGTCCATGAGTTTGAGCCCCGTGTCGGGCTCTGTGCTGACTGCTCAGAGCCTGGAGCCTGTTTCAGATTCTGTGTCTCCCTCTTTCTGACCCTCCCCTGTTCATGCTCGGTCTCTCCCTGTCTCAAAAAAAAAAAAAAAAAAAGGTTAAAAAGGGCACCTGGCTGGCTTAGTCAGTACAGCGTGCGACTCTTGATCTTGGGGTTGTGAGTTTGAGCCGCGTGTTGGATGTACAGATAACTAAAAAACTAAATAAATAAAAATTTGGGACACCTGGGTGGCTCAGTTGGTTAAGTGTCTGTCTCTTGATTACAGCTCAGGTCATGGGATCCTGCCCTGCGTCAGCTCCGCGCTGAGCGTGGCGTCTGCCTGAGGTTCTCTCTTTGGTCTAAGGCCATACCACCCCGAACGCGCCCGATCTCGTCTGATCTCGGAAGCTAAGCAGGGTCGGGCCTGGTTAGTACTTGGATGGGAGGTTCTCTCTTTGTCGCTCTGCCCACCCCCCATCAAAAAAAGAAATAAAATAAAATAAAATAAAAATCACTGAAAGGGAAATAGACATGTAAATAAATAATCTAATTCATTGTGGTGAGTGTTCAAATAGATTATTGAATATATTTGAAGCACAGTGGAAAGCGTAATTGATTTGTTTTTAAAGCATTTACACAGATACACAGATATTTGTACACAGATATTTATAGCAACTTGATTCGTATTTGCCAAAACTTGAAAGCAACCAAGGTGTTCTTTATCGGGTGAAAGGATGCCGTGAAAAGACATGAAGGAAACTTAAATGCCTATTACCAAGTGAAAGAAGCCAATCTGAAAAATGTATGTACTGTATGCTTCCGACTATGTGACATTCTGGAAAAGGCAAAACCAGGGAGACAGTGGAATCAGGGGTTGTTGCAGGGAGGGAAGAACAAAAGTAGGGCACTGAGGATTTGTAGGGCAGTCAAACCGCTCTGTGTAGAACTATAATGATGGATACATGTCATTCATTGCACGTTTCTCCGAACCCATGAAACACACAATGCCAAGAGTGAACTTAATGAAAACTATGGTCTTTGGGTGATAATGATGAGTCAGTGTAGGTTCACAGATTGTACCAAATGCACCAGTCTGGCGGGAGACGTTGGTGACGGCAGAGGCTGTGCATTCACGTGTGTGTTTGTGGGAGCGTGCATATGGAAAATCTCCGCACCTTCCTCTCAATTTTGCTGTGAACCTGAAATTGCTTTTAGAAAACAATTAATGTTTAAAGCATTTACTAAGTACCCACTGTGTACAAAGCACTACGTTAGACATTGAGAAAGATGAAGGACTAACACAAATTCTTGTACCCTTTCTTCATGTGAAGCCAGCCTGAGAAGAAAAAAAATCTTTTATAATCTCCTAACAGATCCTTCTACTTTGGGTCCCCTGGGAGAGAAGAGAAATGGAGGAAAGAAGCCTGTCTGCCGGCACTTATGGCCCGAAGAAGTCTCTTACTCCAGGAGCTAGGATGTGTTGGGTCAGGCAGTTAATTTCTCCTGATGTTCCAGAATACTGCAAAGACACATGGCCAAATTAGATTCCTTTTTTTTAAGTTTATTTTTTGAGAGAGAGACAGAGGGAGACTGGGGATCCAGAGTGGGCACCGCAGAGAGCCTGACGCGGGGCTCGATCGCACAGGGCTAGAACTCGTGGGGCTCCAACTCCCGAAATCATGAGATCGTGACCTGAGCCGAAGTCGGACGCTTAACTGACTGAGCCACCCAGGCGCCCGAGGTTCACTTTTATCAGAGATCACTAGCAGGGCTTTCGGCAAATGTTTAACCACAAGGTTTGCATTTTACCAGGAAAAGAGTTGCCACAACCTCTCCTCGCTGTCAGATTTGCTGATCAGAGGTCAATAGTAGCTTTGCGAATAGTTATTGATTCATGAAGTCAAGTATTCCTGGGTCCTTGCCAGTCATAGATTCCATTCCTCACCCAGATTAACTGGTATGGGGTAGTTACCACCTGGAGAAAGGAATTCTTCTAAACCCCGTTGTATAATAGAACTGTAACAACAATGCGTGTTGCTGACATCTGATTTCATTCAACACCCAGATTAATTGCTTTTCAAAGAACATGTTGACTTTGCCACCACCTTAGTCAGTATTTACTTTGGAATCAATAGCTCGAGTCAAAACTTTAAAGGTGGAGCCGAAAGCCTCCAGATTAAAGAAACGCTTGACAGAGAGGAACTGAAGCAAATGTAAGGACAAAACCGAAAAATCACACATTGACTTTTAATGGCAACAACTCTGCTTTGGAAACTTGAGCCCGGATTCCTGGTGAAGCCAATACCGGCCTGACTCTCAGGGTTTTCTTTTCTTTCTTCCTTTTTTTTTTTTTTTTTTTTTCCAGAAAGAAAATTAGACACCGGCTGCCCAATTCAATGAGTTGTGCGATGCGTAGAGTTGCTTTCCCGAAATAGGAAGTAAATGGTAGTAAAACGGGCGACTCACGTTTTTACTACTAATGCTCAGTTCATTACAACAGCTTGTTAACCAAAGCCTCCGTTGATGCTCGAGGAAGCCGGTCCTCGGAAAGTTTAGGTCAACTTTGTAGGACTCTGGGCTGTCTGTCCTCCATCTACTCGGTAACCCTTTGTGCCGCCCATGGCTCCATCGTTAATGGGAACATAGTGTAGACCAATGCCTCTCAAATGTTACCTGCACGCAAGCCCCCTCGGGAACTTGGGAAATGAACATTTGATGCAGGAGGTCTGCAATGGACCCGAGATTTTGCATTTCTGACCAGCTCCTGGGGGTGTCGATCCCATTTAGCCTGCGACCATACGGAGCAAGAGGGCTGTAGATGTGTGCTCTACACCGCTCTGCCCCAGCTCGTTATTGTCATCATCTGTGGTGCCCTTTTCCATCTCACTGTGTGTGGATTTTGAACTTGTTGTGGTATTATACCAAGTGTTGAATCTGCTGCAGGCTCTTGCCTTCTGAAATAATGCTGGAGAGATTCCTTTATTATCTCTTTGGGAGATTTTTGAAAGTGTCTTTAGGCCATTTTTTTCTTTAACATCATTCCTGCTTACTGTTGAGACATGTCACCGTGGACTGGGACTAAGGACCAAAATCTGACAGCTGAAGGCAAAACACTGTCCCGGTTTATGGGAAAAAGAGACCAGGTCTTGTGAATATATTTTGGGTCGATGCTGAGGTGTATTTTTCAGAGATACAGTAGAGAGGAAGTGTTGTGAACTTACTCTCGGTTCCTGGACTCCAGTGTCCCTCTGTCTTTGTCCCTCCGCCCTTCCCACGTAGTCGTGTGAGCCTGGGCTCCAGCCCCCTCGACCTCGTGTCCTGGATCTGTAAAGGGATAGGTTGAAAGAGATAATCTGGAAGGGCTCTTAAATTCCAAAGTTGTATGGTTGGTGATGATTACCACGTTCCCGCCTAGACTGCCTATCAAAAGATGTGATGGAAATGTTTATCAAAGAAAGGTTTTTGTCTGATCAAAGTTGTTTCACGTGAAGTGCCTGGCTCAAAATGGAAGAGTACAAATGGCAAGACTAACATTGTCCTCTGCTCATTTCTTTGCATTTTCCTCTTTTTCAGTTAAACAAATATTTTTATTGAGATGCAATACATATAATGTAATGTTAAAGAAGAAGAAGAAGAAGAAGAAGGGTTTGCCAAAGAAACAGAAAGCCATTTTTCCAGTTGGATAACCAGGAAGACTTTGCTGAAAAGGACTGGTAAGTATAAGCCAAGTTCTGGCTTCGTCAGCTTGCGTGTTGCGATAGCAGTTACAGATTAGAAGATAGACAGGCTGTGTGACGTTGGGCAAGTTACCTCACCTCCCGGAGTCTGGTTCCTCAACCGGAAGAATGATGGGATCGCACTCACATCCGTTTGGGTCGCCTGATCCATACGATAAATGCAAACAGTTACAAAATTCTTGAACCCAGTTTTCCTTTCTCCTTAGTCATCCACGTCTAGCTATGATGGAGTAGGTAGCTCCCCGACCACACCCTCTGGCCTTATGCACGGAGCAAGTATAAACTCCTAAAGACAAGGACAGATTTTATTTTCCACCCTGCCCTCCGTCCTTTGAAGAGTTGGTGCAATGAACAAATGAATGAATGAATGGGCGATTGCTACCACAGGACAATAGGGAACCATCAGACTCCCTGACGCCAGGGTGCCTCCTGTCTCCAGCACAGAAGCTGTTGCCCAGAGGGCATCGAACGGCACTTGGAGATGAGTCAGGGAAGGGTGCTATTAGCAAAGCTACAATGGTGCTAAGGACCCCAGGAGGGAAGCAAAATTAGCAGATTCGGGATCCTCTGTAGTTTTTATTTCAATCCCTAACGCTACATTTTAATTTGAGTTGGGGATTTGGGTTTCATCATAAGCGATTCCACAGGGGAAAGAACCTGTGAAATTAGAACACATACGGGGCTGCCTCGCTGGTTTCAGGAGAAAAATCCAATCTTGCAGGGAGGCTATGAACGTTTGGGAATTGTGGGCAGATATAATTAATAGAATCATAAATGTTAGCACAGGAAGGATCCTCGCAAATTAGTCCTACCCTTTGTTTGCTATTCTTCTCAAAGGCAACCTTGGAAGGCGGAGAAAGGACAAGAAAATTCACCACAGGAGCGTGAGAAGGGCAGCGAATGCCCTTTGTGCATTTACTCTCGTTTAGGGGCCTTGGGTAGGGCCAGGGATGTGCATTTTTAGCAGCTGCCCAGGCGATTCTCAGATACTGTCAAGTTTGAGGACGTGGCTTTGAGCGACTACCAGTCATTCGTGCATTCATGCAGATAGATTTCAATTTCTTTCCCTACGGTCCATTGTGTTTAGTTAAGATGAAGGAGAAGATACTATAGTTAAATACAAGAGGGGGTTTGGGAATGCGCTGGAGGGAGGTAAATTTGGGGGGGGAAAAAGCAGCACAAACGGGAAGGCAAGGCAACGTGCATGGGGAAAAACCTTTCTACCCAAGCCTTTCACAGTTAGCTTTGACGTACGAGTACTTGAAAAAAGAGCTCAGAATCAAAACACCCCTTTAAAGATGTTTCCAAACAACCAGGAAATGGAATCACTCTTTGATTCACCTAACCAGATCAGCTCTTTAAACTTCTTCCACGGGGGGGTGAGGGAGGAGGAGGGAGGCCCTTGAAGACATTTTCTAAGACCAAACCTTCCACAGAACTATCCATGCATCTGTGAGCGCGGCCAGGAGCCTCAGCCCACATCTCTTGATTCCTTCCTCCTACTCCTCGTGGAGACAGATTCCTGAAAGGAAGAAACTTCATCAGACATCCAGCCGCCCTCTCAAAAATCGCACGTTGTGTCTTGAGAGCAGTATCGACAGACGCCCTTTCAGGTTAGACTTTTCCAAAGGCCTGGCAATGATTTGCACACACAGGGGCCTCAGGAATTTGGGTATTTAGGGAGAATGAGCAGAGTCCCTCTCTGGGGACTAGCGCTACTCAAGGAATATAGAGGACACGAAATGCAGTGGAGCCAGGACTTTTGTAACACGAGGAAATAAATTCTGCCAAATACCTGAATTGGCATATTTCACCCAGTTGAGTCTCCAGGTGTGAGGGCAGCCCCACCAGCACTTTAATTGCAGCCTTAGGGGACCCTAAGCAGAGGACCCAGTCAAGCCATGCAGACCCACAGGGACTGTAAGGCAAATGTGGGTTGTTTAAGTCACTAGGTTTGAGGTCATTTGCTCTGCGGGAAACGGGTACACCCGGTCATGCTGAAGTTACCGCTCTGGAGAGACCGTATGGAAAGGCCACACAGAGATAAACAGACAGCCCCCAGCCATTTGCCTCTCCCCAACGTCAGCCACCAGACTTGTAAGTGAGCCTTCGGATGATTCCAGTTCCCAGAGCTTGAGCCCCCTCAAATGATGCTGAGTAGAGCAGAGACCAGCTATCCCCACTGAGCCACGCCCAACTTGTAGATTCATGAGCAAAAGTAAAATTGTTGTCGTTTAAAGCCACTAAATTTGGGGGTCACTTGTTATACAGCCGTAGTAACTGGAACAGACATGGGTGATTTTCTAGATCGGCTCCCCACTTACATTTACCTGCTGCTGCATTTCCTTGACTTTCTATGTATTTTTTGCCAATGGCTTTTCACCTCTTGGTGTTGGAGACCCATCAGATCTTGCTTTCTGACTTCTGGACCTTGGTCACCAGTCTGGCGGTCTTCCCTGTGTGTCCCATACCTTGTATGCTAATCCCACTTTGATCCAACAGAATCATTCTTAGAGCACAGGTAAGATTCCGACAGCCCACAACACTCAGTCTTAACTCTTCTTCGTATTTATTATAATGTGTTCTCCTATTTCCGTATCTATTAGGCCCATCAGACCATGAGCTCCTCCAGATCAGAGCTTTTGTCATTCTGGGTCTAACTCAGGCTATGCATGCTCAATCTGCTGAATGAATGTATGAATGAAAAGATCTAAGTTATTTTGCGGTGTAGAAATTCAACATCCGTATGATAAGATCTTCGCCCATGAAGAACTGCCCGTCTGGTGGGAAAATACATTGCCCAAATTATAAATGCAAGGAAAGAGAGTAGTATTGGCTTGCAAGGCTGCAGAGAAGAGGAAAATCTTGAACTTGACATCAGGAAGAGGCTCAGGGGATTTCGGTGAGAGGAAAGGAGACAGGAGGGCATTTCAAACCAGGAGAACAATGAGAAAATTATGTAGGGGCGAGGAGGATGAGCAGACTGGCGTTATAAGGACCATATAGACACGCTCCTGTCAGAAGCTCTCTTCTGGGGAGAAGTAGTAGTCTTAGCCTGTTGCTTCTACTGATGTTTCACGGCTACTGGATTTCGCCAACGCTTGTTTATTTGCGTGGTTCCAACTCCGTAATCTCTATCACACTGAGTATCCAGATTTTTCGTTAGCGGACACAATAAACTGGTGGAATATTCATTCATCTATACGTACGCTCATTCTGTATCACTCCACCTTGGGTGAAGTTCCCATTCATTACCATGCAGATTAATTTGACATATGAAGTAAGGTCAACAAATTGCAAAACCAGAAAACTTCCATTTCCTAAGCACTGAGGGCTACGAACAAAGGAGGATACCACGACCAAAGCCTGCCCACACCTCTTGGGACTTAAAGTTCATGTAATCCTAGGTATTACAGTGTTAATCATTCTGACCTCGCCAAAGCCGGTTGTGGTGTAGTAAGAATAGAAAGTGTGTGTGTGTGTGTGTGTGTGTGTTCACTTGGAAAAACCTGAGTTGCATGGTTGTTATGGCAACAAGTACTACACAACTTATGTCAGAGATTTGCCGTGATATAAAAAAGGAAACAAGTCCATCGTCATGGAATCTAGATGTTCAGCTCGGTGGCAAAGCATAACTCCTAAAGTAGGAAGAGTGATCAGGCCACACGGCCGGGGCAGCAGAAACGATTCACCGGAGGAGGAACATGGGATCGGAGTGGAAGGGCCCGACAGGTTACACGAGACAGGGAGGTACGTCCTTACATTCAGATGGCAACGAACCAGTCAGGGTAAACTGAGTCACGCTGCGGGACCAGCTCCAAATCGTAGGGGCTTAAAACTACAGAAAATGTTGGTGGCTCAGCCTGCTTATCTGCCATCGGTCATCCGAAGGGGTCTGTTCTGCTTTGCCCTCATAAACACACAGGCTGAGGGGAGCCCCATCTTTGGGTTCCCAAGACTTCCACGACGGTCAAAGCAGAAAACAGTAAACGCGGTGTTGCGCACTGGCTTTAAAGGTTTTTGCCTAGAAGCGACCCGCATTGCTTCCAGTGAGATTATGTTACCTAAGCAAGTCAGTGACAAGCACACTGACATACCCCAGCTGGCCTCTCATCCCCGGCACTAGTGACATTTGGCCTGGAAACTTCTTTGCCGTGGGGCTGCCCTGGGCATTGTAGGATGCAGCCCAGAATCCAGACGGGCTGCTAAGAAGTGTCAAACCTGGTCACAGAGGGGAATGGGCGAGAGTCAGGGTTGACTCAAAGGCTAGATCCCCCAGCAGCCAGCCTAAGCCTTTCTCTTTAGAACTCTCCCGCTGGGGCGCCTGGGTGGCTCAGTCGATCCAGCACGTCAGACTTTAGCTCAGGTCATGATCTCGAGGTTCGTTGAGTTTGAGCCTTGCGCAGGGCTCTGTGCAGACAGCTCAGAGCCTGGACCCTGCTTTGGATTCTGTGTCTCCCTCGCTCTCTGCCCCTCCCCGACTCGCACTCTGTCTCTCTGTCTCTGTCTCTGTCTCTCGCTCAAAAATAAATAAACATTAAAAAAACTTTTAGAGCTCCCATGTTGCTGCAGCACCATTCAGCACACCTTGACTCAACGTCTATTCATTTGGGTGGCCCTGGTTCGAGACAAACCCTGGCTGACCCGTAATAGCTGCTAAGTGTTTGTGTAGTTAAAGAAAGACACCATGCTTTGGAACCAGCTAGCTGTGGGAGGAGGAGGAGGATGAAAGGAAACTCGGTTTCCATCTGGCATATGAAAGGATGGGAAGTGCATCTACTTTGGCTGCCTCTTGAAATCTCATTAAAATGACAGTGGAGGGATTTTTTTAAAAAGACATCAACCCACAGGAACAGGGAGCATGGGACAGGAGACAGCAGCAGCCATACTTTGGAAGTTGGGGAAATGGCCGGTAAGGAAGCTTCACAAAGCCAAAAAAGGTGAATTCTAAGCTGACAGTGGGGAAAATAAAGACCTACTCTGGTTTATAATATAGAATGACTGCTGCGAAAATCCCCAGACTGGCAGCAGCAGGGACCTTTGAAACTGAAGGAAAAAAAGAGGTGAAGTAAGGAGGTTGGTCTGAAAGTCTGTTGAAAAGCAGTCAGATGCAGAGATCTGCCCTACTCTTTGCTCGTCGTGCAGAAGACTCAACGAGTCTAACCCAAGCGTGCTGAACCCTCCTCTCTCCTCCTCTGTGATACCAGAAAGACAGCGGCCAGGCCAGCACCCTCCTGACAGGAGACTGGGAGAGTCAGCAGCAAAGACCAGAGTCTGTTGTGAAGAATCTCACCATATGAGGAAGAAACACCTAAAGACACAGATGATATCGGGTTTCTCAATTAAGTGGTCGAGCCAGATCATTCCACAGTGAGGTTAATCCTTGATAAACCCCAGAGTTTTCTCAGAACATTTTAGTCCCTGCTCTTACATTTTAATCAACAACCAAGGATTATTGACTGTTAAGAAAGCCTCAAACATGACAAAGACTGAAGCAAGCAAACAAAAAAGCAACTTGGAGGAAACAGAAACTGTACAGGTAGAAGAAAACTTATTTCAAAAAATCTTTCTGTATTCTGGGGTACCTGGGTGGCTCAGTTGGTTAAGTGTCTGATTCTTGATGTTGGCTCAGGTCATGATCTCATGGTGTTTGTGAGATCAAGCCCTGCAATGCAGTGCCTGCTTGGGATCCTCTCTCCCTCTCTCTTTGCCCTTTCCCACCTCTCTCACAATAAATAAAAAATACACACTTAAAACTCTATCAGTATTCTTAGAGAATTAGGGAAGATATTGTAATCATGAAACAAGAACAGAATGTTATCAAGAGAGAACATTCAGAGAACAAAAATATTTGCTAGAAATTTGATGGAAATATGAGGGCATAAGTTTAAAACTCAATGGAAGGGTTAGAAAATAGAGGTGGAAGCATTTCTCAGGTAGCAGAGCAAAAGGAAAGAGTTGGGAAGGGGAGAGAAAAAATATAACCACATTAGAGAATTATTGCAAGATGTCTATCATCTGAATAATAGAACATCTAGGAAAAGAGAACAGAGATAACAAAGGAAAGATACCATCAATGAAATAATTCAAGACAATTTCTCAGAGCTGGAGGGCATGGATTTCCAGATTGAAAGGACCAATCTAATGCCCAGAACAATGTTTGCAAATAGACCTACAACCAAGGCACTGTATCAGGAAGTGCAAAAACACTTAGGATGAAGATAAAACCCTGAAACTTTCCAAGGGCAAAAACAGATCACAATAAAAGCCATGCTGGAAGCTAGAAAGATGTGGGGCAATCTCTTCACAATTTTAAGGTGAAATTATTATTATTTTTTTAAATTTTTTAACGTTTATTTATTTTTGAGATAGAGAGAGACAGAACATGAATGGGGGAGGGTCAGAGAAAGAGGGAGACACAGAATCTGAAACAGGCTCCAGGCTCCGAGCTGTCAGCACAGAGCCCGACGCGGGGCTCGAACCCACGGACCGTGAGATCATGACCTGCGCAGAAGTCGGACGCTTAACTGACTGAGCCACCCAGGCACCCCTAAGGTGAAGTTATTTTTTTATTTTTATTTTTTTTAATTTTCTTTTTTTTTTGAACGTTTATTTATTTTTGGGACAGAGAGAGACAGAGCATGAACGGGGGAGGGGCAGAGAGAGAGGGAGACACAGAATCGGAAACAGGCTCCAGGCTCTGAGCCATCAGCCCAGAGCCTGACGCGGGGCTCGAACTCCCGGACCGCGAGATCGTGACCTGGCTGAAGGCGGACGCTTAACCGACTGCACCACCCAGGCGCCCCTGAAGTTATTTTTTAAACTAGAATTATGTTCTCAGAAAAACCATAAATTGTGAGGACACAATAAAGAAATTTTTGGAGTATAAGGTCTCAAAAAATTACCTCCCAAGAATATTTTCACTGGAAACTACTAGTGGTATGCTGCCTAATATGGTAGCTACTTGCCATATGTGGCTGTTTAAATTTACATTCATTACAGGGACGCCTGGGTGGCTCTGTCAGTTGAGCCTCCGACCTCGGCTCAGGTCACGATCTCACGGTTCATGGGTTTAAGCCCCACATCGGGCTCTGTGCTGATGGCTCGGAGCCTGGAGCCTGCTTCGGGTTCTGTGTCTCCCTCTCTCTCTGCCCCTTCCCCGCTCATGCTCTGTCTTTTTCTCTCTCAAAAATTATAAATAAAGATTCAAAAAAATTTACATTCATTACAATTAAATGTGATTTAAACTTTCATTTCTTAGTCACACTACTCACATTTTATAGGCTCCGTTGCCAGCTGTGGCTGGTCACTGCCATATTGTACTGTGCAGATAAAGAACAGCCCCGTCGCTGCAGAATTTCTGTCGGACACTGCTATGTTAGAGGACGCGCTCCCCCAAAATGAGTAAGTCAAGAGAGAAAGATGTGAGCATGTAAGAAAGAAACCATCCAGCACAGAAGAGAAGCACCAGGAATTTCTAAAATACCTCTTGTTAATTGAATGCCTTGAGAGGTGATCTGTGCAATTGGAAGTTTGGAGTTGATTAGTGCTAAGTACACAGAATACAAAACGAGAAAACAAACAGGGCATTATGCCCGGCGGGATTTAACGAAACACCGGAGTCATTCACACCTAAGCCTTCCTGATGTAAACATGATTTCTTTGGCTGCGTCATTCCAAGGCTCTTCTTTAAGATGAGTCCTCAAACGCATAACCGGTGCAGCTTTGGGATGACCACGCAGCAGGGCTCGGTGGAAGCAATCTGATTGGCTGTGGGGGTCAGGGGTCGAAGCAGATTTAGTTGTAGGCTAACTAATGACCCGCGCTTGCCCCCACCCCAGAAAATGCCCATGTCCTAATCTCCAGAATTAGTGAATGTGTTACCTTACATGGCAAAAAGGACTTTGCAGGTGTAATTAAGTTGGAAATCTTGAGATGGGGGGTTATCCTGGATTATTCCACATGTGCTGGTGTGGAGGGGAGACCCTGTGAATGCACAGGGAGAAGTGGACATCTACAAGCCAAGGGGAGAGAGGTTCCAGGAGATACCAGCCCTCCAACACCTTGATCTTGAACTTCCAGCCTCCAGAACCGCGAGGAAATTGATTTCCGTTGTTGAAGCCGCCCCGTGCGTGGTATTTCGTTACGGCAGCCCTAGCAAACGAATACAGTTTTCTCTAAAAAAACTATGTCCGTAGGTAGTAGGCTGAATGTGGATAGCATTTTACATGAACTGGAACATCAGTCCATTGTCTGTGGGCCCACCCGGCAGACGCTCTGTCTGCTTACTAACACCACCCATTCCCGGGATTACTGTTTGCTTTTGCCTGGTTTCTCACTGGGTGTTTGTTTTTCCGGGTTCTGCTGCCTCCTCTCCAAACAAGCTGACGCTTTTTCTCTCCAAAGCCCTTGAATCCTGAAGAAACAAGATTTTGTGAACTAGTTTTCAAGACATTCTCTCTTTTATCTGCTGCCTCCTGCGGGACAAATTCCATTTTATGCAACACGCCTGTCCCTTCATGTGGCTGCTTTCAATCCCCACAACTACCCCACGGGCCAAACTTTGCCGTATAACCTCTGATTTTAACCCTGCTGCAGCCGGTTGCCCCATAACTCTCTATGGTCCTGCTTTTCCCTGTAGGTGAGGCAACCCTATGCCTCTCCCCTCTGCGGGTCTGTCTCCTGCCCTGGGAAGGAAATTGATACAAGACAGAATAATAGGTTCTTACATGGACATGGGAGCCCCCAGAGGAAAACAAAGACCCCAGAGAAATAGTTCCAAGAGCTTACATACTATTAAAGAGTAGTGATGGTAGAAAAGTAGCTTCCATATAGGAAGATAAGAGTTCTTTTAACAAGGTCTATTTGTACAGATTTCTTTTGACCTTGACTCCCTCCCATCTCTGGTGATAAGAATGTTTCTTTCCTCCTGAGGAAATCTTTCCCCTGGGAGTTTTCTCTCCTGCTTTAGGGAGAAAGGGGGAGGTAAGAATGCCCTTCCTGCACCTCCTATTTGCCAAGTGTCTTTAGCTCAGAATAATCTTTATGTCAAAGTGGCATATTTTAGGATGGCACATTTTGCCACCCTTCAGCATCGTGTTCTCAATTTTGCACCCATCATCCTTCTTGCCTGCCTCTCTCTATCCTTTCTCCCTTACTACTTTCCTTCTTCCCTCCCTTCTATAAACGTTGGCCTGCTTTGTGCAAGATGGATATTTCTGGTCAGTCACTATTAACCGCCCCCCCCCAACGGCCAGGGTGGTACAACAAAACACCGGTCCTTCTGTTTCTCGTGAAGTTACAGGGACAAGGGCTACTGTCACAGCGGGTCCCTAGCCATTTGCGCTCCTTTCTCGATGCTACTGTGGACTCCTCGTCATCTAATCGTCATCGGGATGGTGTTTTCCAGGGAATTTGGCTATTTTTTTTTCCTGATTGATTTTCCAGGCAGGGACTAGAAGAGTTCTGCACATTTTGGTGTAAGTAAAGGCAAGAAAGGTTGGAAACAAAAAGAAGTAGGCTCATACCATCGATGATATATGTAGCTACAGGTGGCAGAAAACACTATTAACCGTGGACTCAACCGTGAAGGCATCTTGTTATCTCACGGAATGAGAAGTCTGGGGGAATGCACACCGGAGCTGGACGGGCAGGTCAGTGATCAAGAAGCCAGACTCGTCCATCCTTCCTGCTTTCCTCCCTCCTTCTCTCTCTCTCCCTCTCTCCCTCTCTCTCTTTAAAGTTTATTTATTTATTTTGTGAGAGAGAGAGAGAGAGAGAGAGAGAGAGAGCATGAGCAGGGGAGGGGCAGAGAGAGAGAGAGAGAGAGAGAGAGGGGGAAAGAGAGAGAATCCCAAGCAGGCTCTGCACTGAGCCCTACTCGAGGCTCGATTCCATGACCGTGAGATCATGACCTGAATGGAAACCAAGAGTCAGTCGCCAACTGAGTGAACCCACCCAGGCTCCCCAAGAAGCCAGGCTCTCTCTGTCTTTCCTTGTCCACCATCTTCCACGTGTTGGTTTTTGCATCTTTGTGCTTGAGGCCTCATGACTACGAAATGGTTGCTGCAGCTTCCAACACTGCAACAGAACTCCCAAACAGGAAGCAGTGGAAGAGGGGCAGCAACTAACAATAAAAGAACGTTTCCTCAGCTGTCTCCCTGTAAGGGAAAAAGTTTTGCAAAAGATTCTGTCATACACCTCCTTATAGCTCCTTGACCCGAACCGGGTCACAATACTGCCTCTAGCTGCAAGGATGGTCAGGTAGGTAAGCGGAGATCTCACTTTTCAGCTTCTCCGGAGGAAGCAACTCAAGGAAGAAAGAGGTTGGGATGGCTATGTGTCAGACATACGTGTTATAACTGACCAACTAACAATACATATTATTTTTTTAAGTTTATTTATTTATTTTTAAGTAATCTCTAGCCCCACCGTGGGGCTCAAACTCACGCCCTCAAGATCAAGAATCGCATGCTCCACCGACTGAGTCAGCCAGGCACCCTGACCATATGCCCTAACCATAACTCTTGACACTCAAAAGCCCTTAAATCGCCAACATTCTGAACTTCACCTCTGTTCAAAGTCCTTAAGGCATCAAAAAGTAGAAGATGTCATACAATTGGAGGAAAGAGGTCTCTGGCATTGCCCAATTCCTCTCCTTACATATTTGCCCAAGTCCCACCTCAACATTTTGTGTCCATAGCTACCTGGATGTGGGTGATTTGTGCTTAGAAAAAAAGGCTGTGCATATGCTCAGAGGAGCCTGGGTGGCTGCAAGGGGGATCCATGATCTCCTATGCCTGGGCCCTTATTTATCAGGCAGAACCCCACTGAGCTCTGTGAATCTATGATGAGGACCTTGGCCGTGATCTGTGAGTCTGCCCTTCCTGCAATACAGACTCAGTGTCTAGTCCAAGCAGAAATGGTCTCAAGGGTCCACATAATACACTCAATCGATGCAGTATTAGACTAGAACCAATTGAACACTTACCAGTAAAGAGAGATCACATTGATCGTGACCATTTTGGCCCCACACAGTGCTTGGAAGGAAGGCTCTAGAGGCAAAGGCTTATCCTATGAAACGTCCGGCAGATTTTGAAAAGGAGGAAGAGAAGAACATAAAGCTTGAGGAGGTGTTAATAGGTATGGCCAGGACGGCACAAAGGTCCTCCTGGGGTCAGGCAAGATAATGGCCTGAGTGACCTCAGACCTTTTAGGTTTCAACTGTCCAGGGTAAAAAATAATAATGACGAAAATATTTATCATATATTTCTGAAGATGATATCGGTGACTCACATCGGTAGGGTGCCTTCTACTTATTTTTCCTGGAGAAGCAGGAGATTTGCGTGGGCTGTTCAATCTCTCCCTGTACCCCCCCTACTAGAAGAGACTGTTCCTTGAGAGGATTGAACAGGGTTAGAGCAGACTGTCTTTGCACAGAGAAGGTAAGCGGTCTGCCTCCGTAATTCCTTTAAGCCCTTGTTTCCCTCAATCATGCCAAACATTGCGTGAGGTCCCTGAGCCTAAAGCGCATGCTCTCCTTGTCCAGACTTGTGCTCTGTCCCTCGCCCCCTTCTCCAGAATGACTCCTCTGTGATCTGCCCTCAAACCAGGCTGCTCCTTCCCATGCCTTCCCATCCCTGGATGAACTTCTTCAGCCCGTCTATGTAAAATCAAACCGTTTGTATGCATGGTTTGTATGCACTTGAACTTTAAAGACTTTGTATTTTTTGTGACCGTGCAAGCCTCTTTCTGAGACCGTGAACCCTTCCAGGTCAGACACTGAATCTCAATCATGATGATTATAGTGCTTGCCCCAGAGAAGGTACCCATTAGAGATTTGGTGGATGAAGAAGTAAATGTCTCTGTGCTAGAGAAATTAACCCATGTGGAGGCTCGATTACAGTGTGGTTTGATCCCAACGTTTTTTGAGTTTTTTTTTTAAAGTTAAAGTGGGAGTATCCTGGTATTAATGATCACTTTATGACAAAACAATGATTTTGAAAAGGAAAAACAATGTTAGAGGATTTATACTATCCAATTTCAAAAGCTACTATAATTAAGTTATAATTAATTAAGACTGTATAATATTTATGTAAAGATAGAAAAATCAATAGAATAGGGGCACCTGGGTGGCTCAGTTGGTTGGCTCAGGTCATGATCTGATGGGTTGTGAGTTCGAGCCCCACATCAGGCTCTGTGCTGACAGCTCAGAGCCTGGAGCCTGCTTTGGATTCTGTGTCTCCCTCTCTCTCTGCCCCTTCCCCAGTCACACCCCACCCCCAAAATAAATAAATAGATATTTTTAAAAATCAGTGGAATAGAAAGGTGCCAAAACATTTCAATACTTCTTTTCAGCAAATGGCACTAGGACAATTGCATATCTGTATGTAAAAAAAAGAAAAAGAAAAGGAAATTTAGACACTTACCTCCACCATATACAAAGGATTTTAGACCAAATGGAAAAGTGAAAAGTACAAATCTTCTAGAAGAAAACATAGGAGAAAGTTTTTGTGACTTGGGTTTAGGCAAAGGGTTCTTAGAGCATTAAAGGGTTCTTAGATATGCTTAGATATAGCATTCATGAGCCATGAAAGAAAAAAATTGGTATCTTGAAGTTTATTAAATTTTTAAAAATTATGTTTCTGGGCACACGGGTTGCTCAGTAGGTTAAGCATCTGACTCTTGGTTTCGGCTCAGGTTATGATCTCACGGTTCTGTGACTTCAAGCCCCACATTGGGGTCTGTGCTGACAGCACAGAACCTGCTTGGGATTCTCTTTCTCCCTCTCTCTCTGCCCCTTCCCTGCTTGCACTGTCTCCCTCTCTCAAAAATAAATAAATTAACTTAACAATGTTTATGCTTCAAAAGATCCTGTGAAGAAAATGAAGGTAAGCCCAAAAGAAAACATTTGCAAATCGTATATCTGACAATAGACTTGTATCCAGAATATATGAAGAACTCTTGCAATTCATTAGGAAGACAAACAACCCAATTTAAAAATGGGCGACATACTTAAATAGACATTTCACCAAAGAAGACATACAAATATCTAATAAGCAAATGAAAAGATGCTCGACATAATTAATCATTAGGAACAGGGGAGTTGGAACCACTTTGAGAGGCCACCGCATAGCCACTAGGTTGGCTATAATAGAAAGAGACAAGTACATAGAGAAGCTGGAATCCTCATACGTTGCTGGTGAAAATAAAAAACGGTACAGTCATTTTGGGAAACCATCTTGGCTTGTTAAAAAGTCAAGCATACATATACGTAGCAAATTTACCCAAGAAATCTCCCCAAGAGAAACGAAAAGGTATGTCCATGCAAAGACTTGTCCATAAATGTGCAGAGCAGCATTCTTCACGATAGCCCCAAACTGGACCTCATTCCAGAGCTCCATCCACCAGTGAATGGATAAACACAAGTGGCATATCCATACAACAGAATACTATTAACCGATAAAAAAGATACAATCATGGTGCATGCTACAACTTGGATGAATCTCAAAAACGGTATTCTAGGTAAAAGAAGCCAGACACAAATAATGGGTGATTGCTGACACTGGATATGAGTTGATCATTTCGGAAGCTGGTGGTGAATATACGGGATGAACTATTCTCTGTAATTTTGTATGTGCGTGAAATTCTCCTTTACAAAATTTTTTAAATGCTCCCAATCACTGTTTTGTCAATCACGTTTCAGAAATACTAAATCTATTCCTCTCCTAGGTCATTTCTCTCTCAATGCCACCTTCCCTCACTGTCTTCCGTTGTCTGTCTTGCCCAGAATGGGTGCCCGCCGCTTCCCAGATACCATCTGCTCGCACTTGGCCCAGAAGATAATTTCTGCTTCTTAGCGTGTATCTGGCTCGCGTGTCCATTTATACCTGGTTGGCTCTACAACCTTCAACTGTGTTTTTGAAAACCATTCCAGTGAGCTTCTTCCGTACTTTAGAAATGCTGTACTTAAGCCTCCTTCTGTTTATATAAGGACATCTACTAGGCCAGGTTTTCTTTTTATATGTGCATCCTTTTGGAGAATGGGTGTTTTATGACATTTTATGAGCATTTAGCTCCACCATTTTATACGTGCTTCCAATGACAAGTGTCAGACTCTAAGTCTATTGGACAGATACTACATTTACCCTGATGAAAAACAAACAGTTCTTGGGGCACCTGGGTGGCTCAGTCGGGTAAGTGTCCGACTTCGGCTCGGGTCATGATCTCACGGTCCGTGAGTTCGAGCCCCGCGTCCGGCTCTGTGCTGACCGCTCAGAGCCTGGTGCCTGTTTCAGATTCTGTGTCTCCCTCTCTCTCTGATCCTTCCCTGTTCATGCTCTGTCTCTCTCTGTCTCAAAAATAAATAAACGTTAAAAAGAAAAACAAACAGTTCTTGCTTGCGGTAGGTGCTTTGGATGCAAATTCCTTTTTTTTTTTTAGGTTTACTTATTCATTTGAGGTGGGGGGTGAGAGGGCTTGCATGCACAAGTTGGGGAGGGGCAGAGAGAGAGAGGGAGAGAGAGAATCCTAAGCAGGCTCTGCACTGTCAGTTCAGAGCCTGACGCTGGGCTCGATGCCACGAACAAGCAAGATCATGACCTGAGCCGCAATCAAGTGGACGGATGCTCAATCCACTGAGCCACGCAGGTACTTCCTGGATGCAAATTCTCATTTAATTGATGCTTCACAACAACCGTATGAAACAGAGTTGTTATCTCCATCTCATGGATAATAAAATGGAGGTTTGGGGAGGTTGAGTAACTTTTTCTTAAGATGGCATGGAGAGTGTGTAGCTGAGACAGGAGAGAACCCAAACTTGTTGGACACCTAAGTCTATGCTAACAACACAGACAATTCTGTTTTCTTATCAGCCTTGAACGGGACCCACCCCAACCCCGGGGGTTGGGAATGAAGAGGAAGCAGAAGCCCTAAACTTGGCACCTCACTTTTCTACTACACTCTTCAGGTAGCTAGAAGAACTGAAGAAATGGCTGGGGAGCATTCGGTAGGGATGGGCAGCCCCAAACACCCCACCGGGGCTAGGAAGACACAGCTGTGGTTTTTTGCTTATTTGTGTGTTTGTTTTCACATGTCTTCTTCAATTTTGAGAGAGAGCGAGACAGAGTATGAGCAGGGGAGGGGCAGAGAGAGAAGGAGACAGAGAATCCGAAGCAGGCTCCAGGCTCCGAGCTGTCAGCACAGAGCCGGACGTGGGGCTCAACCCTGTGAACCTCGAGATCATTACCTATACCAAAGCTGGACGCTTAACCAACTGAGCCACCCAGGAGTTCCTGACACAACTGTGGTTGGAACTCAGGTTTCTGTGCCTCTAAAATGTTTCTCCTTCTGCTATAATATGCTGTTTCTCAAGGAGTTATCTGAACTAGGAATGGCATAGTCAAAGCATGGAGTTACAAGGCAACCTTGACGGTTAATATCTGAAGATTCCTTGTGTGAAGGGGAGGAGATTCTGGGAGATTCCGATAATCCTGATGAGAGGGTCAGCCGTAGTCACAGGCAGAATAACTGGTAGGATGATTTCAGATGTTCATCCAGAGTAATTTCCTAGATACATCCTCGTGAGATTCCAGAATAAGGAGAGTCAATCGTGAAAGCCTCTAGAAAGAAAAAAAGCAAATTACTTAGAATGAAAGTCGTACTGATATCAGAAGATTTTATTCACAACATTGGATAGTAGATGTCAATGGAAGAATGCCTTTAAAGACTTAAACCGAGATTCCAGAATTCAGGACTCAGCCAGACTATCAATTACCTGATATGTAGCCCTTTGGGAAAAAAATATATTTGTAAGTATAATAAAAGAATATTAATTTTCTGTTGATACTGAAAATATCACCCTTCCAGTGGCACAGGTATAAAGATGTAAAACCACTGTTTATTCTCTGCGGATGGAATCTCACTATTTTGTTCCAAGTAGTGAAGAATATTTGTGTTATCCGATTATGTATTTTTTATACTTTTGTTATATAATTATAGTATTATAAATGTCGCTTACTGGCTCTTGACACATTGTAGAAATTTACATATACCGAAAGGGATCATAATACCATAAATCTTCGTATCATAGAAATAATGCCATAGCTGGCAAAAATTGGAAAGTGGGGTGAGGGAGATTAGAGAATGGGGAGGAGATCTCACAGAATGGGGAGAAAGAGATAATGTTGAAATAAAATAGAGATTTAATTCTACCATTTAAAGTTACTAAGTCTTGGGGCGCCTGGGTGGCTTGGTCAGTTAAGCGTCCGACTTCGGCTCAGGTCATGATCTCACAGTCCGTGAGTTCGAGCCCCGCGTCGGGCTCTGTGCTGACAGCTCAGAGCCTGCAACCTGTTTCAGATTCTGTGTCTCCCTCTCTCTATGACCTTCCCCCATTCATGCTCTGTCTCTCTCTGTCTCAAAAATAAATAAATTAAAAAAAATTAAAGTTACTAAGTTTTGAGAGACTGATTATAGAAACAGACGATGGCCAGACCATACATAAAAACAGAAATTTCGGGGACGCCTGGGTGGCTCTGTTGGTTAGCATCTGATTCTTGGTTTTGGCTTAGGTCATGATCTCATGGTCGTGAGACTGAGTCCCAGGTGTGATTCTGCATGGAGCATGGAGCCTGCTTAAGATTCTTAGGGGCGCCTGGGTGGCGCAGTCGGTTAAGCGTCCGACTTCAGCCAGGTCACGATCTTGCGGTCCGGGAGTTCGAGCCCTGTGTCAGGCTCTGGGCTGATGGCTCAGAGCCTGGAGCCTGTTTCCGATTCTGTGTCTCCCTCTCTCTCTGCCCCTCCCCCGTTCATGCTCTGTCTCTCTCTGTCCCAAAAATAAATAAACGTTGAAAAAAAAAATTCTCTCTCCCTCTCCCTCTGCCCCTCCCCCACGCACATGCACTCTCTATCTCTCAAAATAAATTTTTAAAAATGTCAATCCATCGATCAACCAAATAAAAATAGAAATTTGATCCACAACCTGTAGCCCAGGCAACCAACCCTTTATTTATGATAAGGAAGCCAGCCCACTATTAGTCAGGCTTGCAGGAAGCCACGTTCCTAGCTCTGGTGACAATGCAGGGTCCTAAACAATTAACTTCCGTAGCAATCAGCCCCAAATGGCCAGGCAATTAATAACTGAGAGCATCCCTGATTTTCGTCCCCTCTTCAACTTTAAGACCACTTCGCCCCTAACCAATTGCATAGGATGCCCCATTTCTAGTTGGCCCACCTACAGCTTCCCAGACTAACAGCCCCCAAACTGGGCACATCTGAAGCCTTCTCTGTTCACTCTACAGCTTCTCTATTCCTCCACCTGCCTTTGAATCTCCGTCGAAATGCCAGTGATGTTGTCTGACTCCCTTGCTACAGCACGCTCAGAATTAACCCTTTGCTTTTCTCATTTGGTTGGTCTTCGTCTATTTCCACAGTTGACTCACAGAAGGACCAAAACATAAAAACACAATAAAGCTTTGGTGAAGGAGGAAAAGGAGAGAAGCAAAATAACTTCCTCATTTTCACGATGAGAAGTCTAGAGATGCTATTTAGAGAGATACCACAGGAAATAGGGGCATGTCGTATTATTTAGAGTTATGGGGGTAACTTCCTCATGATTTACAAGAGCAAATGGTCACAAATAGCTCTCCGCTCTCCTGAGAAGGGGCACAGGGAATGGGGAAAAGAGAGGAGGACGTTTTGTTTTCACTCGAGAGCCTTCAACAACATTTTAACTTTTGTTTTCATGTTGATTCATTAGTTTTCTGACAAAATACATTTCTGGATTGTTGCCTTTTATTTCTCTGGATAAGCATCCTACTTTTTTTTTTTTTTTTTTTTTTTTTTAGAGAGAGAGCGCACGCTCGTGAGCATGAGCAGGGGAAGGGTAGAGGGAGAGAGAGAGAGAGAGAGAGGGAGAGAATCTCAAGCAGGCTCCATGCCCAGTGCCAAGCCCAACTTGGGGCTCGATCCCACAACCATGAGATCATGATTTGAGCTGAAACCAAGAGTCGGGTGCTTAACCAACTGAGCCACCCCCAGGTGCCCCTTAGCATCCTACTTTTAAAATGTAGATGCACCTAAGGAAGTCAAAGTCCATGGCACTGACCTTGGCAGGGAAGACCCAGACAATGGGAAAGACATGAAGGGAGAGAGTGGATAGTCCCGGGTGGAGACTAGGACGGACCTGCGAAGGGGTGGGGTGTTGCCCCATGGGCGTGGTGTTGGGCCACAAGGGTAGGCATGCAGTCATGGTCACGTAAAGGGATATCAAGACAGTCAATTATTCCCGCTCCACACTTTTCCTGGGGATATTTGTTACCTCCTCCAGGAACAGACATGCAGGGGAGGACCCACGACAGTGACTATGGTTGAAGAAGAAGGGGTGAGTCTGCAGAGACAAAGTTAAAAAAAAAAAAAAAAAAGGAAGATTCAATCCCAGGCAGCAGTGCAGGAATTGATCTGAAATTTTCAAATCGATGTGTTTTTTTTTTTAAGAAAAAAACGTTAATTCACTTTCACTTAACGGTCTAAAATAAAACCATCTGCTCTGCTTTATATTTTCTAAAATTGTGATTACTTAAGTGTCTTTGATTATTTCCTTTTGGGTCACTTGTGGGGGTGGGGCGGATGACAAATACTCGGGTAGCGTCTGAAATGTTCCTTGTAGACCTAACCTAATGATGGAGTCGGTCTCAAGCACTCACTGAGGAAGAGGAAGTCACAAAAGGCTGCTGTATTGTTGAAGATGCTCCTGGCTGTTCATACGGAAGAAAGGACCCCACGTGGGTACCGTTGTTATCTCTTAAATACCCCAAGTGGATGTTTGTTACAGTCCCTCTGTAAACACAAGTGAAGTAAATGGTCGCACTGAGGAAAGGTCCCTGAATGCCAATGCCGCAAGCTGTTTGCCCAACCTCAAAACTAAGACTTTATTTTCAGCATTGGGTGTAGAGCTGTGAAGGACCAATCAATCACTTCTGGTCTCTATGACCTTTTTTTTTTTTTGCCATTTATTTTGTGAGAGAGGGAGAGCGAGTGCGAGTGGGGGCGTGGCAGAGAGAGAGAGAGAGAGAGAGAGAATCCCAAGCAGGCTCCATGCCATCGGCGCAGAGCCTGATGCAGGGCTTGAACTCACGAACCGTGAGATCATGACCTGAGCTGAAACCGGGAGCCAGACACTTAACTGACTGAGCCACCCAAGCACGCCCGGTCTGTCTGACTCTGAAACTAAGATTCATACAGATATTCATTCAGCCCTGGTGCCGTCGCTTGTAAGAACGCACCAAACCCTGGCTATGAACAGCGTGCTGCCCTTTCTAGTTCCCGTGGCTCCGTTGATGCTCTGACGTCCTTTTCCCCACCCCACTACTCGGGAGCCTGGCAGGACTTCACTAGGCTTGGCCTCTTGGCTCTGGGGTGCCCGCTACGGCCATTCTCAACTCCTACCAGGAAGTTTATTGAAAACGCAGCCACTTTCGGAGATGCACGATAGAAAGGGGTCCAGTTTGGTTGCCAACTCACTGGGATCTTCAGCAAATCCCTGAGCCTTCCTTTGCCTTGCTGGTAAAATTCCACCTCCTTCCCATGTCTACAGAACCCTTCCTGGTGGACTCTCTAATTTGCTCATAAATCCTAGATGCCAAAGAAGCACAGAATCCCAAAGGTGGAAAGAAATATAATTGAAGTCATACAAATAAACCTTAAGGAGAAGCACGACGTGGAAGCTTATCTTCCGACCTCTTTGGTGTGATTTTGGGGAATTCAGGGGGCATTTGCCGACTTTGCTGCCAGTAATAACCCTTCCTTCTGATTATGCTGTTGTTCTGGTTTACTGTTTCCCACTCTTTTCAACGACTAGACTCTGGGGCAAATGTAACAGGATTTCTAATAGAACTAGATCAAATATAACACAAAGCCTGCTTTCTGTGAAAAGGCAAGTGAGAAAGTAATGGTTAACTGGCTAACTGGGATGGGGACCATTATCAATTCTTAGATGCTGTTGGCAATCTGTAAGGGAGCAGTTTCATTAAGTTTATCCTTTCCTCCCCCCCCCCCCATGACAAATGTGTGTGGACTACAGACTCTATAGATCTGTCTGCGTTAGGAATTGCTGTCACAATTTAAACACCAAGATCCACCCCAGCAAAATGAATGCCCCGTCTCTTGCCTTTTGCAAAACGTCGCTCGGTCTTAAATCAGAGTCTCACATGAATGCCTGACCGGCTGGACTTAAATTAATCATGGAAACCTAGCTCGGAATGTCTTTTTCTGCTTTCCGGCCTCTGCTGTACCCAAGAGCCTCTGGTTGAGGGTATGAAGAGCCTTAAGCAAGGCAGCCCGCAGTGTGCCTTTCCCTCTCCGGGCTAGAAACTCAGAGATGATCGTGGCGTTCACCTGTCACTGAAGACTCCCGGTCCAGCTCAGGCGACTGTCCTGTACATGCCTAACTATGTTTCTGTGTGAGATGCCACGAGAACACGCGGGAGGGAACGAGTCACGGAGCGCCATAGAAAGTTCTGTAAACCAGGAGGTCACGTCCGCGATCCGAGTCAGGCCTGTGAGGGGGAGGTGTGGTGCGAGTATGACAAAGGATGTGAGACACACGGGGACTTTAGCAGCCACTGCTGTGGGACAAGGGGAGCCTGAGGGGACGTGCCTGGCTGGACGCTGACCGAGCCCAGGGTCCAAGCCGAGGAAGACATTGCAACCCATATGGGAGGCCCCGCACCCCTGCTACCCAGCTGCGGGGGAGCCGAGTGGCAGGTGTGTGGTTGTTAAGAGCTAAGGGCTCAAAACCCAGCTGTGCCGCTCACTCTGTGGGGTCAAGTCGCTCAAACTGTCTAAGCTTCCAATGTCCCCCCATCATCCTCACATACACGCGGGAGCTTCTAGGCTCTGTGAGTACCACATGGAACCACATCCTCCCTCCCTCTGCTTTACCCTTGTGCTGCTGCGGTCACTTGGATGGAGTTGTGCCCAAGCTGGAGAAAGCAGGCACCCCACAGCCATAAACGGGAAGGAGGCCAGATGCTCCGCCGCCTTCCAGCTTTTGAACACACTTCTAGATATTTCTGAAGCTGCCTCCAGCTTCCTTGAGGGGGCAGGAAGAGAAAATGAGGATCTTAGCATCCGCCTTCCCCTCTACCTTGCCTGTCCCCTCCCTTCTCCCCGCGTTCTCCTGGGGTGACAGGGACAGGCTTTCTCCCCTCCCCTATGTGCTGATGGGAACCCTCTAGTCTAAAACTCTATGGTGCCAGGGGCCAGGCTCCTGGAGGAGACAAAAGAAAATGTGAATCACGTTTCTCAACAAAACATGGCTTGTGACACTATGGGCGAAAATCGTAGTTCAGATACCGGAACCTGAACACTGCCTCTCTGTACCCGCCTGTTCTAACGCCCCCTGCACTGGTTGGATCCCACCTCCCTCTCCTCCCGAGATACATGTACAGACAGGTCAATAAACACAGACACGCACGCGAGGAAAGCACCGTCATGTTTCTTCGAAACAGTAATGCTACGAGCTCAGAACCTTTGCTCAGGTGGGATCTGGTAGGGAGGTGCTCTTGAAGTGTATGCTGGAGATCACCACACCGCTGGGCAGGAGGAAGACTGAGCATTTCAGGGGCCACCAAAGGCATCCCTGGCTTTCATCGCAGTCTGACTCCGGGCAGGCGCTCGCACACATCTTCGGATCTCTCCCGCCTGCCACGGAGGGGCAGAAATGCAAGGTGAGACACCAGCCAAGTCGGGCCCACGCTCGCCCAGCTGACCTGCTTGCTCCCTCGACACAAGCTTTCCCTCCTGTATCCTTGCTGCCCCCTCAGTTCCCTGGCCACTGGCCCTCTGTGAGATTTTTTTTTTTTTTTTGACAGACTTTTAAACAGTTCATCTTGGACAATTTCAAATTCAGGTGTTGAATGCGGTATGCCGACCGCCCGCGTACTCATCACCAGCTTCCACGGTGATCAACTCTTGGCCAATCTTGTGTCGTTCGAACCCCCCTGTGGCCACTCTCCCTGTCTCCAGATGACCTGGAAGGAGACCCCAGATCCCAGTAGATCACATCACCTCTGGAAGCTTTCTCGTATCCCCTGCGGCGATTTGCCACCTCACCTAAAATGCATGAGTCTCCCACTGGACACCTAGACCACATTCATACACAGTTACATGCAGCTCGGAGTTTGTAACTCTAATTCCATTCCCACGTCACGTCTCTCTAGGATTGGTGCATGGATCTTCAGTAATGAGACTAGTAATCCCGTAATTTACCCCTTTGCACACACACAAAAAGTCAGGGTCCCAGTGACTTTGGAAGAAAAGCTTCGAAAGCATTTTGATCCTGTAAAGGATCCTCGGTAGCTTCTCTTTAGTAGTTGAAAGTCCTGCCTTCCTCCTTTCACTACTTCCCCTGCGCTAGTTACCTAATTAGCTTGCTTGACGAGATATACACATTTTTGGTAAGGTTTTCTTGAACTAGAGAGAAAGTACATATAACTTGAACCGGTTTTTTGCCTCTAATTAATCGGGAAGACTGAGACGGCAGGACAAGTCAAAGGATGACTGCTTCACTTTGCAGACGGGCTTGAAGTGGCTCCTGCGTAGGAACAAATCTTATTACATAAAATTATAGTCTCTGCTTTTTCTAAATACCTCCTCCAACAGAAGTTGTGTCATGAGAGTCGGTAATAAAAACCTGGACTCTCATTTCCTGTGATGGTAGAGGTGGCTAAAAATTCACCCCCTCACTCAGGGTTTGTTTGGCATAAGCACTCTAGAGGCTCGCTTTTCGGTGGAACGTTCCAGTGTGTCTAGGGTGGTGAGCATGCTCACTTTGTAGTGATGGACTTCAGACCACACGCTACCCCAAAACATGGCGCCTTGACATGTCAAATATATTAAGCTTAAGGAATATGACAAATGGCAGGGGCAGGAAGCGACATCCAACCTCCCCCTGCTGTAGGTCATAGACCCTCACGTGAGAGGCACTCTCCCTGCATGTACCCAGAGAAAAGGAACATCCTTCCCTCCAAGACCAAGGGACTCCAAGAGGGATCCAGATGAACAGCCTTTGCTAAGTTTCTTCAATTTACCGCATTTAGTTCATGCCTATTTATCCTGTCACCTTCTCCTACCACTTTCCACTCTTCATCTAACCTAGTATGAACATTCAGGATTAACCGTTTCTTTAGGGTTTCATTTCCTTAGGAAGGCTCCAGTATCATGTGAAACTTACATGAAATAAATGCATAGGCTTTTCTCTTACGATGCTCTTTCCTTCCAGAGCCCCAGCTGAGAACCTAGAAGGGTAGAGGGAAAAGAGGTTTTTTTCCCTCTCCTCCTAAGTTCTGTATATACCCCTTGCTAGTGTAAATATAAGCTCCTCTGTATCTCTGTTATCGGCTAAATGCTGGGCAGGTGAGCTGGCCTAAGTGTTTAGCGTTGAAAATACGACATATCCCCAAGCAGGCTTGTAGGTTTCACTGTTGAGTGATGCCAACAGTTTTCCAACACGTATTTGCGGGCAAATATTTTTGTTACTAGTATTGCTCAGAATAAAATGTAACGTGCTCATCCAGAAATTGCATTTTATGAAATGATAACTTTATGTATTAACATGAACCAGGTCAGAGAAGTACCTTTTCTCCCATTCTACAAGGCATTCTCGTTTATTTTTTTCATCTAAGATTTTTTTTCCTTCAACTATTATGTAAAAGACAATTTCTAAATCTTAACTCCTATTTGCCTTTTGGGTTATTTGTTGGTTTTAGGACCAACTACAAGTTGGGTTCCTGATTTTTTTTTTTTTTTTTTGTCTTAGAAGTGGGGATTTTTGGAAATATTAAAGGTCATTGCTAGGAGAGAGAATGAAGGCGATCTAGTGAAGCCCAGATCCCTAATGTAATGGATGGAAAGCTAGGGCTTCCAGAAGTTCACAGTGCCAGGGGAAGTCCAGCTTCACAATCTGCCCATTCTTACTGCCATCAACTCTACTAGGCCCCCACACTCTGCTTTTAAAAAATGATTTCTGGGTGATTTCAGCATGATTTTATAGTTCAGTTGCCCTTTAGCTGACTTAAACTGGGATTGCACGCTAAAATATATTTAGCTTGTCTATGATTCCCTTCCCTTTATGGAAATAAAATGTGAGAGAGTCAGGAGTAATTGGAACAATGGAAACTCTGGGGGGTTAGAGCCAAGTTCAAACCTCTCTGTATTCCCTGAGCATTTGCCTTTCAAGGGAGAAAGGATCTGTCCTGTACTTAACTCTGGTCCTTTGTCAGGGGGAAGGGCAACATCCATCATCCTCCTTCACTGACTGAGCCAGTGCGGAACATTTGATGAATAGTGATCGATGGCTGGGTGGTGATGGCAAACAGGGGTATGTGTTCCAGGTTCCATTGAATGCTTAAGAGCTAGCGATCATAGATTCTGGTAAAGAGTAGAAAGAGCTCCAGAAAGAGCATGTGGTAGAATTCTCATGTTTTGTAGACAACAAACCTAAGGCTCAGTCAATGATGAGAAGTGCATGGTGTGGTGCCACAATGCAAGCAAGGGTGAAGAAATTGTAGTATATGTCATGGAAACACACAAAGCAAGAACACAGAATACAAGACATTTCTTACTACTCTTTAACTGCTCCTCTTATGTTAGCGTTTCTCAGCTTAGGGGGTGTCTGCCTCCCATGATACACAGGGTGGTCTCAGTTGATGTGGATAACTCCTACAACGTTGACTCCCATGGTGACAAAGAAAGGTCTTCCCTTTCCATTGCTCTTTCCAAGTCCCTCTGATTAGTTAAGGAGAAATGGTTCTAACGCTTGCTGATCTCCTTTTCCCCTTGGGCTCAAAGTCCAAAGAGGGCAGTAGCTGGCTGGAGTTTAAGAAATAACAGTGTTGCTTTAGGAAAAAACGTATTGCGGTGCCTGGGTGGCTCAGTCAGTTAAACGTCGGACTCTTGATTTTGGCTCAGGTCATGATCATGATAACCGTTCGTGATAACCCTCTCTCTCTGCACCTCCCCCACTTGTGCGCTCTGTCTTTCTCAAAATAAATAAATAAACTTTATTTTTTTTTATTTATTTTTTTTTTAATTTTTTTTTTCAACATTGATTTATTTTTGGGACAGAGAGAGACAGAGCATGAACGGGGGAGGGGCAGAGAGAGAGGGAGACACAGAATCGGAAACAGGCTCCAGGCTCTGAGCCATCAGCCCAGAGCCCGACGCGGGGCTCGAACTCCCGGACCGCGAGATCGTGACCTGGCCGAAGTCGGACGCTTAACCGACTGCGCCACCCAGGCGCCCCAATAAATAAACTTTAAACAAGTATTTGTTTTTATAGTACCTTCAATTTGTGGCAAACAATATTGGTTTCCTATTTATGGAAAGCTTTTATTTATTTATTTATTTATTTATTTATTCATTTATGTATTTATATTTTATGTTTAAGTAATCTCTATACCCAACGTGGGACTTGAACTCACAACCCTAAGATCAAGAGTTGCATGCCCCGACTGAGCCAGCCAGACACTCCGGAGATCTTCCTTACCTTCCTTTTAAAATAAGTTAATTTAGATTTTACGAGTGCGTAATTCTCAGAAAAATGTCTAGTAAAAAGAGTACACGCAGCATGAAGATAAGGCCACATGGAAAGGTGGCCGGGGACATGACTGGGAAACACTCCACTAGGTAGATAAAAATGAGCCTGGAGGGCAAAAGTGGAACTTAATGCCGATCAAGTGACAAATATCTGTGCAGGAACTGGCTCATGACTTTAAGGAGCTTAAAATACATTTGTGAAAACAAGGCATTGTCAGGGGCGCCTGGGTGGCGCAGTCGGTTAAGCGTCCGACTTCAGCCAGGTCGCGATCTCGCGGTCCGGGAGTTCGAGCCCCGCGTCGGGCTCTGGGCTGATGGCTCAGAGCCTGGAGCCTGTTTCCGATTCTGTGTCTCCCTCTCTCTCTGCCCCTCCCCCACTCATGCTCTGTCTCTCTCTGTCCCAAAAATAAATAAATGTTGAAAAAAAAAAAAAGAAAACAAGGCATTGTCTCTATGAAGTATACATATGAGAATAGAATTAAATAAATACATCCCACGTCCAAGTGGTGAGCAGTCAGGGAAGACCAGGTCTTGCCTCTTCTCTTCCATTGGAGGGAAATAATTGCTTTAAGCATAGGGAAGGGAGATATTTCCTTTGAGCTGGGCATAAGGAAGAGGCCAGGAAGGAGGTAGGACCTTATCCAAGCCTAGAAACGTACGATTTTTAAAAATAAAACAGGAGAGGAAGAGTATTCCCAGCAACCCTGTTGTTTCCAACAGGTTTTTCAGGATTCTACACAGAAGCCTATAATCCAAATTCTGTTTTTCACAATGGATTTTTTTTTTTTTTACTATTTTTTGGAAGTGTATAAGCACACATTTGCATATACTCCAATGTGATAGACACAAATTTAAACACAATGGAGACTGCCAATGTTTTCACTGTGCCGAAGGGCTGAACTATTTTGTGCTGACCTCAATCTCTTTATTATATGCTTATAAATGTAAATAACGCACCGAGGATGAAAGTGAAATAAAGTTTGTCTCTAATATGCAAAAACAAGATAGATTTAGTGGTTTTAAAACTTTTAAGTGTCAGGAATGAGCCCTGAGATTTTTGAGTTTCTTTGTATTTATACCGTTGAACATTTCATGCTATAAGATATATTTGGAAAATATCTTTTTTGAACAGCAAAAATTTTAAGTGGTTGAGAAAGCTCTTCATTAACACTTTCAAAATTAAACAATCACCAACTAAGGATTATGAGCTATTCTTAGATACACTCCATGCTTCAATGTTGAAATGGAAATTTCCTATAACTCTACCCTCAAGCTTCTGGAAGACTTTACTTACGTGGATCCTGAGATTGCAAGACAAGCTGTTAAACTATTACCATTTGCAAAACTTAACGGAACCGAAATCCTTTTGGTACCAAATGACAAATATAAAAACAAAACCCGGGAATAAATAGTATGCTGATTCAGTCAGGAGTCATTGTTTTAAGAAACAAAACCAATACTGACCATCTCAGGTGAGAAGAAGAAAAGAATATTTATTACAAACATGCTGGAGGCTCAGAAAATCAACAGGTGGATGACAAAACTTATCTCGGGGAATGGCAAAACGAACAAACAAACAAGGGGATTCAGGAGGGTCGGACAAGCAGAACCCAGAAGAAGTTTCACTGCACACAATGCCCCTGAAATTGCCTCCTATTGCCTATGCGTCTGGGATACTTGCTCAAGATTTAAACTCCCAGGAGAAGGCATCTGAGAGAGTGGGGCCAAATCATGTGGTTCTCTGGGAATAAGGAGGAGCTAATGGCTCTTGTCGTTGGTGATAAAGTGATCATGTCACCACCTCCCACCAGCTGTCCACAACAGAGACACCCCAGGGAAGGGGACTAGCATGTGGAAGAGAGGCCTGGATGCTGGACGACCCAAAATGACAATTATTCACTACAGATGGTGAGTCTGATAAAAGGCCAGAAACTGTTAACTATAACTCCAGAGTTCAAAGTTCTTTGTTTATTGAGCTCACCAAACGAATGCGGAGATCTTGGTCTCTGACCCCCAGGCTCCATGGACAAAAGACTGATTCCGGGGCTGGAGCGGGGCAGGTGCAAGGTGGCCAGGAACAGGGCTGTCCCCAGGTACGTGGAACATCAGGCCAGTAATTTCTGCGGGCTGTCTAGATAAAATTTTTGGTTAAAAAATGTATTACAGGGGCGCCTGGCTGGCTCAGTCAGTAGAGCATGTGGATCTTGATTTCAGCGTTGTGAGTTCAAGCCCCATGTTGAGCATGGAGCCTACTTAATAATAAAACAAAATAAAGAAAAGAAAAGAATAGAATAGAATAGAATAGAATAAAACAAAATGCATTACAGAATTCATGAGACCACATAAGGTATGGTGATTTATCAATGAAGGTTTAGACTAACTGAGAGGAAAGAGGTTGTTACCTTTGTGTGATTGTTCGAAGTACACATGAAGATCCTTCGTGGGATCTAGGCTATTTGGATCTCCTCCTATTTGCCAAAAGTACTATCCTTGGCTAAATTCGTGCAGCTCACAAGACAAAAGGTAACAACAGTGATAACTGCAAGAGCCATGGGTCCTCAGAACCTGTTCTTATTGAAACAATATAGATTTTCTTGCCTCTGTATCCTTCTGATACCATTCGCTCAAGATGCTGCCATCATCCGTTGAGCAGTCTGTGAATGCTGGCCTCCGGTGACTCAATCAAAGGTAGTTCTATGCTTTGTTGATGATGCTCAGAATGCCTAAAGTGTGCAGGGAAATGTAATCAAATTTTTTTTAATTTTCTGGTCATGTTACACTTCCCATTCTGAATCTTATAGAATGTGGAACAATGTAGAGTAACACGTCCTCCTGTTGTGTCATCTCTTGATCTCCTCAGGCCTTAACCAAGGCATTCCTGGAATTTGCTCTCCTTCGACGTTGACCGCACCCCTGCCTTCCACACACTACCACCAGCAGGAGTGGGGGTAGGGGGGTCCCACGAAGGACTCACAGGTGGAGTGAGAAGACCGGTACCATTTATGCGAGGAATGCCTATCTGCACTCCAGCGCTCAAGCGCAGCGTAAGACTCCCTCGAGGGCAAGGAAGGACGTAGGGTGGAAAGGCTCACTGGCGTTGCCATGTGTAGTGAAGAGTTAACCTGGCCCAAAGAGAGTTCTGGCCTTCACCTTCAGCTTCTGGGAGATGATCTTCTGGCCCTGGAATGTCCTACCTGTTGGGAGCCTTTGACAATCTAACAACGGGATCTTTGGGCTGCAGCGTATCAGTTCTGACCTTGAGGTACTAGAGACTAAAGTTTTAGTCCAACCTCCGGGAAGGGCTAGAGGCTAAAGGTCAGTGTGTGGGCAGTGTGCGATTAAACATGAACACAAACTTCAGACACTAAAGGCTCAGGTCAGCTTCCCTGGTTGGCAAACTCCAGATGTACCGTCCTACATATGGCCTGGACAGGTTCTCTCCACAGGGAGAAAATGACTGGAGTTCCGTGTTTCGATCCCCCCTGGGCTCTTTCTTAACATGCTTCTCCCCTCCACTGGCTTCAGTTTGTATCCTTTCCTTGTGATAAACTGTAACCATGAATATAACAGTTTTCAGTGAATTCGGAGTCCTTTTATCAAATTATCAAAACTGAGGGTGATTTGGGGATCCTCCTCAAACTCGTAATGGGTGTCAGAAGTGAGGCCAGTCTTATGCGGGCCGTTGCCTTAGACCTTGCAGCTTGGTTAACTCTGGTCACAGAGGAAGGGTCTCAAAAAGCCTCAGCGGGGATAGGCAAGGCTCAGGTGTTGATCAGAACGTGGTGGGAGGGAGCTGATGCCCAGGCTCAAGCCCAAGAGCCTGCAGTGGGCAGTAATGGCCCAGACCTCTGAACTCTTTGTGTCCGAGTGAGTGAAAGTCACCCCAAATGAGCATGTCAGCACCATGCTGGTGGCCCAATCTTGAGTGACCCCTTGAAGGAAACAAGGGGAGAGCAGACCGAGGTTGGGAATGCGCATCAAAGGGAAGAAAGCTGACAGGGTGCTCTCCCCAAGCCTCCAGTGCTGGCCCGGGGAGGTCCTAGGAGCCAGTGGAGACTTAGACAAGTTCAAAGATGGTGGTCTTAAAGCACCTGGCCTCCTAAGGCCCTGGCCTGAAACATTCCTTTATGACAGAAAGTAAGAAAGTGTTCCAAACAGTCGTGGACATATCATGAGGACAAAGGACCCAGCATGAAGAGTCTCCCAATCTTAGCACAAAAGTGATTAAGCACAGTAATAATTTATAAACCATTGAAAAAAATTGGAATTCATGAATCTAGGTAGATAAGAAAGGAAGGAAGGAAGGGAGGGAGGGAGAGAGAGAGGAAGGAAGGAAGGAAGGAAGGAAGGAAGGAAGGAAGGGAGGGAAGAGAGGGAGGGAGGGAGGGAGGGAGGGAGGGAGGAAGGAAGGAAGGAAGAAGGAAGAAAGAAAGGAAGAAAGGAAAGGAAGAAAAGGAAGGAAAGAAAGGAGGAAGGAAGGGAGGGAGGAAGGAAGGGAGGAATAGAAGAAAGAGCAAGGAGCCCTCTTTGGCTCACAAGGGCTACAGACAAACTGGTAAATGTGGAGGGAGTGCTGGGTTGACCATGTCTTCCAAAACACATTATTTCCAAAGCACCAAGGTAAAGACTGGAAAAGGCAGGAATCCTGAGTGAGTGCTAAATCTAGGGGGATATTTTGCTGAGGAGCAGAGTATACATTTAGTCTTAAGAGTGTCTCCCCAGGGAAGGTGTCATAATTACAAGGGAAGAAGGGAGACGTTACAGTACAGTGGAAACATCAGACAACACCTAGACTGAGAGATCAAAATTAACACCGCTAAGGAGAGACAGAGGGGCGTCCTGTACCTTCAGGTAGGATGCTCTGAGAAGGACACAGCATCATCTGCGTGGTGTTCCAGCCAAGGGTACGTAATCTCAATCTCATTCCAAAGAGACATCAGACAAACCCCAAATGTGGCATGTCCTATTTTTTCTTAAAAGATTGGGGCGGGGGGTGCGGTAACTATACTCTTTACCAATGTTAATGGTATAAAAGAGAAAGAAAGAGGAAATGCTCCAGACTGGAGGCGACCGAGAGACAGAACAACTAAATGAAATAACTGACCCTGGGCTGGCTCCTGCAGTAAAGGCGACGGGGAGGGGAATGTCATAAGGGACATTATTAGGTTAACTGGAAAAACCGGAGCAGGGATAGTAGAGTACTGAATCAATGTAAATTTATTTATCAAGCTGATAACTGTACCATAATTACATAATGGAATATCTCCATCCTTAGAAACACGCACTCAAGTATTCAGGGGTAAAGTGTCATGACATGGAACTTGTCCTCAAATCCTTCAGAAAATAATTGTGTGCATGTGGAGAGAGAGTGGGGAGGGAGACAGAGAGAGAGAGAGAGAGAGGGAGGAGATCAAATGATAGAGCGCAGAGGGTAGAATGTTTAAAATAGGTGAATCTGAGCAAAGGATACACCAGGAGACTCTGACATTTTTATTTTTGCAACTTGTCAAAGTTTGACATCATTTCCAGATAAAAAGCTACAGTGTTTTGCATTCATCAAACCACCCTGAAACAAAGGATCGCCTTTGTTCCGCATAAAAATTACTGACTCAGGGGCGCCTGGGTGGTTCAGTGGGTTGAGCGACCGACTTCCGCTCAGGTCATGATCTCACGGTTCGTGGGTTCGAGCCCCGCGTCGGGCTCTGTGCTGACAGCTCAGAGCCTGGAGCCTGCTTTGGATTCAGTGTCTCCGTCTCTCTGCCCCTACCCCATTCATGCTCTGTCTCTCTCTCTCTCAAAAATAAATTCAAAACAATTACTGACTCATATTTAAATCTAATATCTGCCTTACACCGTTTGTACAAGATTTTGTTAATCTGCTCTAAAACAGAAGAGGTTTGACATCCAGTGATATAAAGGCATAATCCTGGGGAAAGTATGTTGAGATGCTATTGGAGATGGCTGAAAAGGCTGCATTAAAAGAGCATTCGCCCAAGTCCAGACCCACGCATATACAAACAGATATGTGTAGACCTCCCACATACCAAATGTGTTATGGAGAGGAACACAGAGAGCAACAGAAACTGTACGTGTAGCATTCGTAGAGTCGAAGATTTGGAAAAATCCATGAGAGATCATCTGAGTATTAATATGAGTATCTTCCACTAAGATAAAGGTCCCTTAGGGAGACCGATGCCTCCCTAAGACAACCCGTTTCCACCTGTTGTAGTCCCAATTGTCAATGTCATTCATGTGTCTGACTCAAATCCTTAGCTTCCTGCCCTCAAGGGACAGGCGGAAAAGAGAACATTTTCACTTCTAACAATTAAAAAAATCTCTTAGGAGAAAAGGCACTTTATAAATCCCTAACTTAGATACATATGTTCTCAGAGTTTGCTTGCCTCCTATCGAAAATGGGTGAACAGTAGGACGCCGGGCTGGCTCAGTTATCGAGCATGCAACTCTTGATCTCAGGGTTGAGTTCAAGACCCATGCAGGGCGTGGAGCCTACTTAAAAAAAAAAAAAAAAAAAGGAGGCAAAGGCACCGACTTGCCCTACAGGCATGTTATGTAGATTAACTAATGAGTAGAAGGTATTAGAAAACTTAAAGTCAGGCTGCGGTGAAAAGAAAACACTTCTAGTACAAGATGGGATTTGGGGCATGGGGGTGGGTATGGGGGTGGGGTGGGAGTTGCCAGCTAAAATAGCTCTGGGGCAGTGGTTCACAGCCTGACCGCTCACTGGCTCCCCTGGGGGTATTTTAATATCCCAGGTGCCCAGGTTACACCCCAGACCAGTTAGTTCCGATGCAGCCACCAGTGTTTTTGTGGCTTCCCTGGTGGTTCCACTGCACAGCCCGGGCTGACAACCACAGCCACCCTGGGTTGTTTCCTGCTATTAGTCTCTACTCGGCATGGCTTCTATCTCTCTACTGCCTCACCACAAAAAGGACCGTTGGCAAGAGGCTGTGCTGGAAGGTTCCAGAGGGTTCTCCCACTCACCAAGTGAAGAGAGATCGTCTCTGGGCCACCATGTCTATTTTAATTGTTTGTGGACTCCAAACTAGCAGCACGTCCTCGCACAGCTCCGGGGGGCCCTGTTCTCCCCAGCATGTGCGACTGGCTCTCTTGTGAATAAAACCCATGACTGGTGCCACTTGGAGTTGGGCAACTGGTTAGCCACGGTTCAGGCGCTGGCCCAAATTAGATGAATAAGTAAGTTCACATTGATCTTCCCTCTGAGAAGAAACAGGCTAGTGTTCCCCCACCTGGGGAATAGCACGAGGTCAGCCGGACTCATTCCTCACAAGGCCCCCAGTGCACGTGCTTGTGTTACTCATTGGTCATGGGCCTCAGCTGGGCTGTATGGGCGGGCCCTACAGGAAAGCTGGTGAGTGAGAGGCACAGCTGCGTGTCTGGTGAGTGCGAAGAGGTGCTGGAAAAACACCCTGACACCCCCAATATCTCACTAACTTTGCCACAGGGCCCCACCTTCCCACTGTTGGCTTTTGATATAATAATTTATCAGAAATATATATTTGGTCATTTGGAAACATTTGGTCTTCATCCGCAGTTCCTGAGTGTTCGTCTAGTGGAGGAGTGAAATGGGCATCTTGTTATTAACGAAGGTGACTTCTGGATCCCGCCCAGGGACGGGGCTGGTTGCCAGGAGGACCAACCAGTGAGTGGAGGGGTTGGACCTTTCTTGCCCACCCTGTCCCGCCCCCCAGGGAAGGGAGAGGCGCTGCTGGCTGAATCAGGCAACGGCCACGACTTAATTAACCATGACTATGTAATGAAGCCTCCATAAAAACTGTAGAGGAGAGATTTTATTTCCGGAGCACTTCTGATCTTCAAGCCGGAAGACTCCCACGGGCCACCAAGCTGGCCCCAAGCTCCACAAGGACAGAACATCTTTCGTTCGGGACCTCACTCTCTCTCTTCATCTGACTCTTGATTCGTATCCTTTATCCCATCCTTGAACAAACCAGTAGATGGGTTTCCCGGAGTTCTGAAAGCTGCTCTGGCAAATTAATGGAACCTAAGGGAAGAAGCCAGTTGGTCAGAAGTGCAGGTAACAGCCTGGGGCTTGCAACTGGTGTCTGGAGTGGGGTGGGGGCCGTCTAGTGGGACTGGATCCTTAACCTGTAGAATCGGATGCTGTCTCTGGGTGGACAGTGTCAGAATTGACTTGAATTCTTGGACACCAACAGGATGCCCGAGAATTGCTTAGTGTTTTCTGGGGTGGAACCCTCTCCCCTGCCATGTTGGAACTGGGTCTGAGAACCCTAATAGAGGCTTCTTCTTTGATTAAGAGTTTGCAGATTGCTGTGACAATGGAAATATGATCTGGGCAGGAATCGAAATTAAGGAACTAAATATTTTAGTGCAATTAGTTAATAATATTAATGTTTGCAGTGCATGGGACTCTAGAGGGAATGGCAACATAAGAGTTGTTTTTGATAAGGGGCATGAAGGAGGGGAGAAAAAAATTTTATCCCCTGTCATTTTGCATCAGAAGAACTTAGGGGGGCCTCGTGGGTATAGTGGGAATATGTGGGTGGGGAGTGATGAGAAGGGGGACCAGAAAAGAGGAATATAAAAAAGAAATCATTTACTTTACCATTCTGTCTAGTGCTGAAAGGGCGGGCCTACGCCAGCCGACTCCATCTTGTTCTGTGTCCTTCACCTTGACCACACCTCCTCCCCTTGAGTAACCCCCCCCCTCACCTGCCTAACAGGACTCGGACCCTTCCCCAGGACCCTTCCCCAGCCAATCGGCTGAGGCTATAGCCATTACCTCACCAACTGCCCCCAGGCCCCAATAAAACCTTTGTCCTTTTGAAACTCGCTCTTTTTCCCTGGTATCTCACCGCTGCGTCGGTGCAGGTAGGGGATTGAGCTCGAGCTAGCTCGAATAAAGGCTCTTTGCTTTTGCATCGGACTCGGCTCCCTAGTGGTCTTTGGGGATCACGAATTCTGGGCATAACAGTGCCATCCTGACTGGATAGTCTCTATTTTATTTAATAAGTAATTTTTGAGCCTCTGTTTAGCCGCGTTTTTAGTACAGAGGATAAAAGTGAACCCTCCTTTTGGGTAATTTGTAGTTTAGCGTCAGAGACGATTAGGATGATTTAAGCTGTGAGTATTAGAAAACCAAATTCAAAATGTCTTCAACAATAAGGGAATTTGTCATTCTGTGCCTCTCTCCCCCCCCCCCCCCCACACACACATACAAAATCTGGTCTGGCATTTCTAGGGTTAGTCATTAATGTCATTAAGGACCAGGTTTCTTTCATTTTCCTCCTGTGCGCTCCTCCGTGCTTTCATTTCAAGCTCACTCGACACACTTCACAAGATGACTGCCATAGCTCCAGGCATCACCAGGAGACCCCCAGATATCCACGATTTTTCCTTCCCTACATGTCTTTTCTTTTTAGAGTGAATAAGCCTTGCCTAGAACCACACAGCAGATATCGCCTTGTGGCTTGTTAGCTGTGATTGCCTTAAACCATGCTTTACCTGAGACATGGGGGAGGAAATGGATATCAGAAGAAACTCAAGGCTCTGGTGGGTGTGAAATGGTAGATTATTGTGACTAATTTGCATGTCCCTGTTGACTAATATGGGGGTAGGGACCATTTCGTATGTTACTGAGTCATCACATTTACCCCTTCTGGAATGTCGTGTTTATTCTTTTGTCTTCTTTTCAGTTAAGCTTATCTTATTGATTTGTAAACTTTTTTTTTTTAATATGAAATTTATTGTCAAATTGGTTTCCATACGACACCCAGTGCGCATCCCAACAGGTGCCCTCCTCAATACCCATCATCCATCCACCCCTCCCTCCCACTCCCCATCAACCCTCAGTTTGTTCTCAGTGTTTGAGTCTCTTATGCTTTGGCTCTCTCCCACTTTAACCTCTTTTTTTTTTCCTTCCCCTCCCCCATGGTCTTCTGTCAAGTTTCTCAGGATCCACATAGGAGTGAAAACATACGGTATCTGTCTTTCTCTGTATGACTTATTTCACTTAGCAGAACACTCTCCAGTTGCATCCACGTTGCTACAAAATGCCAGATTTCATTCTTTCTCATTGCCACATAGTACTCCATTGTGTATATAAACCACAATTTCTTTATCCATTCATCAGTTGATGGACAACTGGGTACTGGGGTGCTTGGCTGGCTTAGTCAGTAGAGCATGGGACTCCTGATCTCAGGACTGTGAGTTCGAGCTCCACATTGAGTATAAAGATTACTTTAAAAAAAATCTTTAAAAAAAATTAAAAATTCACTAAAAATAAAAATCCTACGTCATTTAGTGAATTACAAGTGGCTTCTTCCGGAGGGCTTTGTCTTATCTATATATGTAGGGTGTCCTTGATTATAAGAAATTTAAAATAGTAATTTAGTCAAACAGTGGTAATTCGCATTATGATTTATGTGTTCTTATATAGGGAGGATATTTTCCCATAGATCATTGATGATTTCATTTTTCAGATTTAAGCATTTAATACACCTGGAATTGGTTTCTATATGTCCTAGGGGCCCAGTTTTCTTTTTCCCGTGGATAGCCGATTCGCCCAGAGCTGTTTATTGATCGAATAGGCCATCCTTTCTCCAAAGGTGTGCAATTCTACCTCTGCCACAAACCAAGTTTCAAATATGAGGGGATCTGTCTCTTTATTCTCTTCGGTTGGTGCTACATTTTTTTCTTTATTTTTAAAAAGTTTTTTAATGTTTATTTATTTTTGAGAGAGAAAGACAGAGTATGAGCAGGGGAGGGACAGAGAGAGAGGGAGACACAGAATCTGAAAGTGCCTCCAAGCTCGGAGCCGCCAGCACAGAGCCCGAACTCTGGGCTCGAACTCACAAGCCTTGAGATCATGACCTGAGCTGAAGTCGGATGCTTAATCGACTGAGCTACCCAGGTGCCCCGTGTTGGTTCTACATTTTTAACCATTTTCTCTTCCTTGTATGAATTTTTAAGATCAACTTGTTAGAGCCAGTGGAAGTCCTATGGAGATTCTTTTTTTATTTTTAGTTTTATTTTTTATTATTTTTGGAGAGAGAGAAAGCCTGTGTGCGGAGAAGGGGCAGGGGGGAGCGGGGGAAGGAGAGGATCCGAAACAGTCCCTGGGCTGACAGCAAAGAGCCTGGTTGATGTGGGGTTTGAGCCCACGAACCATGAGATCATGACCACGGCTGAAGCTGGACGCTGAACTGAGCCTGAGCCACCCAGACGCCCCCGTCCTGTGGAGATTCTTATCGGAACTCAATTTATGAATTACTCTTGGAAGGATCTCCATCCTCATGAAGTTTTATCTTCCTGTATATGCGCATGACCTATGTTTGCTTATTCAGATATTCCTGTGTCAGTTAATAACAGATCTGATATTTTCTATTTTGCTTTTGTTCATCTTTGAGATTTATTCTTAGGTGCCTTACAGTTTTTATTGCTATTATCAATATACTTTTTAAGTGATTATCATTGGTATCTGTGAATACTATTGACTTTTTTTTTTTTTAAGTTTATTTAAGAGAGAGAGTGCACACTCTAGAGCAGGGGAGGGGCAGAGAGAGGGGGGGCAGAGAGAATCCCCAGCAGGCTCCTCACTGTCAGTGCAGAGCCTGACTTGGGGCTCAGTGTCAGGAAGTTCAAGATCATGACCTGAGCCGAAACCAGGAGTCAGCTGCTCAACCAACTGAGCCACCCAGGCGCCCCTACTTAGACCCAAAACAGTTCCCTCTTCCAGTTTTCAACCTGGGATGATTTTGGCCACCCTTCCCCACACCGGACCTCTGTAGTGTCTGGAGAGCCTTTGGATCTTCACGGTTAGAAGGGGGGATGCTACTGGCACATACTGGGTAGAGGCCAAGGATGGGATAGCCAGCCCCCCACAACAAAGAGTTCTCCAAGTGCAAAGTCCTGACGAGGCCAAGGTGGAGAAGCTCTCTTCTCTCCCTGTCAGTCACTCTTGCTTGTAGCTGTTTCTTTGGGTATTCACCTCCAGATTTCTAAATAATTTTTAAACTGCAACTTTTTTCTTTGCTCTCTTTTTTGTTTAAATGTTTTTATTTATATTTGAGAGCGAGCACGAGTGGGGGAGGGACTGAGAGAGAGGGAGACAGAGAATTCCCAAGCAGGTTCCATCCTGTCAGTGCAAAGCCCAACATGGGGGCTTGAACTCACAAACCTTGAGATCATGACCTGAGCCGAGGTTGGATGCTCCCCCAACTGAGCCACCCAGGAGCCCCATCTTTTTTGTTTAAAAAAATTTTTTTTAATGTTTTATTAATTTTTGAGAGAGAGACAGAGTACAAGTCAGGGAGGGGCAGAGAGAGAAGGAGACACAGAATCCAAATCAGGCTCCAGGCTCCGAGCTGTCCGCACAGAGCCCAACACAGGGCTTGAACCCATGAACCACGAGATCATGACCTTAGCCAAAGTCAGACGCTTAACCGACTGAGCCACCCAGGCGCCCTGACCCTCTTTTTTGTTTTAAAACTAGCTATCATTGCTTTATCCTCAAATCTCTGCTAGAGATTAAAATCTTCCAATATGTTGAAACATCAAATAAACTATCATTTGTGTTTGTTCTTGGGGAATCCCTTCATCCTCTTGTGTGCTCTGTGGGACTTCTGTAGAGATATTAATCTGGGACTACTCCGCGCTGTAATTTTGGGAATTTGTGTCATTTCTCCCGTGTTGGATTATCCGCTTGCTGGACCCCTGTCTTGTACTTCTGTGATTTCCTCCTTACACTGAGCAGAAGCTTTAGTGTTTTTACAAGAGACAAGTTTCTTTCTTTCTTTTTTTTTTTAATAAAGTTTACTTTTGAGAGAGAGAACGTGTGGAAACACAAACAGGAGAGGGGCAGAGAGAGGAGACACAGAATCTGAAGCGACGCCAGGCTCTGAGCTGTCAGCACAGAGCGTGACACGGGGTTCCAACTCACCAGCTGTGAGTGAGATCGTGACCTGAGCCAAAGTCAGATGTTCGATCAACTGAGCCATCCGGGTGCCCCCGTCAGTTTGTTCTTTAAGGTTAAGAGTCTGATTTTTGGTTTGCCCCTCTCTCTTTCTCTCTCTCTCTCTCTCTCTTTTTTCCCTTCTGCATGTTTGTTTTGTTTCTCAAATTCCACATATGAGTGAAATCATAAGGTATTTGTCTTTCTCTGATTTATTTTGCATAATACTCTTGAGCTCCATCCCTTTCTTGCAAATGGCAAGGTTTCATTCTTTTTTATGGCTGAGTAATATTCCATTGTGTGTATTGTGTGTGTGTGTGTGTGTGTGTGTGTGTACATACATACGTACCCTATCTGCTTTATCTGTTCATTAATCAATGGACGCTTGGGCTGTTTCCATAATTTGGCTATTGTAGATAATGCTGCTATAGACATTGGGGTGCATGTATCCTTTTGAATTAGTATTTTTATTATTACTATTCTTTGAGTAAATACTAGTGCAATTTCTGGATCATAGGGTGGTTCTTTTTTTTTTTTTTTTTAAAACATGTGTTTATTGTTGAGAGACAGATGCAGAGCATGAGCAGGGGAGGGGTAGAGAGAGGGGGAGACACATAATCCGAAGCAGGCTCCAGGCTCTGAGCTGTCAGCACAGAGCCTGACGCAGGGCCTGAACTCACGATCTGTGAGATCATGACCTGAGCCGAAGTCAGTTGCCCAGCCAACTGAGCCACCCAGGTGCCTGGATCATAGGGTAGTTCTGTTTTTAACTTTTTGAGCGACCTCCATACTATTTTGTCCAGAGTGCTGACAGCTCAGAGCCTGGAGCCTGCTTCAGATTCTGTGTCTTCCTCTCTCTGCCCCTCCCCTGCTCATGCTCTCTCTCTCTCTCAAGAATGAACAATAAAAAACTTTATTTTTTAATAAATAAGGTTTGTTTTAATGTTTAGTTTCCTTATACTCCTTAGATCCTCTCTCTTTTGTAACTACTCTTCACTATTAGGGAACATGAGTTCAAAATCATCCTTTGAGTGAATTTATCTTTTGATTGTTCATTGTGTTGGCTTTCTTAGATTTTTTCATAGAGTTTGGAATTTTGGCTTACTTTTAGTGGGAGGGTTCTCTCTCTCTCTCTCTCTCTCTCTCTCTCACACACACACACACACACACACACACACACACACACACACACTCATTCACTCCTAGTTCCCCTCTTCCTTGTCGATTTTCACAACTGCCTTCACCATTCCACATGGGGCCCTGTCCAGACTCACGTCTTCTATTGGCAATGAAGTTGCTCGGAGTATGCTTCCCCAACATATGCCACTTTGGCACAAGGATTCTTTTGAGCTGAAGGTACTTGAGAAACAGACACAGGAAAAGCTCACTGCCCTCCCCCTTCCTATCTAAAAGCAGGGCATAAATTACCCTTGGCCAAGGTAAGGGGTCTCTGTCTGTAAAGGAATCTCCCAGTCCTGAACCAGGAATAGGAGGACGACTTTCATCACGATGACCTTAATCACCAAGACAACTCTCCTCAACGAGAGAACCCCAGCTCGAGTCTGTTGAACAAGCATTGCTAAATAACTTCCATATCCCTTTATTTTCCCCATGTGTTTACCTTTCCACAACTTACTGCCCTTGGAAGCCCAACCCTCTTCTTTCTAGTTACTTCTCCACCATTAACTTATTATCCTTTGTTAAAATGGTATGTAATCCTGAATTCTGACTTCCTCCTTCTTTTTTTTTCTTTAGCTTAAAACAACACACATGTATTTTCTCGCAGTTCTGGAGGTCACAAGTCTGACATGGATTTCATGGGGCTAAAATCGAGGTTTGAGCAGATCTGTGTTCCTCCTGGAGGCTCTAGAGGAGAATCCATCTCCTGTGTCTTCCACTTTCCAGAGGTGGCCTGAATTCTCTGTGCTTGAGGCCTCTTCCTCCATCTTCAAAGCCAGGGAGGCTTTTCTCCCCTCCCTGAGACATGGGTCCTCCTACTTCCTCCTTCCACATTTAAAGGAACCCTGGGATCACACTGGATAATCCAGGTTAACCTCCTTCCCTTTTTAACGCTTTTTATTTAAATTCCAGCTAACATACAGGGTAACACTAGTTTCGGGTATACAATACAGTGATTCATCACTTCTACACAACACCCGGTGCTCATCACAACAGGTGCACACTTTAGTCCCCATCACCCAGTCCCCCCACCTCTGCGCCCTCCCCTCTGGTAACCACCCCTATAGTCAAGAGTCTGTTTCTTGATTTCTCTCTCTCTCTCTCTCTTTTTCCCTTTGCTCATGTAACTTTCTTTCTGGGTCACATTTCTTTGTGAACTCCCCTGATATGTGCGTAATTCTATTTTTTTTTGTCTCCTGTCAATCTGTCTTTTTTCAGTTTGATGCATGGGCTCCACCCACTGAACCAAAGACAATAGAGGAAGAATTTTTTTTTTCCCTTCCCTACAGTAACATAGAAATACGGCTCCATAAAAAAAAAAAAAAAAAAAAAAAAATACGGCTCCATATGATATTGAGAATATTTAAGATCAGTCACCAAGCCTGTGGTAGCTCGGTTTAATTCCAGCAAAAAGGGTTTGTGTTATTTTTGGGGTCTGTGAGAGGGATTTGTTTGCTTGACCAAACTTCAACCAGGTGCCCCTGGCTGTTTCCAGAAGTAAGCCCAGTTCTCTACGAGAGTGTCTCTACCCCCATTACAATAGGTTTTTGAATAAAATCTATTTTCACCTCTTTAAATTCTGTCCAATTGCTGATTTTTCTTTGACGTCTTTTTTTTTTTTAATTAAAAAAGTTTTTCTTAATGTTTATATGTTTTTGAGAGCGAGAGACAGAGTGTGAGCAGGGGACGGGTGGGGGGGAGACACAAAACCGGAAGCAGGCTCCAGGCTCTGAGCTGTCAGCACAGAGCCCGACGCGGGGCTCGAACCCACGGACCGTGAGATCATTATCCTGAGCCGAAGTCGGCCGCCCAACCGACCGAGCCACCCAGGCGCCCCCCGGGCTTTGTATTTTTTTTGTTGTTGTTTGTTTCTTTTTGAGAGAGACAGAGGTGAGCGGGGGAGGGGCAGAGAGAGAGGGAGACACAGAATCCGAAGCAGGCTCCAGGCTCCGAGCTGGCAGCACAGAGCCCGACACGGGGCTCGAACCCACGAACTGCAAGACTATGACCTGAGACGAAGTTGGACGCTCAGCCGACGGAGCCACCCAGGCGCCCCAGGCTTTGTATTCTAAAGTGTCTGCAGGATAATTTCCCAAGTGATTTCTTGAATGTGGACACTTCAAAATCAACATGCCCAAAGTTGAATTCCTCACCTCTCTTTCTTGCCTCACACCTAAACTGCTCATTCTGATTCCTACCAGTGATTGGCATCACCATCTCCCCCTGGCCCAATCGAGAAACAAAGAAGTAATCTTGAGTTCCTTTCTTCCCTCCCTTCTCACTGCCACAGTAAGTCACTCGCTTCCTTATCTCCTAAGTCTCCTTACACCTGACCATTCTCTCCATCCCCACTGCGTTCGTTTTTTTTTTTTTTCTTTTCAAATGTTTATTTAAATTCTAGGTAGTTAACCTGTAGTGCAATATTGGTTTCAGGACTAGAATTTAGTGATTCATCACTTACATGCAACACCCAGTGCTCATCACAAGCGCCCTCCTTAATGCCCATCACCCATCTAGCCCATCCCCTGCCTACCTCCCATCCAGCAACCCTCAGTTTGTTCCCTGTTCTCTATCACTAAGAGTCTCTGATGGTTTGTTTCCCTCTCTCTCTTTTTTCCCCTCCCATATGTTCATCTGTTTTGTTTCTTAACTTTCACATATGAGTGAAATTATATGGTATTTGTCTTCAAGGTGGCAGGTAAGACCATAACTGCTGAGCGTACATATGCGGGTGAAGCTGGCACCATGATGCCGTGCAGCTGACTATGTGGCCCATGGTGACTGCAAGTGAGTGCGAAATCTAGCAGGAGGAAGAGTCTCGGGTGTGATAATGAGAAGGATTGCTTCCTGCAGGTTCTGATTCAGATCGTCCTTGAATCTTCCTGTTCCCTAGCATGGTAAACTCAGCGGGACATCTTTATTGGAGGAGAGCCCAAGTTTCCAGTTCATAAATAAATGAGGAAAAGACAACATCTTAGTGCCCATTCCAGGGCGAAAATATTTAGCCACTTGAAGCATCAGAGAGTAAGAGGGGCACCTGGGTGGCTCAGTCAGTGCAGCGTCCCACTCTTGATTTCGGCTCGGGTCATATCTCACAATTGGCGAGTTCGAGCCCCATGTCAGGCTCTGTGCTGACAGTGCAGAACCTGATTGAGATTTTCTCTCCGTGCCCCTACCCTGTGCGCGCTCTCTCTCTCAGTCTCTCTTAAAATTAAAAAAAAAAAAAAAAAAAAAAATCAGAAAGTGAGAAACAATTTCCTACCTCAATGTATGGGTTTGGAGTATAAATGTGAGCAATCTGGCGTGAATGCAAAAAAAGAGAGAGAGAGACTTGTAGAGGATAGTTTGGGATGACCCAGTGAAGTGGGGGAGCAGCCTGACGGATGCCCTTGGTTCGAAGGGAAGACACCGAACAAAGGAAAGTTATTTGAAACCTTTTTAAAAGGGATAAGAAAAAGAAAGTGGTTTTCAGCCTTGTTTCAGGTCGCCTGTTTCTTGGAGAAGCTCCAGAAAGGTCTTTACCTTGGAAAAGCCTAAATGCAGAACCACATCAAATTTGGTATAATTTGAAATGGTCCATGGAAAACGTGAAACAAATCTGTCAGTTCTCAGGGCTCCATGAGTTACAGGGTAGGAACCTCTGACTGGGAATTAATGGGAACTCAGAGGAGCTTATCTGGGCCAGAGTGTAAACACGTTTCAAGAGCGTAGTTAAGCCAAACAAACGTGAAGGACCCAAGTAAAGATTGTGAAGAGCAGAAGTTGGAGCTCAGAGGACATCAGCTCTCCAGTGTGCCTTGGAGAAGCTTCAGGAACATCTCCACATTGGAGGCTGTTGAGGTTTAAATGGCAAAGCTTTTGCCTTTTTTTTTTTTTTTTTTTTTTTGGTTAAGAAAGACCTTGTTCCTTTAGAAATTAGTTACCGGTTGCAGAACAAGATGACCAGGGGCTGGGGAAGGAAACCATGATGTTACGGTCAGCCATCAGCCATTCTTTTGGGAAATTCCAACACTTCCATTGCCTGTGGCTTTAACGAAGAGAAGACAGCCTATTTAAGATAAACAGATGATTATATTTGACAATAGATCCTAAATGATTAGGACTTTGATTAAGTAATGGGGTAATTACTACTGCTTGGGAACTTGTGCTACTGTCACAGAAAGATGACACAGAATTCAAGCACGATCCGAGAAGAATTCTGAGTAATGTGACCTTCAGGTTTGAGATGTTTTGACGTGCTTATTAGCTTTAGAAAACCATTTTCCACGAATATTGGTAAAATAGTCAAGCCTCCTTCGTGGAAACAATTACTGAGATGAGCTTTTATGTGTGCAGTGTTCTCCGGCGGGGAAGCTGACAAACTTTCAGAGTCTAAGAAAAACCCTCCTCTTTCTTGTACCTTACCTTCTGCATTTGTAGAAGGGGAACATTTCTACAGCCCCAGGGCTATAGATGACCTCGAGAAGGTTACCTAATCAGTCTTTAGGCAAGTCCCCCAGAAAAACAACTCTGACATCCCTTAATGATCCATTCAAAACCACTGAGATTCTAGAACTGAAGATAGCCACTGTTACTGCCTTGGGACCTTCAAAGGTTGTGCCAGAGCCAATAAGCTCTGTCCATGGGCGACACTTGGACCAGACCACTGTCTCATCTGGCTGCGTGACTTTTTCTTTGTGACGTTAGAGTCAACTATGACATTGGTCCCCTTAGATACTGGCTCCTCCTTGTGTTATCTGGTGTCTTAACTAGGTCCTGACTCTGGATCCGTTGTTTCCCACCAGTATCTCTTCAGCTTTTCCCATTTCAGTGCCCACCAGCCTAACTTCTGGTTGCCAGCAGCTGCCTCTTTGCACGAGGACTTCCTCAGGCTGGCAGAGTCCACTCTGCTTAAATGTACAGCTGGCCGGAAGTGCCGAGGAATTAATGACTCAGGAGCATTCATAAGAGTGGTTGACAAATATTCTGGCATCTTTATTTACCTTTTGGGTAGGACCACTCTGCGATGCATGCTCTATTCTGCTTTCCAGAGTTCTCTGGAGACAGTAAGCTCCATTGTCGACACATTAGGAACTTGCTTGATAAAGTACATCCTATGGGCTGCCTTCTCTTCCCCATCACCCTTACCCATCTACCTATTTGTGTTTCCTTGGACCCTCTCCCAATGAAACCGTAACACTCCCAACTCTGGTCTCAGAATTTGTTTCTGAGAAGACGAAGACAAACGCAGCTTGTCTAGGACAAATCCTAACTCATTTGCCCCTCTATCCCCCAATCATACATAGTCACACCTGAACTATTTCCATCTCCCCACTTGGGCAGGCTGCATACCTAGAGGTCGTCTCTAATCCTCTTTTCCCTCACGCCCCATATCCAACCAATCAGCATGACCTATTGGGTCTACTCCCGAGATAAATCCCAAATTTGACTACTGCTCCTCAGCTCCCCTGCAATAACCCTCACCCAAGTTACTACCATCTCATACCAAACCTGGTACAACCACCCCTTCCTGCTCCCCTGCTTCTCCTCTCCACCCTACGGCCCCCTTCTACCCGACAGTCAGCGTGATTGGCAAAAGGATAAATCAGTCGTGTTACTCTCCTGCTTAAACCCTGAAATGGCTCCCTTTGCCACCAGAATAGATACAGAACTCCTAGCCCATAAGCTCCTGCCTGCCTCTACCACTCCTAGTCCTACATTCTCTTTAGTATACTTCCTCCTTCCCATTGTTTACACACATCTAGCAAACTCTTGCCTTAGGCTCTTGTGTGTGCTCTTTCCTCTACCAAATGTTCTCCTTCCATATATTTGTATTCATTGGTGTGGATGCTGTTTCCCTCCGAGATCCCTCTTCAGAAATGAAGGACTTGTTCCCCAGCTGCTGTAAGTGTTGCCAGCAGGCAGCCCTGGGCTGTCCGTGCCCTTGGGGAATTACCCCAGCCAAGAGAGCCGCCTCTCCCAAGGTCATGTTTCCTTTTTGGAGCAGTCCACATCTAATGACTGATTGTTGCAGAGGCATAAATGCCTCTCTCCGTTGCCCCAATTTGGGGCAACTCTGAAAGGCCATCTCCGCTCCAGAGACCTTCACTGGGACTGTATCTGGCTCAGCTTGTCCCTCTGCCGATGTTGCTTCCTCTCTCTCTCATTCCCTGGGAGTGGATCCCAAGCACGCATCGTAATCAATGCCGTGTGTGCTAATTTCCATCCAGAGTCTGTTTCTCGAGGAAACTGTCCAGCAACACTCACCACGGAGGTATCTGCCCAGTATCAGCTCTTCACAGGCCTGACCATGCAATCTAAGGCTGTATCCCACTCCTGAATGAGCGAAGACAAGCACTCATGAAACATTACGGGATGCCCTGTGACTGCAGTAAACGCTGAGAGGAGGTGCAAAGCAATGGGTGCAGTTAGAGATCACAGAAAGGGGACACGAGGGAAGCCAGACAGGTTCGGGAAGCGTCACAGAGGGCTCGGACTTCCCGTGGTTCTGATGAATCCAGGGTTGACATATCAAGATTCTGGACTCTTCCTTTCTCTCCTCTGGCTAGAAATTGGACGAACCTGATTTCAATCCTGTCCTTCGATAGGGGTGAGCGGTGGTCAATTGGATGGCACTGGTCCCTGACCGATCCATTAATGGGTGACCACGTAAAGGGCATCTTGATGGTGACCTCACATCCTTCACTTGCTGGTCAGGGGAACTGATAAAAAAGAATGGATGCAAGGCTTTTTTGCATGTGGGAATCAAAGTGCTATGGTAATGTAAGCAAAGCAGGTTTCTGCATGGGCGAGAGAACCAGCTGCCTCCGCCTTCCCCCAGCAAATGCTGTTCAAATGCTAATCCCAAACTCAATTCCCCTTCCCCTGCAGCACACTTCCCGGCCACTTCTCCGGTAGCATTAATTAGTGCATACTGAGAAATGCAAGCTCATTTCGGCACCAGCCCAGCAAAACAATTAAAAGAAGGGCACACCAACTGTGAGAGAATATCATCTCATGCAATCCCACTCTACCGATGAACTGGTGGGTTATTTGCTTCCTTCCTTCCTTTTTTTAAACCAACCACTGATTTGTATAATAATCAGCGAGAAGTGTTTGTTAGATAACCGTGTTTAAAACAGGAAAGTTACAGCACTGCTCTCTTCCGTTACCACTGCCGGTTAAAGAGGGATGGAGAAATTATTGATACTTGGCAAATGATCCGGTTACCTAAGTTAGATTAAGAAGATTCATGCCTCATGTGAATTTGCTAACCACCACCGTATTCTATTTGAGAGGGCTCATTTTCATAAGCGGGCACAGAACTCGCAGAAAATGCACAGGGAGCGGCTCTTACGCCCCACCCAGCCCTACGGGCCTGACAGCATGTGACTTTCGACGATGGGAGAGCTGGCCTCAGTCGAGTCTTGGGCTGACAATGGAAAGTGCACCGTGGCACCCGAAAAGTTCAGTGGGTCTAGGCTGCCGAATACACAATTTTCTGCGGAACCTGGACACTTGCTTTCAGCAGACAAAAGGAAAAGCCTTCATCCCAGTTGCCGGTGCGGCTGCGGCGGGAGGGGGGCCCCTCCGGCCCCTGCAGCAGCCCACGCGGTGCTTGGCTCAGAAGTCTTTCCAAATCGTTGCTGGCAGAACTGACCCCCTGGGCCACGGGGCCAAGGAACGCATTATCTCCCATATGTGCCAAAGCAAATGAATTACTAACGACGTGGCTGGATTTCTGACCTCGAAGTGCTTTCTCCAGCGCCCGGAGCTCTACCCCAGCGTAAAAGCACTAAGGACTTTACGTTTCCAAGTAACGTTTCCTTTCCACAAATTAAAGCTACTTAGCATCCGTTTGCGCAGAGTCTTCGTCGGGTCCGTCGCCGAGGTATGGAAGCGTGGTCTGCCTCAAGAGAGGGCCTGAGTGCCCTGAGCTCTCGCTCCTCGAACTGGTCAGCTACCTGGCCCAGAACGTAACCCGGGAAGAGACAGGTGTTCAGGGGACACATATTTGCATTTCTCTGATGGCCGGCGAGACAGAGCTGCTTTTCACGTATTAATTGCCTTTTGTATCCTTCTGTTGTGGATGAAGCCCTACGGTTTCACAGAGAAACAGAACGTAACCTCTGTGACAGCAGGGCATCTACATTTCCTGAAGTGTGGATGAAAGGCAAAAACTGAGCTAATGTTATTGATGGTGTTGGATCCTTAGGACATACGCACTCGGTGGCTCGTCACGGAAGTCGTGTTCTAAAGGCTGCGTGGATGCCGATGAATTCTAATTTGAACAGAAGATAAATTTGTAGAGAGCACTTCCCCCAGGCAAATCTGATCTAGACTATGAAAATCCAGATTTAGAGACAGATTTGTTCAGGGCTGATTATTTGCTTTACAAATGGTTCGCCATAGGGTTCCCTTCTGTAGTCAGCCCCCTCATGTGGATTTAAATTAGAATCCCCTCCTAGGACACACAGCGTTAATGGCTCTGTTATAGCTGATGCATAAAGAGAGGTAGGCTTCCTAAAGTATGTATTGTTCTCGCCGTTTTAAAGATGTCTGTTGAGATGGAAATAGTACAGGGGGTATTGTCTCTACTTTTCTCTCCCCTTTCAAGCAATAAAGGAAATAGACACAGAGTTAATGTTCTGTCCTCTGGTAGGCCCGAGATTATTGCTGGGACCAACTGGGCAACCAACAGCCGGCTTCCCAGCTCAGTGGGCATCCCGCCCTCCTGGAAGACAACCGGTGAACGCGTGGCTTCCTTGACAGTCCGGGGTAATGATGATCCGATCGTCTTCTCTTCTGGCTATAGTTCTTCCACCCCAGCTAGCTGCCCCTGACGTCCACGGTCACTCCCAGGGTGTCGTGAGAGGCACGGTGTAGAAACAACTCGAACCCGACTTACAGTTGTAGTGTCTTCCAAGGCTCTCCCTGTTATCCCCTGGCAGATTTCTGGATGGTTCTTTGCCTCCCTGTGCCAGCGCCTCCAGAATGCTGCCTTGCAGACCTCTTTGTTGGTCTCTCCCTTTCCCTGGATAGCAGCCACTTTATCTTGGAATGGAAAGCCTCAGAGGCTAAGCTGGCCACCGAGACTGTTGCAGATGCTAGTCCCTGAAGTTGGACAGGCTCCTTGTCCCCAGCGGGAAGGTGTCTGGGCAGCTTTTACCCCTTCTGTAAATGCTCCATTGCCCTGAGACTAAGCAGCTATGGTTCCCCAGGACCAAGAGGTATGATAATTTCCACAACTTTTCAGATCATTGCGAGAAGTAAGCCCGCTGACCGGATCAAAGGAGGGGCGCGGATCAGTGTTTTTGCAAGAGCAGGTGTCTGACAGGCACACTCGGGAAGTCACAGCAGACAATTTATTTCCTAGCGTGCAAGCCCCTCCCCTGGTTCCCCATTGGCTGAGTGCGAGAGAGGTTACAAGCCTTACCAGACCTCGCCTATGCCCATGTAAGGGAACAAGTGGTCTGACTGCAACAAACGTACATTTCCCGAGGTGACACAGAGACTTTGAGTCCCTCCTTTGTTCTTTGGCGCAGGTGCACTGCAAAACCCATGAAAATAAGCCCGCGAACAGAGGGGAAGAAGAACCAGGTAGTGAAGTGTCTAAGGGTTTGGGACTCCATTATGGGACGGGGTGGGGGGGCAGAGTTCATATATATTTCCAATAGGTTATAAACCCGTCAACTAGACAGTGCAGCTTTTGTTTGGTATTTCTGGAAACGAATCATCTCCCTTACTCTTCACATCACGAAATAAGAAATTCTCTCATTTGAAAGTGACGTATAGAATATACTTCTCCCGCATCTTCCAAGAATTCGTTTAAAAATGTCCTTTTTTGGGGACAAATTTTCTATTGCTTGAAAAATGCTTTTTAATACCTTTAATCATTGTCTGTATTTTTGTTCACCTTCACAATTAAAATAAAAATAAATTCTTTAATATCCCTGTTGAGAAGTGTGGGTTCAAATTAATTTTTCTACTTAGTGATATTTAGCCACACAGATACCATTATTATTAGAAGAATTCCATTGTTTGTTTGGATCCCTTAAATATTAAACTGTGTACATAAATTACAACTATTCCATTTCTGTCTTGTTATGTTGGTCAATGCTTGTGTTTTAGAACAAATCTCTAAAATATCCTTTTGATTCTTTGAGTATTATAATAAAATCAGTGTTCAGATAAAGCTAGCCGTCTCTCACTGTTCTTTTTATCAATATTCCCTCTGTTTTTCCAAATGAATTTTAGGCTTATTATATTAAGGTCTGTAAAGTATGCAATTAGAATTTTAATCAGAATACTGTTGAAACTCTGATTTATAATTAGAATGGCTATATTGCCTTATTTCCTCTCTCTTTTAAGAAGCATGGTATCTTGCACTAGTGACATTAGATTCTCAACTATTTTATATTTTTGCTTGCCTTTATGAAAATCGTGCCATTTTAATTATATTTTCTTTTTGCATAGTACTGAGGCTTGGATTTTCTTTTTGTCTACATTCTGAACATCCTTTTCTTGACTTTTGCGCTTATATTTTTTAGTAGGCTCCATGCCCAGCATGGAGCCCAATGAGGGGCTTGAACTCACGATCCTGAGATCAAGCCCTGAGACCAAGAGTCAGACACTTAACCAGCTGAGCCACCCAGGCTCCCCTCATATAGTACTGAAACGTGAAGATGACTTCTATAACCAGACATTTTATTGAACTATTAAATAGTCTTCACTAATGTTCGTGTTTACTTCTTTGGGTTTATTAGGAATACATTTTTGCCAGTTGAAAATAATCTTTTTATTTCTTCTTCTAGGATTTTAAACTCCGGAGCTTCTTACCACGTCCCAGGACTTCACCTACCAGCCGTAAGCAATGGAAAAGAGGAAGCCTGATGCGGAGAACTGATTATCGAGAGATAATGGGATCCTGAAGGAAGGAGTGACCCAGAAGTCAAAAGAAGGAAGAATTTCAAGGTGAGGGGATTCGACCCAGAAATTCCACTTCTCAGAATCTCCCTTAAAGAAATAATAATGCAATATGGACAAAGCTTGCGAGGTGAGAACGTTTGGAGTAGTAGCTATCCAAGTCAAAATTTGAAAACAGCCTACATGAACGACAATTAGGAAATCGTTAAATAAATCATGGCACTCTATGTCAGGGAATAGTTTGGGAGCATTAAAGTACAACGCAAGGAGTATCTGACCAGTTACCAAAATGGTCATGAGTTATTTATTGAAAAAGCACGATATGAGCGGTATGTAATGTAAACCACAAACATAAATACGTATGCACAGAAGAAAGAATGGAAGGATGTGTTTCTTGTGCTTATCTCCAGATTGTGGCATTATGAGTCACTTTCCTCCTTCTATTTTCTACCCTGAGCATGTGTTACTTTGTGATTAAAAAGAACACTGCTGTGGACTGAATGCATGCGCCCCCACCCCCACCCCAATTCATACGGTAAAGCCTAACTCACAAAGTGATGGTATTTGGAGCTGGAGCTTTTGCCAGAAATTTAGGTCAAGACGGCAGAGCCCTCCCGAACAGGATGCCCACCCTTGTAAGAAAGGACATGGGAGGGATGATCTTGTACTCTCTGCCACGTAAAGATACAGCAGGAGGGCAGCCGTCTGCAAGCCAGGAAGCAGACCCTCACCAGACACCGGATCTGCTGGTGTCTCCATCCCTGTCTTCCCAACCTCCAGAACTGTGAGAAATAAATGTTGAAGCCATCCAGTCTATGGTATATTTGTCAGAGCAGCCTGAATTAAGACAGACACCATTTTTTTATTACCAATACGAGAAGAAGAATGAATGAAGAGAAGGAGAAAGAGTCTGAGTCAAGTGGCAAAGAGAAAATAGACCACAGGATTTGGTCGTTAGAGTGAAGGCACCAGCATTTGGGTTAAGAGTTATGCATGTGGGGGTGAAAGCCCTGTGCCCTTGATCAAGTACCCGAACTCTGAGGTGGGCAGTCTTACACAGGAGCTAAAAACCCACTGGACCTGCTGTAGGTAATTTTCTTTTAGGGGATGGGGTGCATGTCGTAGATTAAAGATGGCTGCAAGTTCTTTGCTACTCCCACTGAGAGGTAGAACTGAATTCACCACTCCTTGAATCTGGGCTGGCGGTAGTGACTTCCTTCATCAGTGGGATGCAGTAGAAGTGATGTTCTGGAGACTTCAAGGCTAAGATCATAAGCTTTGCTTTCTCCCTGGCCTCTCTGAACACTCTCTGGGGGGAGCCCCGAATGCTGAGTAAGAAAGTCAAGTAGCCTGAGACCCTTAGGGCAGAGAGATCTCATGTAGGCGCTCCAGTCAACGTTCCCAGCTGAGCCCAGCAACGTACCAACAGGAGGAGCCATCTTGGGCCCCCACCCCAGCCCAGCCAGCAACGACTAAATGACTCCTACCGATGACACACGAAATGGAAGGACCACCAGCCACACCCTGCCAGGATTCCTGACCCGCGTAATTGGGAAAAGCAATAAAATGGTTGCTGTCTTAGGCCAGTACATTCTGGGTTCGCTTCCTATGCAACAGCAGACGACTGGAAGAGGGGGGTATCTATTTTTACACGAGTTGCTCCTCGTGTGAGAAGTAACCAGCCTCCCTTTCTCAGTGAGTTTCCTTCTGGCATCCACAGGACTCACCTGGGCTCCTGACTGGGCGATCCCAGCAAGAACGGTGCTAATTTTCACCCGTCTCGGCCTCTTAAATCCCCCTTAAGATGTTCTCCTGCGAACACTCCCATGCCTTTCTTCCGCAGCAAGTGCCTGCCAACCACTGTGATTGACCTTTGACATTAATCACAGGCATTGGAACCCAGCAGGGAAAATCCTCTGGTGAGGAAGGGCCGTGTGAGAATGTGAGAGAGAATTGGGGACTACATGCCAGGGGGGCCACAGTTCGTCAATGGAACGGAATAAGTGCTTTCACTGCCCCCACTGTAGAGACCGTCTATCTCCTTTCAAAGGTATGATGTGCCGTCCTGGTCCCTGAGCTCCTTGAGCTGTGCTGGTCCCCAGTGATCATCTACTCCCACCCCCTCGCTTTACAAAAGAGGAAACGGGTCTCAGACGTGCGGGGTGTTCTAAATCCTGTGGCAAAGTAGCAAAAAGCCTAGGCCCACCTTTGTGTGTATGTGTGTGTGTGTGTGTGTGTGTGTGTGTGTGTATGCACATCTTCATGTGCCTTTGCCTAGTGCCAGTATATGGTGAGGAACCAGAGGAGAGGACCGAAAATCTTGATTTTTAACATAGATCAGTAGGGTCAGTCACCTGCTGGCTTATTAACCCTCCACCAACAGTAAGTGCTGGAACTTTCTCCCTCATGAGCACTGATCAATAGGCAGTGACTTGGGGCACCTGGGTGGCTCAGTCCGTTGAGCATTCGACTTCAGCTCAGGTCGTGATCTCATGGTTCATGAGTTCAAGCCCAACATCAGGCTCTGTGCTGACAGCTCGGAGCCTGGCGCCTGCTTCCGATTCTGTGTCTCCCTCTTTCTCGGCTCCTTCCCCGCACACTCTGTCTCTCTCTTTCCCAAAAATGAATAAACGTTAAAAAAAAAAAAATAGGCAATGACTTATGTGACAAGTGTCAGTAGAGCCTGAGTAGAACTGAGCCCGAGATGAAAGGAGACACTTAAGAGCAAGAAAAAAGCCCCCCCCCCCAAAAAAAAACATGGGTGGGGGAGCACCAGCCCCTGCAGCTCGCTGGCCCTAACCCTGACAGCGCCTGTTACTTTAAGACGTTTGAAACTGCTATGAGGATATTGTATTTGCTGGGAACACGCTCTCTGAGAAATCTTGCTCTGGGTGCGTGCCTTTTGTTAGCCATATGTTGTTTTCTCTTTGCAGTATCAATGTGCAGTTCTTTGTGTGAATAACAAAGAGTTCCATGAGGAAGGAGTCGATAGGTGATATTTACAACCAGGCTAATTTTCTTAATGAAACTGTTGTGAGACTTCTCTTTTCAAAACTCTGTTCTCCTGGCTGTTTGTATAGTTTGTCACGTATTTTCTGTTTTTGTTTGCCTTAATTCCACTACTAAGACCAGACAGAAATTAGTAAACGTTTTATTCTTCCAGTCTTTCAGATTCTCTCTGACCGTATTTATTTTTATTTTTTTAATGTTTTATTTTATTTTTGAGAGCGAAAGAGAGAGAGGGTGGGGGAGGGGCAGAGTGAGAGAAAGAGACACAGAATCCGAAACAGGCTCCAGGCTCTGAGCGGTCAGCACAGAGCCCATCATGGGGCTTGAACTCATGACCCACGAGGCCATGACCTGAGCCGGTCGGATGCCCAACCTACTGAGCCACCCAGGCGCCCCTCTCTTTGACATTTTAGATCAAGGAGGATCTACAGCTACCTGTCTCTGAGAGGCCACATTAATTCAGGGTGCTCAGTGCGCTCCCAGCTGGGGTTCGAAGATGGCTGTGCACACTGGTTTAAAAATTAAAAGATTCGAGGGGCGCCTGGGTGGCTCAGTCGGTCGAGCGTCCAACTTCAGCTCAGGTCATGATCTCGCAGTTCGTGAGTTCGGGCCCCGCCTTGGGCTCTGTGCCAACAAACAGCCCAGAGCCTGGAAAATGTTTTGGATTCTGTGTCTCCCTGTCTGTCTCTCTCCCTCCCCTGCTCATGCTCTGTCTTTCTCTGTCTCTCAAAAATAAATAAACGTTAAAAAAAAAAAGTTTTTTTAAATTAAATGATTCGGAGTTAATCTGATCAGTCCAGACAAAAATAAAACGTGAATGGTCCAGGAACTGGATGAATTCCGTTCCACCTGTCGCCTCTCTTCCACATGCCGTTTACGTGGCTAAATGATGGGTTTGTTCTGTTTGTTCAAACCTGGAGTTCATTTTGTGGCCCTGGCATTTTGCTTCATGTTCCAGACGACATCTGTCTCGTACAAAATCTCAGCCAGTTCCTGTGTTACCTGGGCAAAGGAGACCATGTCAAATGCCCTCAGAGGCCCATAAATTGATTCTGGAAACACCAACACTGCTCTCTGGGGCTTCCCCTGGGGACGCATGATCCTGGAAATAAATCCGTGTGAAAAGAATAAAAGAGCTTGGAGTTTTGTCTAAGGCAATGAGCTTAGATAAATTTAACGCAAGAGAAGAGGCTGTGGAAATAAGGGCTCTACGATTATTCCTGCCTTCCTCATTTCTTAAGAATCTCTCAATTGTGCAGAGAAGTTGTATCGTACCAAGCTCTGTGAGCCTTCACTCCTGGAGTAAGTTCATAAAACAATTCTGGCTCAGTGAAAGCGATGCTCCTACCCATTACCATTTTATACCAGCGCGTATGTGTACATGTGGGCTAAGTAGACCCGGCTTGTTCCCGCAGACACTCGAAGACAATTGATCACGATCTACGTAGAACTCAACGTTGTCAAAACAACAAGTTAAAACATCGAAGGTAAGAATCCTCAAGGCTGGAAAGCATACAGTCGGGACTCCTTCTGGGGGAAGAAAACGTGGTGTGACATTTGTGCAACTATTTTAAAATGTAGTCAGGGATTTCCGAACCCAACTTTTGGGAGCAATGACTGAGTCTTGGAAATGCTCTCTACAGTGATAGGAACCTCTAGAGATCTGAGGGATGCTGGGGCCCAGGCCTCCCTGGAGAAGGGTGCTGTGCAGAACGAAGACGTGCCATGGGCCTCTCCCAGTTAGGAGAGCATTGGCAATGGAGTGTTGGTCTGAAGGCAGGTGCCTATAATATTAGGCATGGTTGTCACTGAGGGAGACTCTAGCTAGAAATCAAATCTACAAGGGGGTGCGGTTCCGTATGGGGGCAGGTGACAAGCAGAGGTACCGGCAAATATTTAACAACCAGCTCTTTGGAAAAATATACACGTGTGTTTGATAAGTTATACTGACATAAAGGATGTATAGCACACAATTTATAAGTAATACTAATATACACAATCCTCCTCATTATATATTTCACATAGTCGTTTGATTCTCACAGAAAGTATTCTTGTTCCTGCCAAATTCTCTTATCACAGTCCAGCTCTGGTTGTAACTCAGTCATCATTTGGCAAGTGGAGTTGCAGCCTAAACCACTGTTTCTCCGCTAAATTTGTTGTCATGAATTCTGATAGGTGATCTACTGTTAAACTGTCTCTCAGCCTTGTAAAATTGTATTAATTAAACTAAAATCTCTCTCAGCTTCACTGCAACGTCATTGTTGTTTTGGCATCTTAGGTGTCAACATCTGAAAAATAATTTTATGTTACACCAGTAAAAGGTACGATACCCATTGAGGGTTAATGTAAAATTTTCTGTGAATGGTTTCTTCATATAATTTTAGAACTAAACTTAGTGTTAGGCTAAAACACTCACCTTATTTTTCAGTTTAGACTTCTACATCAGTGTGAGCTGGGACTTCATTCATTCATCATGACGTGAGCGACTTCTCTGCTGAGGCAGGTAGGAGATTTCAACATAGGAAGAATATTTCCTGGATATTTTTGTGCTATTCGTGATGTAACCGCTGTAGACATGACACACGTTTAAATTTAATCCTCAATTATTCCCATTTTCTCATTTTAGACTTTTTTAGGTCTAGACAATGGGCAAGACAATAAATCAAGTCCCAATTTCTAGCATTGGCCGATGTCTTTAGTGTAAGCACTTCCATCACTGCCGATGTCGAGCAATCAGGAATGTATATTAGAGCAACTTTTCTAGAATTCAACTTGGCAATATACCTGTTGAGTCTTAAAAGTGTCCATAGCCTTTGATCCTATATCCCCTCTCCTAGGAATATATGTATATATTTTGAAGTTTATTTATTTACGTTGATAAAGGCAGCAAGAGAGAGAGAGGGAGCACGAGCGAGAGCACATGTGCACACTCGCGTGTACGTGCACAAGTTGGGGAGGGGTGGAGAGAGAGAATCCTGTGCCAAGCCAGACCTGGGACTCCGTCTCAGGAAGCCAAGTGTGAGATCATGACCTGAGCTGAAATCAAGACTTGAACACTTAACCGACTGAGCTACCCAGGCACCCCAGGAATATTATGTTATAGAAATATTCAGAATAGTAACTAAGGGAGGTGATGGAATTATTGGTTTTTTAAAAAATTTTTTCAATGTTTATTTATTTTTGAGAGAGAGAGAGCATGAGCAGGGGAGGGGCGGAGGGAGACGGAGACACAGAATCAGAAGCAGGCTCCAGGCTCTCAGCTGTTGGTACAGGGCCCTACATAGGGCTCGAACTCACCAACTATGAGATCATGACCTGAGCCAAAGTCCAATGCTTAACTAACTGAGCCACCCAGGTGCTCCTTAATTAGTTTAATTGTGGTAATAACTTCACAATGTGTATATATATATGTATATGTATACGTATATATATATGTATATATATACACACACATTTAAACATCACATTGCAGATCTTAAATATATTTCATTTTTATTTGTCAAAAATGAATAAAACTCAAAAAAGAAAAATATATTCAGAGATGCTGCAAAAGTATTTATGTTAAGGATATATATTATTTGTTGTAGCAAATAATTAGGAACAGCCTAAATGCCTAATAATAGAGTTCTATTTAAATTGATTATATGTCCATTCTAGAAGATACTATCCTGTCACTGGGGCACCTGGGTGGCGCAGTCGGTTAAGCGTCCGACTTCAGCCAGGTCACGATCTCGCGGTCTGTGAGTTCGAGCCCCGCGTCAGGCTCTGGGCTGATGGCTCAGAGCCTGGAGCCTGTTTCCGATTCTGTGTCTCCCTCTCTCTCTGCCCCTCCCCCGTTCATGCTCTGTCTCTCTCTGTCTCAAAAATAAATAAACGTTGAAAAAAAAAATTTAGAAGATACTATCCTGTCACTGAAAATCGTGGTTTTAAATAATATTTAAAACCATAGGAGGGGTTGGGAATGCAAGCTGGTGCAGCCACTCTGGAAAACAGTATGGAGGCTCCTCAAAAAACTAAAAATAGAGCTACCCTACAGCCCAGCAATTGCACTAGTAGGCATTGATCCACGAGATACAGGTGTGCTGTTTCGAAGGGGCACATGCACCCCAATGTTTATAGCAGTGCTATTGACAATAGCCAAAGTATGGAAAGAGCCCAAATGTCCATCGATGGATGAATGGATAAAGAAGATGTGGTGTGTATACACACACACACACACACACACACACACACACACACACACACACACTGGAGTATTACTTGGCAATCAAAAAGAATGAAATCTTGCCATTTGCAACTACGTGGATGGAACTGGAGGGTATTATGCTAAGTGCAATTAGTCAGAGAAAGACAAAAATCATATGACTTCACTCATATGAGGACTTTAAGAGACAAAACAGATTAACATAAGGGAAGGGAAGCAAAAATAATATAAAAACAGGGAGGAGGACAAGACATAAGAGACTCATAAATATGGAGAACAAACTGAGGGTTACAGGAGGAGGTGTGGGAGGTGGGATGGGCTAAATGGGGAAAGGGCACTAAGGAATCTACTCCTGAAATCATTGGTGCACTATATGCTAACTAATTTGGATGTAAATTTTAAAAACTAAGAAATAAAATTAAAAAAAAACAACAACAACACACAGGAGGGGCGCCTGGATGGCTCAGTCAGTTGAGTGTCCGACTTCAGCTTAGCTCGTGATCTTGCTGTTCGAGCCCAACATGGGGCTCGAACCCACGGATCGTGAGATCATGACCTGAGCTGAAATCAAGAGTCAGAAGCTTAACCCACTGAGCCACCCAGGTGCCCTAGGAGCCTTTTAAACTGTAAACGAAAGAGACGCACAACAGAGGGGAAACTCATTCCTTTAGTGGCACCACCTTCCCATTCAGCAGCTGTTTAGGTAATGTTGAAGGATCCAGTCTGTCACACGGGACTCCACGTCTGAGACAGTCACAACACTTACCAAATGACATTAGGAAGCAAGGTTCAGTATCTTAAGAGTAATAGCATTTTAATTCTTAATGTCATTTTCTGCCATTACAATCGATAGTTATTAGTCTAAAAACAAAAATGACACTCTGCTAAGGGTGGTGAGAAGAAGCCAGAGAAAGGGCTTTCGAGAAAACCAGGCCTACCATGTGACCGTCACAATTCTTGGCCATCTTCCTTCTCACTTTGCTGCTCTTTTGCTCTGCTATTATCCACTCACATCCTGATTTCACCGCAGCACACTCTTCTGTCTTTGGCTCTCAAGATTCTTCCCCACCCTATTTCAACCTTGATTATAATCTATCCCTTACCATTCTCTTTAGAAAACGTTTTTATCTTCATGGTTATGTCAGCTCCTCAAAAGGTAGCATTTTGCTATTTACTTGTAACCCGCTAGGTTCTTGAACCAGAATTAAGCAAAGAATTTACACTGGAAACATCTTATGGGCTTGAATTGATTGGACTCTCCCTTCGAAGGCTGATTTAGGATTATACATTTCTCTGTGGCCTTATGTGATATTGGTAGTGTTCTGGGGCTTTCCGAGGAGCTGTCAAAAGGACCAGGCCCATTTACTGTAACCCAAGTTTGTTGGGTTGTTGTTGTTGTTGTTGTTGTTGCTTTAAGGCAAACTCAGACTTTTTGCAACTGGAACAAAGACCCTCACAAGCCACATCTCAAATAATTGACTCTGAGGGTTTATTTATTTTTTCCCATTCAAAAAGCTCCTTCCATGCTCCCAGAAGTGGAAAGGCAGTGGGGGTGCCTGGGTGTCTCGGTCAATTAAGAGTTCAACTCTTGATTTTGGCTCAGGTCACGATCTCATGGTTTGTGAGTTTGAGCCCTGCACTGGGCTCGGTGTTCATAGCATGGAGCCTGCTTTGGATTCTCTGTCTCCCTATCTCTCTGCCCCTAACCCTCTTGTCTCTCTCTCTCTCAAAATAAATAAATATATACTAAAAAAAAAGAAAGAAAATGAAAGAAAAGAAGAAGAAGTGGAAAGGAGGAAAAGGCAGGAAAGAGGAGGGGCAGGGGTTTCCCTACTAAATGTTAACATGCATTAAATCCGAGCCGTGGGTACAGGGCGGCCTGCCATGTAAATTACAGGACCTTCAATGAAGAGCTAAAGAAGGAGAAGGTGCTAATACTTACATGTTGATTGGTCAGAGAACTCTGGGTCTGGGCCCTGCATCTTTCCTGGAAACCATCTCAGCCCGTAGGAAGCTATACTTTTCTGAACTTAAGGGGAACTTAACTTATATATAGATCCAGGATAAATGCAAATTCTGGGGAAGTGTTTCAGTAACCAGTGGGGTATGTGCTGAGCCTGGATCTTCCCCGTAGATGGTGGCAAATGTGAACCAGCATCCTGGACAGAGAACGTAAAAATACCTGGCTCGTTAAAGAGGCAATTCATGAAGAAAAGCATCATAAAGGAGTTTAGGAAAGTCGGCACTAAAAAAGAAGGGCAATAGAAAAATCTCTCCCAGTGGAGAAAGAAGATAAGCAACTCGAAACTGTAAGAAGAATTGGTCTTCAACAAGCAGAAGTCTTTCCATTACTATTCCCTGGAATAATGTCAGTGTCCCACTGACAGATTTAGAAGTGAACTTGGCCAAGACATGTCTTCTCCCAGTTTGAGTAGAAGTGGTATTAAGAGACATCCGGGGCCTAACCCACTTATCATTACGTTTCTAGTGATTCATACGGAAATGAACGATACTTAGGAACAATCTGATGTTGATGTTCTTGGTAGAAAACCAGAGTCTCGTTGCAAGCTGCTTCCTTGGGTGGGTCTATGGGCAGTGAATGGAGGTCTGCATGGTTGGCCGAAGAGAGGATCTCTGGGACTTGACACTAATGCCCCGACGAGGAGTCTTGGCACCTCATGGATTCTAGAAAAGATTGTGTTTGCCAGTGCAAACTGGGGTCTGGTCAAAAAAAAATTTTTCCCTGTGGCAATGGAAGCAAGCTTGTTGAAAAAAAAAAAATCATTGTCCAAAACATAATTGGAAGTACTACTCACGGCACTTTCAAGGGGCCAGACTCACACAATCTCCCTAGACTTGATTTGCTTGATTCTCATATCAACTTTTTGGGTAGGAACTATTATTACTCTAGACTTAAGGATGAGAACACTGAATCTGAGAGAAGTTAAGGAGTGTCCCCAAGATCACACAGGTGGTAAGTGACAGACCTGGGTCTTCAGGTCCTGCAGACCCATACCTCGGCTCTAATTACTGATGCGATGCTAAAACACACCCCAAAGTGATACGAATTCTAACTTATTCTTAAAATTTAGAAACTTCAAAATCAGGTGGTTTTCAGGGCCCCTGGGTGGCTCAGTCAGTTGAGCATCCAACGTCAGCTCAGATCATGATCTCGTGGTTCATGAGTTTGAGCCCCACATCAGGCTCTGTGCTGACAGCTTGGAGCCTGCTTCAGATTCTGTGTCTCCCTCTCTCTCCGCCCTTACCTCCCCCCCGCCCATCTCAAAAATAAATAAACATTAAAAAAACAACAAAAAAAAAAGAATTGCCTTAAAAATCAGGTTGTTTTTATGACTGCTTACCAACAAATAATGTTGCATGCTCCTTCACGCCTCCTTCCTCAAGAACTGTGGTTTTTATTACGCATTAGTGTTGTCGTGTAATGTGGAATACTTTCCTAGGGCTGCCATAACAAACTGGTTGGCTTAAAACAACAAAAATGTATCCTCTCACAGTCCTGGAGGCTGAAAGCCCCAGTCTAAGTGTCAGCAGAGCCTGCTCCCCCCTGGAGGTTTCTGGAAGAATCCTGCCTCGCTTCTTCCAGCTTCTGCTGGTCGCCAGTCATCTTGGGCCTTCCTTGGAGAGTAACTGTAACGCTCCGTTCTGCCTCCGTTGTCACATGACCTCCTACCTTGCGTGTCTGTGTGTCTCTTTGTGCCTCCAAATCTCTCTCTCTTTACAAGGACACCAGCCACTGGATTTAGGGCCCACCGAATCCAGCGTGACCTCACCTTAACTCGAATGCATCTACAAAGGTTCTGTGTCTAAATAAGGTTACACCTTGAGGTCCCAGATGAATGTGAATTGGGGTAGGAGAGGCACACTGTTCAACCCAGCACAGGATGGAAGAGGTTTACCAGGTCTCCTGGAAGCCCGACTGGTCAGTGCTACAGCCATGGTCCGCTACGTTTTGGAGCATTCCATGATCTCAAAGGCCAAGTTACAGGTCAAAGTGGCCTTCAGAGCTCAAATGAACAAACAGTAGCCCCTGGAAATCTCTGAAAGTGGTGGGTCATGGATGGGATTTGACTTAATATCTCTATCCTACGTTTCCTTCCAAAAAGTTCCTGGACTCTCCTCCGGCTCTAAGGCCTTCAATCTAGCAATGTGTTATTGCTTCTCCATAAGTCTGTATACGAAGAATGCCTGCTGGGGGTGATCATTTGACCCCAAGAATGTAAACCGTCACCTTCCAGGCACATGAAGGACACAGGAGTTTGAAATACGGAACTTCTTCCCAGCTGAGAGCACAATGGTGCCTCATCGAATAGAAAAGGCACCATCCGGAGGATCAGGCCTGGAATAAACCACTCCATCCTTCCCCCCAACCATTCAGCGTTGCATGGGAGACGGGTCCTTGATGAGACATGAGGTGGCGTCTCCCAATCAAATTTCTCTTGCAGAGACTCTGTCCCTCAAAGGAACAGCAAGACAAGACCCTGGCCATTAGTGGGAGTGGACTTCCTCATCCCCTGCCTTGTTTCCGCTGTTCTTTCTGACCTCGATTTCTCCCTGTTGAAACGTTCATGTCCCTGATTTATGGGCTTAGTTCTGCCCCAGCTTCTGAACCAGCTGTGGCCAGAGAGAAATCCTATCAGGTGCTTCAGTCGCACCTGAAGGAGCTGAGTTTGGATTGTGTTCCCAAAGCCTGGAATCCTGTTCTCACCCCGCCAAGGGCTCTTCAGCCAGGAACCAGGCCAAGCCTGGCGGTGTTCACCCTGGTTACCCTGGCAGCTTTCCCTAGGCTCATCCAGGGCTGACTCTGCCATAAATTTGGGATTGGGCCTGCCTTCCTCTCTCTCTATCACCTCCATCAACTCTACTGAGTACCCCAAGCTCCCTCCGGACTCTGCTTCCTTTCTCCCTCACTGTAGCTTGGAGCCATTTCTCTTGCCAAGCCCTGTTCTGCCTGATTTACACATTGGACAGTTGCCTGGCTTTCTTATTCCACCCACTGCGCGGGGCCTGTTGGGGCTTCTGACAACGGGAACCATAACCAAGTGCCCCAAGGCCCTGCACTCTGGTTTTTCTTGTTGCCTTCGCCTGCGCTGACTTCTATACCTCCCAAGGGTCCACCAGCACTGGTCTCGCTGATGGGGCATGGGACCCTCTTCTTTTGCCATCAGCTCTGTGTTACTGTGATTCCAAGAGGCCCCATGTCCCAGAGCACTGCAGTTCTGGAATCCTGAGGACACGTCACTACCTCCTGGGACTGGCTGGAGGGAGTCCAGCATTGAACAAGCGAGGGCACTCTCACCCCCGGTGTGCTAAGCTCCCAACCTCTTCATGTGACTCTTCCTTTGATCTCCCTGCAGCAGATGATGGTCTCATCCTGCTTCACCTTTTCCAGCCTCACCTGAGAACAGTCTCCCTACCAGACCCCCTCAGTCTTTTTTTTTTTTTTTAATGTTTATTTATTTTTGAGAGACAGAGAGAGACAGAGCACGAGCAGGGGAGGGGCAGAGAGAGAGGGAGACACAGAATCCGAAGCAGGCTCCAGGCTCTGAGCTGTCAGCACAGAGCCCGACACGGGGCTCGAACCCATGAACCGTGAGATCATGACCTGAGCCAAAGTTGGACGCTTAGCCGACTGAGCCACCCAGGCGCCCCAGACCCTGAGTCTTGATGCAGAACCTGAAAGACCCCAAACTAACTCTGCCTAGTTTACTCTAGGTGGGTGTATCTACTCCTGAAAGTTGATTTTTTTTTTCCCACCTACTACATCGTGGATCTCCTTCCATGTCTGTACATGTGCTGTGTGCCTGCCCTGTGCCGAAGCCTGAATTTTACAGGCCCTTGGAGTTTACAGGTTAGGTTATAACAGTTGCTCAGGGCACCTGGGTGACTCAGTCGGTTAAGCATCTGACCTCAGCTCAAGTCACGATCTCACAGTTTGTCCCACATTGGGTGAGCTTGTGCCCTGCTTTGGGTGAGCCCTGCTTCTCTCCCCGCTCCCCACGACTGCCCTCGCTCACTTGCGCCCTCTCTCTCTGTCAGAAAAGAAAAACAGTTGCTCAGTCTTTGGTTCTGTACTGCCCCATTGATGAGTATGTTGGCCATTTCCGTTGTTTTCATGGTTACAAACTGCCCTGTAATTCACATTCTTGTACATACATCTTTGCACATTTGCGCAGATGTTTCTGTACAATAAATCCCTGAAGGAGATTTGCTGGATCAAAAGGAATGCATTCCTAAAGTTTTAAAATCAGGTTTGCTGAGATATAATTTACATACAATAAGCTGACCCGTTTAAAATGTTCAATTTAATGAGTTTTAACAAAGTATACACACACACACACACACACACACACACACACACACACACCTGTGAAGATCTGTATCTGTGAAACCACTAGCATAATGAATATACAGAATATTTCCTTCACCCCAAATTTTCCTCTTTCCTGTTTGCAATCTGTGACTCCATCCGCTGTCTGCTCCAGGCAAGCACCGATCTGCTTTCTGTCACTATAGATTGGCCTACATTTTCCACATTTTTTAAAAAGTGGAATTATACAGTGTTTGACTTTCTTTGAGATTAATCCGTGTTGTTGTACATATTAGTAACTCCTTTTTATCGATAAGTAGTATTCCAGTGGATGGAAAGAGTGGTATGGGCATGCCACAGTATTTTTATATTTCTATCTGTTGGTAGATGTTTGGGTTGTTTCCAGTTTTAAGCTATAATGAGTAAAGCTGCTACAAATATTTTTGTACATGATATTGTGTGGACACATGTTTTCACGTTTCTTGGAGTGTAACGTGGGGTCATATGGTAGATGGATGGTGTTTCTTTTGTTTTTTGGTTTTTTTTGTTTATTTGTTTCAAAGAGAGAAAGAGAGTGGGGAGGGAGGCAGAGGAAAGAGAGGGAATCTTAAGCGGGCTTCTTGCTCAGTGCGCAGCCCGACCCCGGTCCTGATCTCACAACCCTGGGATCATGACCTGAGCCGAAATCAAGAGTTGAACACTCAACCGACAGAGCCACCCAGGCACCTGATGTATGTTTAATCGCATAAGAAAGTAGCCACTTTCCAAGGTGGTTGTACCATTTCCTCATTCCTACCAGCAGTGTATCGTTAAATTTCTGATAGTTATGACCAAGTTCTTCTCCAAGGTAACTTTACTAACACTCTCCAACAGTAAATAAGAGGGCCTATTTTCTACGCTCTCACCAACATTGTTGATCATCGATCTTTTTCATCTTTGCCAATCTGCTAATTAAACATGATGATTCATGCATTTATATAATTAGATGAGAATTCCAGCATCTCTCCGTACCTGTATTTGCCACGGCACCTTGCCCTTTTTGAATTATTTTCATATCCTTTGTCCATATTTCAAGTGTGTCATTCATGCTTTTCTGGAGGTTTTTTGTCTTGTTTTGTTTTTTACATTAGGGCTGTTCCTAATATTATTTATATTTAGATCTTTGGTCTGGCTGGAAGATGTTCTGAAATAAGGAGCGAGGTGGGAATCTACAGGAAGACTCGTTAGACAGGCCTGAGGTCTGGTCCTGCCAGAGAATAATCACATCTCTAAAGCCTGGGAAATTGATCTTTAATTTACCTTGTCTTGCCTCGAACAATCAGGAAAATCCAAGAGCCATTTTGAACACGTTACTTAGATTTGGTGAACACTAGGCACAGACTCAGAATTTCCAGAACAGTCAGCAAAATTCGGGGGCGGGGGGCATAAAGACTCCCCAAGAGCAAGAGGGTGTGTGCTTTTGGGACCAGGACAGTGGTATCATAGGCATCTGTATCTTCTCACGGGCAGCATGTGGGCCTGGAAGGCCTCCATCTGGGACCATGCTGCCCTGAATTCCACATGGTGTGGCCCTGCTGTTTTCAGACACATTTCAGTATTACTCACCTTTAGAGAACGTTCATACCTTTGGTTACGTTTGTTGGCATCTTTCCATCAAGTACATCAGGCTCTTACATTGGAGCCTGCTGAATTTTCTTCCCAAACGGCTGGCTGATCGTCCACCTATATATACCACTTACGGCATCATGCGTTTTTCCCTCCTGATGCTGGCTCTCGTTTTGCAAGCTCTATGCCATTGGCCTGTTTATTACTGATACCCCTATTTTTCACATTAGTTTGCTTTCTTAGCTATTATAATTGCCGATAGAGCAAGTCCCTTCTTTCAGAAAATTCCCAAACATCCCACTCTTGCACATTTGTTCTTCCAGATATACCCTGTCATAGAACCAATTCTTGGAGAACCTTTTCTGATAGAACACTCACGAAGCATCTATAATAAGTTGGTAATAAACTCAAAAGTGCTTGGCCACAGAGGATTCTTTGGTTTTTGCTACCATACCAGGCTTGGGCAAAAGCAGGTCAGTGCCATCAGGAAGGTCAAGCCTGGCGCCTGGCTTGAAGGTGGGGGATACTTAGTAGAAGGGGATTAAATTCGGAGAAATCCTCGATGGCTAGAAAGAACAGAATGTGTATGGTCAAAGTGCTGGGAGCCAGCAGCAGAATTAGGAAGCTAAGTTTTTAGAAGTACAGAGGCCAGGGTTCTTGGCGAAGGATGTGGGCACAGATGTGTCACAAAGCTTAAGACATAGATTAGAATTTTCTCTTTTGAAGGCTAAATCTCAAAATGCGATCTGTGTAAAAGATACTAAAGCAGGAGTAACAGAATGACATTTTGTACTTATGAAAGGCATTGAGGCCCAAACTTCCAGCTCACAAATAGGCTGTGTTTATGCTGGATTATGATCCTTCACAAGGGGCTGTGGGCCCCATTTTATTTCCCCATAAAACAGATTTAACAGGAAATGGAGGGAGTCCTAATCAATGCCCGATGCTTGATTATAATTTTTTTAAATGTTTACGTATTTTTGAGAGAGAGGGACAGAGAGACAGAGCATGAGTGGGGGAAGGGCAGACACACACACACACACACACACACACACACACACACAGAATCTGAAACAGGCTCCAGACTCTGAGCTGTCAGCACAGAGCCCAATGCGAGGCTCGAACCCATGAACTGCGAGATCATGACCTGAGCTGAAGTTGGATGCTTAATGACTGAGCCACCCAGGTGCCCCTAACCGATGCTTGATTTTCAAAAGGAATTATTGTAAACACCGTTATTGACAAGTGTGACCATCTGAGTTCCTTGATGACAGACGGAAGTCGACTCTGGAAAACTTAAGTGGGAAAAGCAGCGCACTGAAAGGATCGCAGGTAGTGTGTGGAATTCATGGGAATCCAGGGGGATAAGCTTGGGAAGTGGGTTGGAACTAAAAGCCCCAGCAGCTGGGAACACTGCCAACATCTGAGAGGGACTGTCTGCTTCGGACACTGCCACTGCCATATGGGCCCCCGCGTCTGGACATTCACCACAGGCTGCTGGATCCCTTACTGCCCTGGCCGGTGGTGATCCCTCACTGTAGTTTTGCTTCACTCCTTACGGGTCAGAGGCCCAGCTCCCAGAGCACGATTGGCGAAGCGTGGACTAAACACCCACGCTCTTGTCACTGGCAGGAGTAACTAGAGGCAGTCTCTGTCGTTCTCTGTCTCCCTAAACAGGGAGCGGGAGCTTCTGGCCTCATATTGTAGCATTGCTGCTGGCCGGGATGGGTATTCAGATACAACACGCCAAGAAACAATCGAAGGAACAATGGAAGTTTCACTGCAACTGAAAAAAAAAAAAAAAAAAAAAATCGGTCCATTACTGGATAGGATCGTGCTTCTAAAGTTTTCCTAAGCCGATTAAAGAAGGCAAAACGGTACTCACTGACATTGTACTTGGCATCGGCATTTTCAAACTGCACTGAGCAAATCATATTATGCAAATCAACCCAGTCACGTCCCCTGCAGGTTTACTTAAAAGTGAGGGTAAGCAGAACACCCTGCTTTCTTCCTCTTCTTCTTTTTTTTTTTTTTTAATTTATTTTTTGGATGCTGGAGACAAACATCTTTGTTAAAGATACTACCAAAATTTTGGCAAACGTTTCAAAACAGACTGTAAACATAATGCTTCCCTTTTCAACTGGCAGCACTTTGAAAAGACAATATGATCAGACAACGCAACGTGCATCGACATTAGTTCAAGATCCTTATATTTTTGACCACGTAACTTATGTTCCCACATGATAAAACAAATGATAGTTTAAATCAACGTCAACAGATAAACTCCATGAAATGAAAGTTTGTGCTGTTTGATGAATCACAGTATGTTATGGTTAAATATATCTGTTCTTTCTTATATTCCTGGCTCCCAGGATGAAAAAAATCTTTAAATACACATTTCATGTAGGTAATAGCTTCTTTGCATATCTCTCTTCAAAAAGATACTTTATAGCAGTATATAAATGGGTTACCTACATGGTTAATTTTATAATTTTGCCCCCAAGCTATAGATGTTTCTTTTTCATAACATACTGATTTTGCCCAACATTAATAAAGCTGACAAACTTTTGAAATGGAAATGCTTTTGTCTTCCATGATAGAAGTAGCAATTTGACAGGAAAAAAACAAACAAACCCCTACGGTAACACTCATCTGTTGTTTAATCTGAGCGTTTGTCCTACTTCCTGCTTTCTTCTTGTACCGAGCATCTTAGATTATGAACTGCAGATGTGGTGGCAGAGTGCTAAGACAGGTTTTTAAAAATACGAATATCAGGGGGCGCCTGGGTGGCTCAGTCGGTTAAGCATCCGACTTCGGCCCAGGTCGTGATCTCACGGTTCGTGAGTTTGAGCCCCACATCGGGCTCTGTACTGATGGCTCAGAGCCTGGCACCTGCTTTGGATTCTGTGTTTCCCTCTCTCTCTGCCCCTCCCCCACTCATGCTCTGTCTCTCTCTCTCTCCTTCAAAAATAAACGTTAAGAAAAAAAATACACGTATCAGACTTGCTGCATTCAAATGTCTGTGGTTTCCGTTTCAGACAGCCATCTTTGTGGAGCTCTTATTCCAACAATTCAGGGCATTATTCAACACTCTGCTCCTACACATGTGTTGAAAGAATCACCTATGACATTGACCACAATTTTAAAAAAGTGTTTAATACCAGTGTTGACAAAGTGAAGATAAGCTCCTGGCCGGTATCACACAGCCACGAACAAGAATGCCCCACAGCAACACATCATGGCATGAACGGACCACAAAAATGTCATGTTGACATAGTAAGCAAGCTATAAAAGAACACAAAAAATATAATGCCAATCACAAAGAGGACAAAATCATGTACATCCAGATGATATAGAGTTTAGTCAGATACGCATACATGGTAACATTATGGAGAAGACTAGAGGAATATTCACAGTAATGGTTTTCCTGAGGGGCGGGGGTGGGGGGAGGAATGTGATCAGAGAGAGACCCAAAGAGGCTTTCTAAATCCTATAAATACTATTCTATCATTGATGTAAGATTTAAGCTGAGAGGTGACAGTATGGGCGTTCGTTTTGGGACCGTCCCTTGAGCCCACATATGTGTTTATATAATCTTTTGCATGTAGATCAGCAAAAAGATAAATAGATATATCTAAAGATACCCATCCCCTGCTAAGAAGAAAGAAAAAGATAAGGTCAGAAACTGTTTTATATTGAGGTGATGGTGAAAGAATCCTCACCACAATATTATTGATAAATTGGAAAAAAAAAATCAGAAAGCAAAATCTGTTAAATTACTGTCCACATGTTGGATAATGACAGCTGCTGTTCAGAAGTCTCCCAGAAACCTTTACTAACGTGGGAAGATAGTAATTTAGTATTATTGTTACATGAAGCAAGCTGTAGGTCATCTCAGTTTTGACAGAGGGACATGTATAAGGCAAATAAAAGACTAGAAAGAAACAACATAATATTTACAGAGCGTTGCTACATGGCGGCGAATTTTATTTTCTTTGCTCTACAAATATTTTGCAAAATGCAAATGAACGTGACTTAGTTTTACAATGAGGGCAAACATCATTTACAGGGAAGATCGGTCATCAGTTAAACACTCTTAAAGATAGGTTTATGGTCCCAGGACACTTGCTCTTTCCTCCCGGCTGCCTTCCTTTGTTTTATCGGGCATGGCTCTACCCCTCTCCTCCCGGTGCGACCGTCACAGCAGGCCCCGCTGCCAGCTGAGGAAGCGGGTCTGTGACCAGCCGGGCACGGTGTGGACACGGGACGCAGGCTGAAGCAGCACTGGAACGTCCTGGGAGCTTGGTGCTAACCGCATGGTTCCCATGGAACCTCCTCCCTCCACGTCTTGGGAGAAGGGACAGCACCCCCGTGGGAGAGGAAAGACAAGCCCCTAGCCCTCGTGGGAACCCTGCATGCCCCAGGAGCCTGCCTGTCATGGGGTCATGGCCTCTCCTCCCCTAGCCCCACAGATGGGGGGTGGGGGGCGGCTGGGTACTGGGGTCAGGGAGGTGATGGTGCCCACTGCACAACATCCTCCTAAGCTTGGTGAGCACATATCTGGCGGAATGCTGGCTTTCTTCTTTTGAATGTGAGTGTGTAATTTTCCTGTGGCTGCTGTACTAAATCACCGCAAACCCAATGGCTTAAAATAACACGACTGTATTCCCTTATAGAGCAGGGCTGGGTTCTTTCCTGGAGGCTCTGAAAGAATCTATTTCCTTGTCTTTTGCAGCTTCATGAGGCCACCCACATTCCTTGGCTCGTGGACCCCCTTCCCCTACCTTCAATGCCAATGATGTTGGAGTTCTCTGATGGTCTTCCGTAGTCACATGACCTCAACAAGGAAAGCCTCTCTTAACCTTGATAACCTCTTAACTCTCGATTACCAACTGGGTAATCAGCTGAAATCTCCCCATCTCAAGGTCTTTATCCTTAATCATACCTGCAAAGTCCCTTTTCCTTGGTAGGTAAACATTCACACATTCTGGAGATTAGGATGCGAACACCTTTGGAGGACCATTATTCTGACTATCGTAGTGGGTTTACTTGTACCTTCTTTTTTTTTTTTTTTTTTCTGTAGGTTTCAACCTTAGTCATGACTCTAGAGCCACAGAAAAAGTCCCACTCAGCATCATACATTCTTCCTGCAGTACAAGAGATTTTCTAATCGATGATGTCTCTTCCGTGGGGTTGGCACGCGGGATACAGGGGATGATGCACGTTGCCTGGCACACAGTAAGGGCTCAGCAAATGGTGTCATCATCGCCAGTTACCATCCTTACATAGAAAGATCGTCAGGGCCGGCTTCATGGGTGTGCAGCCTGTCACACAGGCTACTCTCGGAAGAGCTCTGTCCTTAGCTTAATGCTCTGCTGTCACCATTTTGAAGTCCTTAGTACTTTTTCAACACGGCACCTCACATTTTCATGTTGCGCTGGGCTTTTTTTACAAAGCTGGTCCTGAAGATTATTCATCATTGGAAATCCACTTACAGGCTATTTCCTGAATCCCCAGCTCTTGCGGAGCTTCTCGTAAAGCTCTTTTCTTGTTAAGCATGGTCTTCATTTGAGTTCCTCAAAAAGAAAATCCAGAAATAAGGACTTGAGGACAAATAGTTTACTTGGGAGATAATCTCAGAAAGCACAATGAAGGGGGGAGTAGGGCAGGGAGAAAGGGTAGGAGGAAAGCAAATAAAGGGCATATTAATAAGAGGGTCACTGTAGGCGGGGGGGAGGGGGGGACGCGCGGGTGCACCTAGGACACAGTCCTGCTGAGGGACCTCTGAGCCCCAAGCAACAGGTATCTCAGAATTGTTCTTTCAAGGAAGTGGTGAGGAACCAGGGCTATTTATCCACCCATTCCCATCCCTCCATGGTTAAGTGTTGTTCCTGAGGAATTAATCCCCCAGCTCTCCTAGTCTGCCCCAGGCACGGGTCTAAAGCCCTCCAGCAAAGAAATAGGACTTGAGATAGGAAGCCGTTGATGTGTGTGGGAAGTGAGCCCCATGCCTGTTTGGTCCTGGGTGTAGCCTTTCACTTCAGAATACACTGATTGTTGAAATGTCATGGTCTGAGTAACTCTGAACGAAGAGGTAGGATCCTCGAATCTTAGTTCTGATTCTGCTGCGTGGGCAAGCCAACTCCCCCATTTCCCTAGGCCTTTTGCGCCATCTGTGACAAGAGTTGGATGGCATCTAAATTCCTTCTATTCCCAATGTCCTATTCTAAGTTGTCTCTGTAACCAAGAATGTTGGGCTTGGGGGAGGAAAAATGCCAAACCACTAAACAAGTAACTCATTAAAATAGAAGAGTCTCATTAATTTTTTTTTTTTTTCTGGAGAACTGAATTCTTAAAAATAGGGAGGCATATTGAATAAGAGAGCAGGAGCAGCTGTTCTGTTTTTCTCTGAGGATAGAATGAGAGGGACTGGACTTAAATGTTGCCAAAAGGGATTTATTTAAATTAGACATTTAACAAGTTGTGAGACAATGCCACGTGTTACCCGAGGAGATTTTGGAAGCTGCTATCTAGAGAAATGTTTAAAAGCATGCGTTTTATTTTTATTCTTTGAAGCGTACATATATGTTTCCATCTAGGCTTTTGTATGCATACTACACCTCCTCATAAAATGAGAAAGGATAGCAAGGTCTTTCTAGGAGAAAATGGCAAACAGGAGGCACTTATTCTCACACACACCCCACTGTGGCCATGGCAGACATTACTAATCAAGCATTGCTCTTTTCCTATCCAAGCCCAGGCAAGTCCTCATAATTTATCTCAGCACTGTGATCTAGGCAGCCACTACTAATCCATCACAGTTGATGAGTGAGTAGAAACCTATCTGCCCTCTCAGGTCTTCCATGATTCTGGGGTCTCTTCCCATGGTGATGGTTACAACGATTCCACCTGTCTTCCTGGGTGACTCAGAACACTTTGTGCAATATCCTATGAAAATATAGTGTTCCTGAGCTTCCTCAAATATGCCATCCATGATGCTCCTGCCGGAGAACTTCAACACTTAAGAATGATCTCTTTTGGGGTGCTGGGTGGCTCAGTATGTTAAGCATCAGACTCCAGCTCAGGTCATGATCGCATGGTTTGTGGGTTCAAGCCCTGGGTCAGGCTCTGCTGTCAGCATGGAACCCACATCGGATCATCTGTCTCCTTCTCTCTGCCTATTCCCCACTAGTTCTCTCTCTCTCTCTCTCTCAAAAAAAAAAAGCATTAAAAATTATCTTTTTATTAAAATAAAAATTCTAGGACCCCTTCCTCAGAAATGTTTATTATTATGGGAAGAGGTCAAGATCCTGCATTTTACCAGGTGATTCGGATGCAGCGGATCACATGATTACTCTCTGGGAGCCATTGCCCCAGAAGGTGGGAGGCAAGTCATAGGTTCACAGCACTGGTTCAGGAAGCTTTGTGGGAAATAAATGCTCTATATTTGCATGCTCAGTTCTGGGTTGTTCCTCTTTGGTCCCATCTAGAGTTCTACTTCCAGGCCTGGGCTGGGCTCTGCCTTCTCTTTCTTGCACAGAAACAAGCTCTTTCTGGTGGCTTCCCTAGGCTGTTTCTCTATTTGGAATTCAGATCAAACTGAAACTCCACAAAAGCCTTTTATCAAGTTGATGGATACCTGCTCAGTGAAACTCGCTGTTTACTTTCCTGTGGCTTTCCTCCTAATTGTCCCTAATATTTCAGACTTGTATCATTGATCTATCCCTGGGATTTCCTTGTATGTGGTTTTCCTCGACTCGCACTTGATTTTCCTACAGTTGAGCACCAGTTTCACACATTTTTGAGCTCACTCGCTGTCAGTTTCAGCCTCCTACGAACTCAGTTTTGCTGATCACCTTAACAAAGAAGGTTGAAAACAGGAACGATATTCAGAATATTTGACAACTGGTCAGCGTCAAAGTACAGTCCGACTGTAAACGACTGGCAGAGACCCCACCAGTCAGAGGAGACTCTAGCTCTAATCAGCCAGAGGAGCCATACGTGTCACACCTCTTATGGTAGGCTGAATAGCAGCGACCCAGAGAAGTCCCTGTCCTAATACCCAGAACCTGTGAATGTTACCTTACAATAAAATGGGATTTTACAGATGTGGTTAAGCTGCGGATCTTGAGATAGATTGTATTGGACTGTCTGGGTGGGCCCTAAATGTAATCACAAGGGGTCTTAAGAGGGAGCACAGGCAGATTTGGCCCTAGAAGCAAGAAGGTGGTGTTATCACTGGGGCTAAAAGGGCACAGGAGGCGACGGATGTAGGCCACACTAGAAGCAGAAAAGGCAAGGAGACAGATTTTCCCCAGGAGGAACCAGCCCTACCAACCCTTTAATTTTAGTCCAGTGAAACCAGCTTTGGATTTCTGACCTCTAGAACCATGAGGAAATAACTTTGCATTGTTTTCAACCACTAAGTTGGTGGTAATTTATTACAGCGGCAATAAGAAGCAAAATATACCTAAAAATATCGGTTCGAAAATGGCCCAATCTTTGAGAAGAGGCATATTCTGGCCGGGCTGGACTGTGGATTACAGTGTAATGTGGTGTCAGGGAGAGGCTGGACCTGAGAGCCTAAGACCCGCTGGAAAAAGAGGAGGGAGAACGTGTGAGGAGTGGCACGAATCCAGATAGGTCTTTGGTGGCCAAAGTCAAAGCAGCACTTCGTCCACTCCTACACGCATCCTGTATGCAACTAGAATACCCCTCCATACTGTTTAGGGTGCAGCCAATGTACCCAAGCTGGGCGCAAATGCTTGCCTCCTTTTTTTTGGGGGGGGGGTAAGGGGAACACAAAAAAAGTTAATCTATTCCCCTCCAAGTCTCCAATCCCTTTCCCATAATGCACCCAGAAATCTTCCTCTAATACTTGCTAGAGTCTAGAAATGGTATAAGGAAAGCTGGTTTCATGCTCTCTGAGACTCTCCCTGTGGGGTTCTTGGTGGATTCCCATTGCTAACAACCTTTCTGCTGATGCTCTCTTGCTTCTTGCCTCTGTTTGTACTCTTCACAGTTGGTAATGGCATAGACATTTAGATCAGTGGACCAGAAGTGAGAGTCTAGAAGTAATACCCTTACATTGATAGTTTACTTATTTTTGATCAGGTTGCAAAGACGATTCAGTGGAGAAAACACAGCCTTTTCAACAAATGGTCCTGGCAGAACGAGATAGTCATAAGTCAAAGAATGAATTTTGACCCCAGGCTCACACCATTTACGAAAATTAACTAAAAATGGACCATAGGCCTGAATGTGAAAGATAAAACCGTTACACTTTAGAAGAAATCATGATATCTTTGTGACCTTAGATGAGGCAATGGTTTCTTAGATAGGACACCTAAAGGACAAGCAATCAAAAAATTAATACATTAGAACGTATCAAAATTAAAAGTATGTGTTTCGAAGGATACTATCAAGAAAGCGAAAAGATAACCTGAAAAATGGGAGTAAGTATTTGCAAGTCACGTATCTGAGAAGGGACTTGTATCAAGAACATATATAGAAACCTTTCAACAATAAAAAAAATAATAACCCAATTTAAATATGGGCAACGAATTTGAACAGACGCGTCTCTACAAAAAAGGTATACAAATGGCCAATGAGCGCGTGAAAAGGTACCCATTAGTCATTAGGGAGATGCAAACAAGACCGACAATTTCACCCTCGTTAGGATGGATAAAATACAAAGAAAACTGTTAGCGAGGAAGTGGAGCTGTCAGAGCTCTTATACGTTGCTAGTGGGAAAGTAAAATAGCGCGGCCACTATGGAAACGGTTTGGCAGGTTCTCTGCTAAATACACAGTTACCATGTGATTCTGCAATTGCACTTCTGGGTATATACAGTGAAAATGTATATCCACACAAAGATTTGCGCATTTGTACTCCGAGAACCGTGATTTATAATAGCAAAAAAGTGAAAATAACCGGAATGCCCACCAATGGATGGACGGATAAACACATTGTGATATTTCCATACAACAGAAGGCATTTGGTCATCAAGTATGAATCCGTGTTATCACATGATGAACCTTGAAAACACCGCGCTAACTGAAAGAAGCCAGACGCAAAAGGCCACATAATGTACGATTCTATTTATATGAAATGTCCAGAATAGGTAAATTCATGGAGACGGAAAGCAGATTAGGGGTTGTCAAGGGCTGTGGGGAGGGGGAGATGGGGAGTAACTGCTCATGGGTGTGAAGTGTGCGGGGGAGATGATTAAAATTGTCTCCAACTGGATAGTTTTGATGAGTGCACAACTCTGAAAGTACTCTCAAGACCACCAAATTGTATTCCTTAAAAGAATGATGTTACGGTATGTAAAGTTCATCTCAATATAGCTATTTTACTTTTTTTTTTAATGCTTATTTACTTATTTATTTGAGAGAGAGATAGACTGAGAGAGACAGAACGTGAGCAGGGGGAGGGGCAGAGAGAGAGGGAGACACAGAATCCGAAGCGGGCTCCAGGCTCCGAGCTGTCAGCGCAGAGCCCGACGCGGGGCTCAAACTCACGAACCGTGAGATCATGACCTGAGCCAAAGTCGGACGCTTAACCGACCGAGACACCCAGGTGCCCCTCAATGTAGCTATTTGTAAGGACAGAGAAATTGGATGGTTCACGGAATTATGGAAGGGCTGGAGAGTGATGCTCAGCGTGCAATAGCTAGGAACAGCGCCTTAGAATCTGCTGCAGAATTGGTCTGCCACGCCCATTTCGTCTTGGTCACTGCATCCTAGAGGCCACACGGGCCGTGCCTTGAGCACACTGTTGGCCCAGGAAGTCAAACTTGCTGCCGCTCCCAGAGTGTTCCCCATTCAGTCTTGGGTGGAGTATCCAATTGGAAGATTCTAGGTCACGTGCTTAGGCTCAGTGGCAAAGCGGACTGGAAAAGTGAATATCTGTAACTTCCATGATGGATATTAGACCACCAAACACGTAAGTGAAGAACCCCAAACACCAAAAGATGCGTCAGCTGCCAAGTCACCGGAAAAGAATGGCAGATGACTCTTACAGCATCACATTTATTTTTTAGCTTCTCCTGAACTTCTGCAGACTAGAACAAAACAACCTTAATCATAGTTTCTCTCCTTTTTCCTGATTATGACTTCCTTGCCCCTCAGCTGTCCCCTGATAATTGTCTATACCTAATCTCCATTTGCTGCCAGCCTGTATTTCAGCTGGCATAGCCAAGACATTAGCTCTTAGGGTTTCATACTGTTCCAGAGTATTTAATTTTAATAGAAAACGATTGAGAACTAAAAAGCTTTTATGATGGCGAAATCTCAACAGCACAGTGGGAAAAGAACAGGCTTTGGAACAGGTCTTGAATAAGAATTTCAACTCTGATCTCCAGTGAGTTTTTTGCTTCCTGGGTCTTAGTTTCTCCATCTGAAAATGGGAATACTGTTTCCCTTCTAGGGTCAGCATGAGTACTAAAGGGGGTCATGTTCGTAAAGTCCCCAGTACTCTGGCCAGCACCTAGTAAATGCTCAGTAAATAGCTGCTGACATAGTAGCCCATCGGTGACACTAAGGTACCTTGAGAACAGATGCATGCTTGAATGTGCTTGATCACTGCCTGAAGCAGGCACCTTAGGAATGGTTAGGTCCAGCCGTCCCTACCAGAGCATGGAGACCAGGAGAGAGGAAAGGACATCCTATGTGTTCCTGAGGTCATTTCTGAAGATGGTTATGCTGAGTGTGAAGGCTCTTGCCCAATCTGTCTTTTTAGGCTCAGAATCAAGCCAGTGCCTCTGAACTGTCCAGGTTTCAAGACCCTATTCGGTTATTCCAATTCGGTTAACTTTGTTAGAAAAGAGTGTGAGATTCTGTGAAGGCAGTCAAAGCATGTGCGTTTCACGGTGGCCCAGAGGGAGGGAGGAGTCAATAGATTCTATCTCAAGAAATAGGGGACTTGGGATATTGTAAAAATAAAGCTATAAAGATGGTCTTTCAGAGAATGAAAGCCTACTACTAAATGCTCTTAAATTATGTGTTTGTCCATTCCAATTCATATTGGATGGGGTTGAAACTACCTTCCCCCTTGCTTCATGTTTCCATGTGGGGAGATGCTGGGGCTCAGGACACAGTATCCCAATATGGCACCTCGGCATATTGAATATCTCAAGCTGAAGGAATTTGAGAAATGGGAGGGGCAGGAAAGACTCTCTGACCTTCCTCTGAGGCAGGTCATAGACCTTATGTGAGGGGCTCCCCCCCGGGATATACCTGGGGGAAAGGTGCACCCTTATTTCCCAAGACAGAGCAACACCCAAAAGAAGCTGAACAGGTCTTCCTGGGTTTCCCCCCTTTCCCTACACTGGCCTCACACTCCTTGTCTTTTCATGTTCCACCAGTTTTCATGTCCAATCTTCATCAAAGCTAGCATAAAAACAGTCAGTTTCACCATTTCTTCGAGTCTTTGTCTCCTTATGAAGGCTCCCATGTCACATGGAAGCCATACCCAGTGAGTTTGTATGCGTTTCTCCTATCAACCTATCTTCATCATTTAAATGTGCAGACCCAGTCCAGGCTCTGAGAGGGTCAGGGAAAACTCTTCTCCTCCCCAGAGACAACCATGGGTGTAACACTCGGACTCCTTGCATCCTTCTGGTCACATTTCCTTAGGAGATACAGATGCGTGCACACACGCATGCATAGAAATACATGCATACGTGCATATACATGTGCATGTGCTCACACAGACACACACGTATACACATACATACATATACATGCACACATACATACATAACTGAGACAGAGAGGAACTTGAGCTCGGGATGGAAGTTTTTCTCCCTGTGTACCAGGGGGCTTACCTCTCCAGCTGTGGGAATGAACTCGGCCTAAGCAGGAGTAGTAGTTCCTGTATTTTGAGAGAGAGAAACAGAGCACATGAGAGAAAGGGAGAGGGAGAGAGAGAGAGAGAGAGAGAGAGAGAGAGAGAGAATCCCAAGCATGCTCCGTGCTATCAGTGTGGAGCCCGATGTGGGGCTTGAACTCACAAACTGTGAGATCATGACCTGAGCCGAAGTCAAGAACTGGACACTGAACCAACTGAGCCACCCAGGAACCCCTGTTATCTTTTTTTAAGCAGGCTCCATGTCCAACATGGGGCTTGAACTCACTATCCTGAGCTCAAGACTAGCAGGCTCTACTGACTGAGCCTGCCAGGCACCCCTGAGGAGAAGAGGAATTATAATGGAAGACTGAAAGGGGAAAATCCAGAAGGCTTCCTAATGGCTGCCTCCCTAGGCCTACTTTCTGACCAGGCACCCACTTTCCACCCACAATCCTCCCTGGGTTGGGACTGAATGCTGTTCTTTCTGGAATGACCGAGGACTTCCTCTCAGAAGCAGAGACGCTTCCTGTCTCCTTGGCCACATTTCTGCTCTGAGGGCAGGGTGCTCCTGTCTGTGCCTTCTCACCACCACCACGTCAGCTTTCAGGCCTGTGGACCCTTCTTCTGTCCCGTCCTCTGGCCCCAGCATCTCAGAGCCCACCTTCCCCACTGGATCCCAGCCCCTGCTTCCCACTAATGCCTTTGAGCCTGCTGGCTGTGGGTCCTCCCTGCTTACTGCTTCCCGCGAGGTTCTGCCTTGGCAGCCCTGGTCCTGGTTTCTCCCCATCCCCCTCCTCTCTAAAGTCCTGGCAGATGAAACTAGAACAAAGGGACCAAAGGGAAGGGGTAAGAACTCTGGAAGAGGCACCTGCTGTCATCTGCCTTCTCCTCTGGGCTCTGGCCTCTTTGAAGAGCTGTCCCCATACACTGCACTGTTAACATTCACCCGCTGATCCGAAGCACACGGCCTTCCCTTCCCCACCATCTGTGCGCCAACGTAACTGCCTGGCTGTGCACACTGCAGACTGTAAATAAACCAGTAGTCTCAACTTCGGAGGGAAAACCAAAGCACAGAAATTATGTTCATTCCGTTCCTAACCCATTTACATGCATACATTAATATGAGTCATGTTCTGCTCCAGCTGTTTCATTGTTACAAATCATCTTTGGTGATAAAACCATTCAGTATAAATAACCAAACATCTCCCCTTCCAGCCACACCCTTCTACAACTGCCAACACAATCTTGCTCAACTACAGTAAAAATTCTGGTAGAGCGATTGGGAATTTAAAGCACACACACACCCCCCCACCCCATGATGCAATTGCCCTAAAATGGATGTTAACCATGATGTTCCAAAGAAAACGTCAGGAATGACGGGCTATGGTGTGTGGACCGAGCTGGGGATTATTTTAGAAGAGCCTGAATCCCAAGCATTCAAGTTCCTACGCTCATTAAGATCAACACACATCACATGCTAGTGAGTGTTGGATTTTACATAATTGTTGAGCAGATGGGCTGTAGCCATGATTTCATGCAAATGTAAATTATCTTCGAGATGAAATGTGCTTGAGAAAGATACACCAAGCTCAAATTTCCAAACAGAGGGGAAACAACGGCTCACCAAAGTCCCATTATTTACTCAGCTGCTTTTGAATGCAAGTCTCCTAGCCAATGTTTTGAAAAACCTATCCCACAGTCTCAGGAACAGGGAGAGGTAAAGTATGCGGCCTGGGCTCCTCTCCCTTTCCCAGGCCTCGACAGCCAGCCAGCTGCAGAGACGGGAACTGTGCTTTTCCTTGGGCCTAATCCAGGGACGTGAATATTCTAATTCTTTCTTTTTCTTTACCATATTTTATATTGAGATATAATTACATACAATGAAATGCATGGCTCTCAGGCGTTCAGATGGATGAATTTTGACAGTTGTTTATGCACGTGTAACGAACACCCAAAACAAGATACAGAACGTTTCCATCACACCAGAGAATTTCCATCCCTGTCCTCAACCGGGCAACCGTTGACTAGTCTTTTGTCACTGTAGCATTAGTTTTGTCTGTTCTAGAAGGTCATATAAGTAAACTCCTACAGTAATAACCTTCTTTGCATGTAGCCTCTTTCACTCAACACAACATCTTTGAATAATTCATTCAGGTCATTGCATGTAGTCATACTTCTTTTTTTTATTGCCAACTTAATGGGGAAAGGAAAATATTTTTAATAATATTGCTAGGGCGGCCGGATGTATGTGTGGAAAACAAATTGAATCTCGATCCCTATCTCACTCCATATACAAATGCTAATTCAAAATCAAGCATAGGCACAAAACTGCTAGAATGAAGCATAACAACTTAATGACCTTGGGATGGGCAAAGAGTCCTTGAACAGAATACAAAAAGCACTAACCATTAAAAATAAGTTAGACTTCACCAAAATTAAAATTTCACCTCAGGAAAAGATACCATTAAAAAAAAATGAATAGACAAATTAGACTGGGAAAAATATTCTCTGACAAAGGACTCATTTCCCGAATATATAAACAATGCTTACAAAGACAACCTAACTAAAAATGGCCAAAGGCTTGGACAGATACTTCACAAACGATGCATGAATGGCCAATAAAGCCACAAGAAAAGTGCTCAAAATCTTTAATCACTCAATTTTTGAAATTCTTGCATGAAATTCATCTGGTCAGTCATTCAAGGCTTTTTTTTTCATTCCCTCTTTTACACGGGAAGGACCAGACAGAAAATGCTAAATGGAAACAGATTTTGCAGTTGAAGACTCAGTCTTCCAGCCCTCTCAGTCTACATGCTTTCTGCTTGCCAATTACAAGGCATTTTCTAGAATTGCTGAGGCGAACATGCCTGAAGCTGTCAGAGCACTCTGCACAAGGGACAAATTCAGAGAGCTCGCAGCCTTGGCCCCACCTGGGGAAAGAGGCAGGTGGCAGGTGGGCTGCAGGGAAAGCGGGTCTGCGTAGGAGGGAAAGTGGTGACAAGTGCGTGGGCACTTCAGCACAGGGCTAAATTCTGCCCTGTGCGAAGTTCAAGTTTGGTGCAGCTTTTTTTTAAATTTTTTTTTTCTAATGTTTATTTATTTTTGAGACAGAGAGAGACAGAGCATGAGTGGAGGAGGGGCAGAGAGAGAGGGAGACACAGAATCCGAAGCAGGCTCCAGGCTCCGAGCTGTCAGCACAGAGCCTGATGTAGGGCTGGAACTCGTCAACTGCAAGATCATGACATGAGCCGAAGTCAGATGCTCAACCGACTGAACCCACTCAGGCACCCCTGGTGCAGCTTTTAAAAGCAGAATGAAATCAAGATCTCCAAAGGGCTACCTTTTCATTACTAACCATTTAAAAGTGAAAACACTGGGGTGCCTGGGTGGCTCAGTCGGTTTAGCGCCGGACTCCTAGGCTCAGGTCATGATCTCACAGCTTCATGAGTTTGAGCCTCACATTGGGCTCTGTGTGGACCCTTCAGAGCCTGCTTGAGATTCTCTCTCACTTTCTCTCTCTCTCTCCCTCCCCTGCTCATGCACTCTCTCTCTCTCTCTCTCTCTCTCAGAAACAATAAACTTAAACATTGAAAGCGAAAACATTATAGCCTCAGTGTTTCTTTCATGTGAGTGGACTTTAGCTTTTTGAAAGAGTAACATTCGTAATTTATCAATGCAGCGACTAACTGAGCACCTACTAAGTGTCGGGCACTGTTATAAGCATGTAAAAGAACAACTGCGTGGCACACATCATCGGGAAGCTTGAAAGATGCACAATAGGCTGTTTTCACGGAAAAGGAGTTCCCACTGTATGAGGAAACTGAATAGTGAAGGAAGCTGTCCCTGGCTCCACAGCATTGAAAACAGATAGAAATCTGCTGCTGTTCAGTATGTGTTTTGTGTAGCGCTCTGAGCTTGGGGAAATCCTGAGAGATAAAGGGACATTTTACATGGATCTTAACTGGAATCAAAATTAGATTAAATTCAGGTGAAAATAGTCTCTGCCTTTTAGCTCCATTTTAAGGAACGTGGCAAAGTGGAAGAGGAAGAGATACACTAAGAAGGAGGGGCGGCTGGAGGACCCGGTGGTTGCACTGATAGGGCTGACAGGGCAGAGCCTGCTTGGGATTTTCTCTCTGCCCCTCCCCTGCTCACACTTTCTCAAAAATAAATAAACTTAAAAAAAAAAAAAAAAAAAAAGGAGGAGGAGCGGGGGTGGGGGGCTCCTGAGAACGGTGTTCATTGGACAGCATGGAATTTAAAGGGGCACAATGACATCTAATTCCACATCATTCCGGTGCGTGGGTTCCCACATAGATAAAGCGATCAGAGAACTGATTCTTGTCTCTTTAAAAGCCAGTGAAAATGGTTAATAATGTATTTTTGTGTGTAACCCAATATACCCAGGATATTCAACACGGTATCAGTATGAAACTCATTAAGGAGGTATTTTACATGCCTTTTTTTTTTTTTTTTTTTTTTGGACCAAGCGCTTTAAATTAGATGTGTATCTGTCCTTTGCTGCCAAGACCATGGAGAGCGCACTGCTATTAACACACCTCTGCCCTCTGCTGGTGGCCCCAGATTCTAGCGCCTCCCTGGCCACCTTTGCTGCTCCATTTCACAGCGGGACCCTCCTTCCCTATTCTCCCCCAAAGCATTGCAGGAGCTCATGGTCACTGGCAACCAGACTTCCCTGAGGTGTTGTTGAGGAGACAGAAAAAAGAAAATGCAACCAAAGAGCAGCCGATAACTTCACGCAGTTGTGGCTTTAGGCTGAGCTTCCAGCCCAGACCCACCCTTGGAGTTGCTAAGCAAGCTTGGTTCTCAACCTACTTGCCAGTGTGTCAGCGCCCGCATCACTGTGCATGAAGGTCAGAGAAACTGATGTGAAATTGCAGAGAAAAAAAAAAAAAAAAAACTCTGTCTAAAGTTCACCTCTCCAGGGTCTCATTTCCTGATCTAGTGTCCCATTGCTAGGATTGACAGCAGGACCGGTCACAGAGCTCCGGGAAGTCCCTCTTCCTCCACAAGAGGTTGTATTACGGCCTTGAGTGGGACAAATGAAATTATACCAGACAGTGGTCACCCAACATCTCTGTGTTCTGAGGTATTCAGACTTCAATGACCCTGCATCCACGATATGCCCACTTCCTTTGCATAGTCTTTCCTTTCATGCGAGGTCAAGTTCAAGTCTGCAAAAACCCTCCTGTTCCCATGGAAACTCAGACTTAGATCTCCTGCTTGTTCAAGAACACACAACTGTCAAGAATAGGCAATATCTTACAGACACAGAGCAATAGAAGTCCCTGCTGAGAAAAATAAAATCGCCTCTAAGAAAATCACAAATCTCTGCTGAAAAAAGGAGAGGAGGAAGAGGAGGAGGAGGAGGAGGAAGAAGGAGAAGGAAGGAGAAGGAGAAGGAGGAGAAGGAGAAGAAGAAAGAAGAAAGAAAGCGGCAGTTTATGAAACCAAGAAAAAAGCTTGACTTCTCAGTCTGAGAAATCTGTTTTTGGACCACGTTACGCAGCCCAGGTTTTCCTCCCCAAAGAGGTCCGGGGCTAGCTCCACATCTGCTTTACGCTCAGCAAGGGGCTTTTTCTGAGAGAGGGACAGCCTGCCCCAGTGGGAAATTTAACGTCCACCTCTTAGGAAGCAGAAACCACTTCTAACTTGAAAGGGGCGCTTTTACCAGCTACCAAACCCATCAACGCTTCAAACACCAGAACATGGTTCTAGTCGGCACAGCCTGTTGTGTTGGGGTGTGACTCAAACCCAGTGGTGTGCCCTGGATTCTTGTGCCCCCTCCGTGGGATGACTCAGCCATCGTTATGAGCAGGAGTTACTGTGCCGTTCTAATACGACGCCTTCAGGGAAACGAGGCCGGGCGGGTCACTTTGCCCTGCTATGACATGGCCCCAGACAATTTTCCCCAGAGTTCTGTCTCCTGCTCTGTAGGGTTTACATTTCTTCCTTTGGCTTTTCAGTCGTATTTTTTCTTCTCGCCGCTCTCGGTGAATCTGCTCCCAAGAGCATGCATTTCCCTTTCTCATCCTTGTTGTGGGCTGAGAATCCCAACAGCAAAGCTTAGGAAAGCTATTTCTCAATTAGGAGGGTATGTATTCTGAGTAAGGAGCTCAGGGTCTCCCGTCTGAGTAAAAAACATGTTTAGCCTCTTAATTTGTTTCTCTTTTTCTCACTCCTGTTGTTGTTATTCACCCATCTGTTTATTCAACGCATATGGATGAAGTGGTTCAGGGTTAGGCACTAACACAATGGTTCCTATCCTTGGCTGCACATCGGAATCACCTAGAGGACTTCCAAAGCTCCCAATGCCAGGCTTCCACTGCCAGAACATTCTGAGGTAACTGGTCCCGGGTATGGTTTGGGCATCAGCTTCCCAAGTGATTCTAGTGCGCAGCTGGGCTAAAGGACCCCTGCTCCAAAGGCTAAGTGACTTTTTCAGTGGTCTTCTGTGTCAACACCCTGTGTGAACCATCATCGTCCTCTCTCCATGGAACCTGACAGCCGTGCCCACCTCCAGGATTGAATAGTGTATAGAACACATGATGAGAAAGATGAAGCCCTTGGACCCGAAAAATCCGATATCATTGTGGACAAGAAACTTTAATTGGCCATTGACTTGTAATCAGATCTTCATGTTTAAGAAATCTGAGTTTCTTCATAGCACAGAATTTCATCCTGAGCTACGGAAGGCGCACTTGTTCTGACCACCATTTTCCCCTTCCTCTTCAGCACAGAGGTCTGATCTAAAAGTCCAGAAACGAGGCTTGTAGTTCCAGTGTGCCATTGCTCACTGTGCGACCTCGAGTAAGTCACTTAGCCATTCTGGGCTCTAGATGCCTCATTTTTAAGCTTTCCCAATACATGCCATAAACTTCATTTTATAATCACAGGGTTGTTGTGGCTACTAATTAAGAAGGATGGTCAATGCATGTTTTTTCTGAAAAAAAAAAAAAAAAAAGAAAAATTCAACAGCATTATCACGAGGTAACATATCTACCGGGAGTTGGTGTCAGCCCTTTGCTGCTATTCTCTTTGCCACGAGTTTAACTTTAGTTTTGGTCTTTAAAATCAGATACAGATTACTAAGACTTATCTTGGAGTCTCTCATTAGGCACAAATGGTATGATATGGGGTAGATTTCTTTTGCATGAAATCTATTTTGGATTAAGATGGGGAAAGTGGGAAAAGACACCAAAAAAAAAAAAACAAAAAAATTTTTTTAGGGAAGCAAAGCCCAGCCTTCTGAATGGAAGATATAGGTTTCCAGGAGCTGCTGAGGGTCTAGACAGTCCGCCCCATGGCACCTGCTATATCTAAGGGAGATACACCCAGCAGTGAGCACAGCATTCCCCCAGACTGCGTTGCCAGGACACAGCTTTGTAATGCGACTCAGGTTGGGGATGATACAGTCTATCAGAAACATGCTGTCCCGAAGTTCCACCTGTAGGAGGACATAGCTCTCAAGGGCCTGGGGAGGGCTAGTGGCAGATTAACATGCACAGTGCCAGAGGACCAGTCCATTTTTCGATGTCTAAAACAAGACAAAACATAACAAACATCAGGAAGAGCCCTGTTGCCTCAAGAGCATCCCATTTTCCTTCCTCCACTCTTCGATCCTCAGGCCGCAGGCTTCTCTCCCCGGTCCACACAGCAGCCGGGACTTCTGCCCCAGGGTGGAGCCTGGTTTCCATGACACAAATGGGGACTGGAGTGGGGCGAGCGACATGGCTGGGGAGAGGCTTCCTGGGATGTGAAAGAGAGGCGATATCGAAGGACCCACACAGGGTGGGGTGGGGGGCTGAACGCAATGGGAGGAAAGAAGTGGACCCGTCAGGGGACCCCATTGGCGGCCACCCGTGGACGCTGCTCCCATCTCCCTGTATCTTCTGACCTACCGCAGCCCTCACACTGGGCCCCCTCCCACCACCCCCACCACCACCCTCCCCCTGCGGCTGCCAGCCAATGAACACTATCTGGGAGTCAAGCCCGACACCAGGCTCCTCATCTGCCTGGCTGCGACCCCTCCTCCCTGATCCTCCTCCCATCCCCCTCTCCTTTCACAGGCGCCAGATCAGAATCCTTCTCTAAAGGCTCTCCCTGCCTCCTCCTGCTCCTTGTCCCCGTTACCATTCACACACATGTCCCTGGTAAATCTCTTGCACGTCTTGGCATCTGCTTCCTGAAGGGCCCAAAGTGACACAGATCCTCAGGGATGGCCAAGCAACTGTCTATGGAAGGCTATCCCCTTGTGCGTAGGACGAGGGGTCCTTTCCCGTCTGCCCACTCATCATCACCCCTTTCCAGTTGCACAAAATAAAGAGATACCTCTCACCCACACGGAATCTTACTACAAACACCGCCCCGGGGTATTAAAAAGGCCCCAGCCATCAAATGAGAGGCGAATTTGAAATATCAGCGTTGGCTGCCTTCACTCAAGATACTCCTGGAGGGGAGGCCAAGGTTTTCCTTGACTCCTTCAGGGTCCCTGGCTGATCTAAAAATTAAACTGATAAAGCCAAATGAGGAGAAGAGCATACATGTGTATTTAATGCAAGTTTGAGGTGACTTGGGAGCTTTCGTAAGGATACAGAGACCCGAAGAAATGGTTAAGCCTGAGAGTTTTTATGCTGGGTTTGAAGAAAAGCGCACGGTCGTGGAAAGATAGGACAGGACAGAGTATGACACAGTGTAAGAAGCTGGGGAAGGTTAGTGAGACCTGTTTGTTCTGATTCCTCTGATCGCTCCCTCTTGAAGATAAGGACGCTCCTTCCCTCCGGGTATGTACAGAGAGGGCTCCTCTCACATGAGGGTCCATGGCCTGCTTCCAGGGGGAAAGTCAGAGAATCTTTCCTGCTCCTGCCACTTGTCAAACTCCTCCAGCTCAAAATATCCACTATGTCAAGGTGCCTTGTCCTGAACCCCATCACTATGAACATGCGATTGGTCCAGTCTTAGGTATATTGCTGGTAGGGGCCAAACCATAGAATGAGAAATGGAATGTTCTGGCCCATGCCATCATGTTCTTGTTTCATATCTTTTAAAGACTGGGGCAGCAGAAGTAATAACAATTTTTATTTAAGTCTTTCCTGGAGTGGCCAGGAGTAGGCACCTCACAGACCTGCAACTCCAGATTGCTCAGTTGATTAAGGGTTCTGGGAGGTTACCGCTCCAAAGCCATTGCCACACTGCCCATGGGCAGCCCTCCACCACCCACTGGGTAGGGCCAGGGTACTGAGGCAAACCTGGTCCTGGAAGACCCAGCTTTGGCTCCAGAACTCTCTGATGTCCTTGCTGATCTCTTATTAGAGTGCCTGGCCACCTCGGACATTTCCACCCTCTCTCCTTCATGTGGCCTTACACTTACATTGCGGTCTGAAAAGTCTCTCTGCTTTCTCCAGAGCACCCCCGGCCTCCACTTGCAGTCATCCTGGTTTCCTCTAATAAAGTTTTCGCATCTTGGAGCCCATCTTGCCACCTGCGTCTTGGAGAAACCATATGACGCACCTCGCTTCTTCCACCATAACCCACCCCGACCCTGTTTGCCAAAGATGTACTCCTCCATAGATGGAAGCCCAGGATGGAACCCTTGGTTTCACCCAGGCACCCTGTTCTTGGGCTCCGTGCCTGAACTCCCCATCTCTCTCACATCTAGGAATCAGAAACACAAGGTTGCCCTCATGGAGGACACAAGTTAACAGGATGATGTGAATTAAAAAATAAAGTGGGGGGGCACCTGGGTGGCTCAGGTGGTTAAGCGTCTGACTTTGGCTCAGGTCATGAGCTTGCGGTTCATGAGTTCGAGCCCTGCATCGGGCTCTGGGCTGACAGCTCGGAGCCTGGAGCCTGCTTCGGATTCTGTGTCTCCCTCTCTGTCTCTGCTCCTCCCCCACTCATGCTCTGTCTCTCTCCCCTTCAAAAATAAATAAACTTCAAAAAAAAAATTTAAAAAAAAATACACACTTAGCACACAGCACAATATAAGCACCTAATAAAAAAAATTATGTATTTTACTTACATTGATAAGCAAGAATTGAAAGTAATGGTATTTCTGGTTTTCCAACATTTTCTGAGCATATTAGGAATGAAAATATGCTTCCAAAGTGAGAGTAATTGGTGTCAGAGTAACTTGGTAAATCTTGGTTAACCTTTTTTGGTGTACTTCCCAGAGAACGAGAAAAATGAATGTCTCTGAGGACCGGGTAACACATCTTTTTGCAAGTCAAAAGGCTTTCAATTCTCTGCCTTGAGCAAAATTGGAGTACTTAACTGTCAACTGATAGATGAAGAATATGATTTTTGGCATCTATGCCTTAGAAGGTGCTCAAGGAATTGAGTGCTACCATTCTACGAGAAATCCTGTGCTCCTACCTACTTATTTGTGTAAGCCAGCATTTGGCAGCACTGGAAAATCCATACAGTGAAAGATAAGAACACAGCTTTTGCTAAACCCCACGTGTATGAGTCCGTTGGAAAACAAACAAACACACGCCTTCACCTGTCTCGCTGAGATAGACATTTCCAGTACAGGTTTCCTTTTCCTGTTTCGTTCCAATCCCTGCCTCCCTCTTCGTATCGTCTTCTCCTTTGCGTGTGTCCAGTCTAGTCTCCCTCTGTCTCCCTTTATCAGAATCACTGCGAATGCCTATAGGGCACAGATAATACAGGATAATCTTCCCATCTCAAGATTCTTAACACAATCACGTCTGCAAGGGCGTCTTTTCCAAAGAGTGTCACATTTACAGGTTTTGGAGATTAGGACCTCCTGTCTTTGGAAGCCATTATGCAGTCTGCCATACCTGGTGAAGTGACGTTAACCTGGCTGCAATAAGCTGTCCGTTAGTAACTGCGACTTATCCACTGTGTGGCCCCTGGTCAAGGCATTCCCTTGTGCTTGGTCTCTGGGTTCCTAAATGTGTTGTGCTACCTCCAACTACCAACAGCACTCCACTTGATGGCTCCTCAAACTCCAGGTGTCTGCCCAAGATGGGAATCTGGAGGAAAATGTTCCAGCTACTTGTTATTAGAGGGAGGTGTGGGTGGAAATAGGATGATGGGTTCCAGAACTTGGTCTGGGAAGGAATGCTGTGGGTCCATAAGGGGAGAAAGGGGAGGACTCATCCATCAAATACTCTCTATGCCAGGTGTGGCATTTTCTAATAGCAACGAGGGGTTCTTGGAAGCCCAGAGGGTTTCTATGTAGAGGTGCAACAATTTTCTGGGCCATGGGACAACTCTTGAAGGCGTCCAGTTGGGCAAGACAATCTGGCGAAAAAAGAGGGAAGAAGGGAACAGAGAGAAGCAGAGGGGAACATGAGCTCCTGCTTGTTTTTTGAATGCTGTTGGAGAAGAAAGCCAAATAATGAGATAGGTTGCAAAATCTTGGTGGAGAACAGATGCTCCTTGAAGGAGCTTCTGACCAGCAGATCCGAGGTGCAGTTATTTGATGCAATGGTGTAGTTATTTATTCAGTGTCTACACAGGGCAGCCACAAAAATGAGCTGCTAATTTTGGAAACTTCTCTGTGAGTACCCTGCGCGTGGTAAGCCCCCATTAAGTATTTGTTAATGTGTTGGTGTTTCCACTCGGGAAAGAAGGGCTTCAGCCACATAAGGCATTTTTAACTTTGGGTAGTTAGTCGATTCCAGATTCTACTCTGTCCTGGCATTGGCTATGCTAAGAACTCTGTGGCTCTAATTCGGGCAGCTTCCCATCGTAGTTAGATTAGCACTGACCTCTTTTGAACCAACGCCGATGGTGAATAAAGGGTTTTCTTTGGGTTTAAGAGCATCATCTGCATCTGTTTGGGGTGTCTAGTCCATTCTGAGGCAGTCGATTCGAACAAATGACTCCGTCCTTTTCTTCCTCGTTCATCTTTTTTACTTACTTATTTTCTCAACCCTTCTAAGCCATTTCGGCTTTTCCTGTTATCCATTCTTCACCCCCACGTCCCCTCCCCATATCCACATATACACACACGCACAGAGGGTGCTGTCCTCATAAATTGGTGCCGGCTGCAAAATGGCTAATTAGGCAATTATAGTTTCTTCTTGAGAGTCAACGGAATATTAAATATTAAGAGTCGGATTGGGGACACGTGTCTGGGTAATGATTTTGATCATGTCGGACCTGGAAAAACAGCGACCTACTGTAATGTCAGGAATGTCACGTCTTTCCTGCCCCTGAGTGGAGTGTGTGGATGTCCCTGCTACGTCCCCCAGGCCCTTATCATTTATATCCACCAGCCCACTCATTTATTCATTTATCTGAGTACCTAATGTGGAAGGCAGTGTGCCGCTGCTGGGCGTGTGGTGCGGAAAGAAGGGCGCAGGCCCTCGTGGAGTCGGGAGTGGATCAAGGAACAGACATACAACAATCCCACCCTCCGTAGAGTTCAACCATGACAAGCGTACTGGAGGAAAGGAGTGGGGCATAATGAAAAATTCCCTGTGGCCATAACAGGCCAGACCTTGGGTCCCACCTGAAGGAGTGGGATCCCTGTAACCATACTTGCCCAGGTGCCACGGCTTTTGCTCTAACCCTTTTAATTTTTTAATTTAAATTTTAGTTAGTTAGCATACAGTGCAATATTGGTTTCAGGAGTAGACGTCAGTGATTCCTCGCTTACAATGCAACACCCAGTGCTCATCGCAGCAAGTGCCCTCCTCAATGCCCATCACCCATCTAGCCCATCCCTTCACCCCACCCCACCATCACTCCTCATTTTGTTCTCTATCTTTAGGAATCTTTTGTGGTTTATTTCCCTCTCACCTCTTTTTCTCCCCTTCCCATATATTCATCTCTTTTGTTTCTTAAATTCCACATATGAATGAAATCACATGGTATTTGTCTTTCTCTGGTTGACGTATTTCACTTAGTATAATACATTCTAGCTCTATCCATGCTCTGACCCTTTTATGACGCACTAGGTATGAGACCTACTGGGTGCCAGCATGTGATGCGGCTCTTCTCCTGACCCTGAGCCTTGCCAATCCTAGATGTGTCTAGCCTGTGCTGGGCATGGCCTTTGCGTGAGGATCTGGCCCTTCTGCGAGTTCAGGAGATTTCCTGACAGGGTTTAGCGGGCATAATGAGGTCAGTTACTGCGAGCAGGCTGTGGTGGGTAATTAAGGACTGCACTCTGAAGCAGGAACAGGAAGCCAGCTATCGAGAAGGGCCTAGTGTGAACGTAAATTTTGCTGGGTTCTTAGTTTCTTTCAATGAATACTGCAAAGATGGCGGCCAGTGGCCCTGCCTGTGCTCTGCAGCTCGACCCTTGACCACAGCTAATAGAACTGCAGCTAAGAGACAAAGTAAACACCTGAAAGACCAAGGTGGGCTAGGGGAAATCAGTGTTCTGGCCACTGGATTGGGCCAGAAGGGGTACCCATCCTGAGGTGGACCAATCAAAATGTTTCTCCGTGGTTTTCCAAATTGGAGCTAAGGAGACGATCCAGCAGTCAGGTCCCGGCCCTACGGAGGAAACTGATCTGCAGGAGGAGAAAGTAAGAGAGAAGAACTTGTGAAGAATCACAGATGGGGGGGGGGGGGGGGGGAGAGAGTGCAATTATTCCCAGTGTTATTTAAATCCCTAGTTCTAGGTGTTTCTGAGGCCCATAGGAGCCCCTACTCTTAATATGACTTCTTCAATTCCTTAAAAAAAAAAGTTTCTTTTTCACTAAATTGAATTGAGTTAGGTTTTTGTTACTTAACATCCCAAACAGCCCAGCCAGGCATGGATTGTCTACTGCAGGGCTAGAGATAAGGCCAGGACCCCCACATAGCTCCAGGCAGTTACACCAAAAGACTCGGTGACACAATCCAGCAGTCTCCCCATGTCAGTAATTATTAGTTCAGAAAAACAATGAGAAGATACTATTTTGAACAAACTAACAGCTCACAAATATCCAAAGTTGACCTTCGTATTTTTATTATAATGCTAATTCAACACAATTTAGCAAATATTTCTTTTTAAAATTTTTCTTTATTTTTGAGAGACAGAGTGTGAGCAGGGGAGGGGTAGAGGAAAGAGGGAGACACAGAATCCGAAGCAGGCTCCAGGTTCTGAGCTGACAACACAGAGCCCGATGCGGGGCTCAAACTCATGGACCGCGAGATCGTGACCTGAGCTGAAGTCGGATGCTTAACCAACTGCATCACCCAGGCGCCCCTCGCAAATATTTCTTAAGCATCTAGAACATAATCCTGTTCTAGGATCCCTAGAGAAGGCAATGGCAAAAAAAAGAAAAAAAGACAAAAATCTCTATCCCTCATTCTAGTTGAGGATAAATAAACTTGAACATGTATAAGCACATATCTAATCTCCTTTATCTCCTTTTAGCTTTTATATAAACTGTATGTAACCTATAAAGCCAAAATGCATTTACAAATTTTTTTTACAAATTTTTTTAATGCTTATTTATTTTTGAGAGAGAGACAGAGTGCGAGTGGGGGAGGGCAGAGAGAGAGAGAGACACACACACACACAGATTTCAAAGCAAGCTCCAGGCTCTGAACAATCAGCACAGAGTCCGACGTGGGGCTCGAACTCATGAACTGTGAGATCATGACCTGAGCCGAAGTCGGACGCCCAACTGACTGAGCCACCCAGGAGCATTTACAAATTTTTAAAAAGCTATAAAACTGATCAAATTCAAATTAGCAACACAACTTCATGTGGCAAGTTACATTATTGTGCTAAAATTAAATGGACTTCACTGGGTTTAAATACAGAAAGATATAGTCTGGAATCTGATTCTTTATTTAATCTTTTCCTGTGTTTTAACCTCAGTCATGCTGATGATTAAATGTATTATGAAGAATTGCGTATCTATATTCAAAACTTTGCTGGTTTAAGATTTAAGACTTCACACTTCCACAAGTATCTTGCAAGCCGACTTCAAACGCCAGTTTTAGTCAGGGCTCGCCTGTAAGAGTGAGAGAGAGAGAGAGTACGCATATGCACGTGTGGGAGGGGCAGAGCGAGAAAGAGAGAGAAACTCAAGCAGGCTCCACACTCCGTGTGAAGCCAGATGCAGGGCTCGATCCCAGAACCCTGAGATCATGACCTGAGCCAAAATCAGGAGCCAGATGCTCAACGGACTGAGCCACCCAGGCGCCCCACTCTGTAAAACTATCTTATCCATCCGAAGATAAAACTAGGCAGCTTGAGTTATTAAACTCAGCACTGAATGGGTAGCTGGTCCGTATATTGCTGGTACTAAGAATAGTTACTATCGCAGTTATTCCTAATGAACTCTTTTGACAATAAATATGCATAAGGAAGTACAATAAGCATCTTAGGCTGTGATTGACAGTTGTTAATACGTAGTAAGTACCAGGAGCTGTTCTGAATGAGCTCATCGACTCAGCCAAGCCTCCAATAACCCTTCAAAACAGGTACAGTCTCATTTTACAGATGGAGGGAAAATGAGACACAGGAAGTTCAGGTAACTTGCCCAGGATCGGACATTAGAGTACGTGACACAGAGCTGGGGGTTTGAACCCAGACAAGTCTGGCTACAGTCTAAATCCCTCCATGACGCTGCTGTTAACCGTGGTGCCAGCTGCCACAAGGTAGGTTCTTCATAACAATCTGGTCTGATGGTTATACTCGGTGCCCCGTCATGACTCCATTCCCTCACCGATTTTCTCTCTCGGAGCAACTGAGAAGTGTCCATTTGCCCATCAAAACTTTTGGCCGTTCGGCTTTCATTGGGCTAGAGTAGATAAATAATGCAATTGCACATTTTGCACTGAAATCACATAGATCAAGGACCAGCAAAGGATGACCCATTGGCCAAATCTGGCCTGTTGCCTGCTTTTGTATCAAAAGCTTGATTGGACTACAGCTCTGTCCATTCATTTAGGTCATTAGTATACTGTCAATGGCTGCCTTTGCACTACAGGCTGAGTTGTGTACTTGCAGGAGAAACCACATGGCCTCCGAAGCCTGAAATATTTACTATCTGGCCCTTTACAAAAAAAGCTTGATGGCTTTTAATTTAGATGAAATAAATTATATTCGGGTTATTTTTATCGGCTGTCCTCAAAATGAGAATGTATAATTTCTCATGGAAAATGCAGAGGACTTGGATGCCAGTTTGAGAGACATCTTTAATGTTATTTATAGGAAATGTAAGCTTTGAGTATTGCAGTGGCTCTGAAAGGCCAAGCAAAGGGAAGCATTTCTTTCTCTTTGGAGGAATTTGTAAACTGAATGAATGCACTCACCAGCTTGGAGGGTGAGTAGCTCTCCACACAGAGTGGCCACATGTCCACATTTGGACAAGGACCTGTGCACTCTTATAATACCACCTCCCAACACATGTAGGACAATATTTCCTACTCCCTCCTCAACATTGTGGTTGAAGGGGGCCATGTGACTCCTTCTGACCAGAGAGTGGTGAGCCTAAGTGGTGGGTGCCGTTCTGAGCCAGAACATTTAGTTGCCAAAACCCTCCTGAGCTCTCTTCCTACCACAACAATGTCACAACAATATCTCTTGTGACATTCAAGGTGGTGGATACCCCATCAGCCCTGGTTCCTGAGCGACCATGTCCCCAATGGATACTTACCAGCGTGAGCAAATAATAAGCCTTTGGAGTAGTCTGCTGGAACTGTCATTAAAATAACAACAACATCAACAATATGACTATAGATTGGATGGCTTAAATAACAGAAATGTGCTTTCTCACAGTTCTGGAGGCTACAAACCTGTGTGTCCAAGTTTTCTCTTCTTGTGAGAACATGGGTCGTATGGGATTAGAGCCCACCCTAATGAGCTCATATTTAAAGACCCCTACCTTCAACTATGATCCCATTCTGAGGTACTGAGGGTTAGGATTTCATCATGTGAAATTTTGAAAGGATACAATTTGAAGGCTTTATTGTTTTAAATAATTTTTTTTAACATTTATTTATATTTGAGAGACAGAGCGAGACAGAGCATGAGCAGGGGAGGGGCAGAGAGAGAGGGAGACATAGAATCTGAAGCAGGCTCCAGGCTCTGAGCTGTCAGCACAGAGCCCGATATGGGGCTCGAACCCATGAACTGTGAGATCATGGCCTGAGCCAAAGTCAGACACTTAACCGACTGAGCCACCCAGGTGCCCCTGAAGCCTTTATTCTTTCAAGGTATGGAGATTTGAAGGGTGTCTGTTACCACAGCATAACTCAGACTATCTTGACTCATACAAAGAAACAATCACATGTTGACTAAAAATGAGAATGGTCTATGCATACTTATGGCCCTCTTAAAAACCACACCACAGGGCGCCTGGGTGGCTCAGTCGGTTGAGCGACTGACTTTGGCTCAGGTCATGGTTTCGCTGTCCGTGGGTTCGAGCCCTGCGTCCGGCTCTGTGCCGATAGCTAGGAGCCTGGAGCCTGCTTCAGATTCTGTGTCTCCCTCTCTCTCTGCCCCTTCCCCCACGCTCACTCTCTCTCTGAAATAAACAAACATTAAAAAAATAAAAAATAGGGGAATCTGGGTGGCTCAGATGGTTAAGCGTCTGACTCTTGGTTTTGGCTCAGGTCATGATCTCAGTTGCATGGGTTTGAGCCCCACATCAGGTTCTGCACTGACAGTGCAGAGCCTGCGTGGGATTCTCTCTCTCCTTCTCTCTCTCTGCCCCTTCCCCACATGTGCTGCCTCTGTCTCTGTCCCTCTGGAAATAAATAAATAAATAAATAAACTTAAAAATATATATTTAAAAAAAAGCTTACATGTATGGCAGCCACGGACAGAATAGCCCACAGCAGTTTTCTTAGAGCTGGAACATCATTATTTTTTTCCCACTTCAGAAAGCTGAAGACTAGAGAAGATAAATGCCTTTTTCTGGCCAACAGGAAAGTCCCAGATCCGGGATGACTCCCAGTCACGTGCACCTTCCAGCCAGCCTCGCCACCTTCCTGCCTCCCTGGGATCCAAGATGGCAGCACCAGTCACCCTGGCAACTTTTCTTCCCCTCAGGCCAGACCTGTCAGTGACTCCCCAGAGCCTGTCAGGCCTTGATGATTATGAACTTGGGATGCCTCTCGCTCACCTAGATGTTATCATCTGACTGGTGACAGATTAATTCCTCAATCATCTGTGTGAGTTTTTTCACTTAACAGTAAACCTCTCATCCTAGTTCCTCATGGCGGTGAGACTGTCAGAGAGCTGAGAGGTGGTTTATTTCCTCTCCAGGGCAGATCCTTCAGACTCTGAGAGGAGTTCCTTGGGGAGGGAACATGCCCTCTGTAGTAGTGTCCTGTGGCTGCTGTCACAAACTGTCACACACTCGGTGACTTAACACGAAAGAAATGTATTTCCTCACGGTTCTGGAGGCCACAGGTCAGTAAATCAAAGCGTCAGCAGGGCCACACGTCCTCTGGGAGTTCTGGGGGCGAATCCTTCCTTGCCTCTTCCCGTCCTGGTGGCTCTCGGCATTCCCTGGCTACCTTGGCTCTGCCTTGTCTTCACATGGCCTTCTCTGGAGTCTCAAGTCTCCCTCTGTCTCTATCTTAGAAGGATGCTTGTCATTGGATTCGGGGTCCATCTAGACAACGCAGGATGATCTCATCCCAGGATCCTCAGCGTTTTTACATCTGCAAAGACCCTTTTTCCGAATAAGGTCATACCCACAACTTGCAGGGATTCAGAGGGGGCCAGCGTTCAGTTCCCTCCACTCACTCCATGGAGTGTCGTGAAAACTTCTTCCCAAGACGAGTGTGGAACGTAAATGAAGTTTGTTTTCTGCCCGTTTGCCCCTTTCTTCCCGGTTTGTCTCCTCCTGCTTCTGCCTACTCTCCACACCCAAGGACACTCGTGCTCCCTGACTAATTCGGTGTAAGGTTTTAGGGGATTGGCGTGTGCTTCCTCCACAGAGATTTGCAGTTTAAATTTGAATGATAGAGGGGACAATGCCGGCACCAGTGTGAAATTTTTCCCCTTGTAAAATGTTGGATGTTGGTGAGGGGTATATTTCTGGACGGGAAGAGGGAAATGGGGTGGCCAAGTTTCTTCCAATGGTTGCGCACTGCAGATTCTTTCCGATTCCCTCATGACGTCAATTTCTGAGATAGACTCAGCACACAGGTCAAATGTGGGCTTGGGTTGAAGTTGGGAGGTTGTGTGTGTGTGTGTGTGTGGATAGGACAGAGTTACTACCCAACCTCAACAAGCCAAAATGCTGAAATCAGGGAAACTAAACCTAACAGGGATAATACCAATATTGCTAATAAAATACCATCACTTAGTTAGTGTTTACAACTGTGCACAGTAATAGTTTCTTATTCATTTTCCCCATTTGATTTCCAAAATCAGGGATACGTGTTCAGGATGGGACAACTTGTATAAAAGTGGTTTTCACGGGGCACCAGGCTGACTCAGTTGGTAGAACACATGACTCCCAATATATATATATACATATATATGTATATATATATATATGTATATATATATATGTATATATATATATGTATATATATAATTTATTGTCAAGTTAGCTAAAATTCAGTGTAGTCTTGGCTTCAGGAGTAGATTCCCGTGACTCCTCACTTACATACAACACCCAGTGCTCATCCCAACAAGTGCCTTGCTTAATGCCCATCACCCATTTTGCCCATCCCCCACCTCCCCACCCCCATCAATTCTCAGTTTGTTCTCTGTATTTAAGAGCCTCTTATGGTTTGCCTCCCTCTCTGTTTGTAACTCTTCTTTTTCTTTCCCTTCCCCCATGGTCTTCTGCTAAGTTTCTCAAATTCCACACCTGAGTGAAAACATACGATATCTGTCTTTCTCTGATTGACTTATTTCACTTAGCGTGATACCCTCCAGTTCCACCTACGTTGTTGTAAATGGCAAGATTTCATTCTTTTTCATTGCTAAGTATCATGTATATATATACACACACCACATCTTTTTTATCCATTCATCAGTTGATGGACATTTGGGCTTTTTCCCTAATTTGACTATTGTTGGTAGTGCTGCTATAAACATTGGGGTACATGTGCCCCTATGCATCAGCACTCCTGTATCCTTTGGATAAATCCCTAGTAGTGCTATTGCTGGGTTGTAGGGTAATTCTATTTTGAATTTTGTGAGGACACTCCATACTGGTTTCCAGAGTGGCCGCACCCGTTTGCATTCCCACCAACAGTGCAAGATAGTTCCCATAGAACATGTGACTCTTGATTTTAGGGTTGTGAGTTCGAGCCCCACGTTGGGTGTAGAGATTACTTAAAAATAAAATCTTAAAAAAATAAAAGTGGTTCTCATGAAAAAATGTAAAGGTTTCAGTCGCCCACAAGCTTAGTCAACGAGTCACTATGTGTGGCTGCAAAAGGGAGACACTAAATTAAGGTTGTTTTCATGACATTGTAGTGACCCTATTGAGGGTGCTAAATAGCAATTTAGCAAGAATCTCTCTCTTACATCCCATTAACTGAGTTCAGGGTCTTGAGGGACACAAGATGAAGGAAGTAGCTTCCAATGTTACAGTCACATATTTGTGGACAGAATGTCTTCACTGAATCCTGGAGGAGGCTTAAACATTCTGGGAGTGAAGCTCGAATCTCTCCCTTTAGCTCTCTCTCCCTCCGTACACCACGACCCTGGAGTGGCCACCTCTGCCTTGACCCCTAACCTTGACTTCCTCCTGGGCACCCGGAAGGCCTCCTGCCACCAGTATGGCCTAGCCCCCAAAGTTATAATTCTTGTACTCCTACTCCAGAGCAGCTGTCTCCTTCTTGCTTGCATCTGTCTTTATCCTCCAGGATGAGGACCAATGGAGAATGGGCAAATGGAGGAAGAAATAAAGCCTGTAGGTCAGCGTTTGAAGAGAGGAAACCAGAATGGGGGCAGGAGTTGACCCCTAGGCCAGGTGGAAACAGCTGGTGGAGATGGAGATATTTAACTTAGAGAAGACTTTGGGGGTCCCGAGAGCAGAACCCAAACAATGATAACCATACCATCTACTACTACTACTACTACTACTACTACTACTAAACTACTCGGTTCCAGACTCTATTCTCCATGCTTTATCGACATGGTGCTTACTTACTTTAACCGTCACAGGAACCTTCTGAAAACTCAGTGCCCCTCTTTAAAGATGAAGCAAATCAAGGCAATGAGAGTTTAAGTAACTTACGTGAGGTCCAATAACTAAGTTAATGTCAAGGCCAGCATTCCACCCGGGGAGGTCTAACTCCACTGCAGCACCATCAAGAGAGAGAAGAAAGCAAAGAGATCTATTATGTTTCACACCAGAAGGTAAATGCAGGGACGAAGGGCCAACATTCCAGGGAGGCAGATTTTTGGCTCAGTCTAGGGAAGGATTCTGTGTAACAGTTCAGGCTGCCCGGGGAATGAGTGGGAGGCCCTGCGGCTCCCTGTGGCTCCCACCAAGGAGCATCCAGGCAGGAGCTGGGCGACCATCTGCCGTGGATATAATAAGGAATTCCGTTCTGGAGTGAAGGTTGGGCTGGGGGAATTTTATAAGAGGATATATGTGCACTAACTGATTCAAGACAGCTTTAAAAAAGCCTGACATTCTGTGCTTCCCAAAACCTGACAAACTTTTTTGCAATAGCAAATCCATAGCAGTCCACCTCTTCTGCATCTTGCCATCCAAACCAGAGAAGAACAGTATTTGCCCGGGTTCATTTCCTGAGCTGCTTCTCATCTTCTCTCTCTCAATTAGGATTAATTTTATGCTTGTTGTATTTTCTTTTCCTTTACCATACACTGAAGAAGAATGGTATGCTTAAACTCCCATTAGAGCATTCCTGAGACATGAATACCTCCCGAATCCTCCATCCCGGGATGAATTATTTCGTGTGTGCCAACTATCAATTCATCCTCTGCTTCATTATGATTCCCCATTTTTCATCATCTTAATATCCTCGTTCTGAAGGCCTACGAACGCTGACACGGGGGAAAATGCAATCTGAATCCAACGGTAACGATACGACAACTTCTAACGCTTCCCTAGTATTACTGTGTGCCAGGCCCCCGGCTGGGGCACTTAAAATATACTGATTTCAGATTCCTAACTGCCCTGTGAGGTAGGTACTATTCTAACTAACCCCCATCTTAAAGATGAGGGAGTAGAGGCATGGGGAAGTTAAGTGATTTGCAAGGAGTGGGCCTAGGATTCAAATCAGGGCAGTTGGGTCCTATTACCCCCACCCTTAATCCACACTATCCTGCCTCCAGGTGTGGACCCGAGGACAGCTGAAGGACGCTGGGTGAGTTGTCCACTTCCTGAGCTGTGGCTTCCTTGTCTGTGGGACACAGCAGTGTTCAGGTGCTTGGCAGTCTCCAGCTCTGAGGTCCTAGGAAGCTGCATTTCTAGGTTGCAACACTGTCCTCATGAGGCTCTATATCTACCCTTGAGCCAGCCAAGAACCCTCAATTCGCCTTATAGGGGAGACTCCGTAGTCTATTTTCAGAGTGCTCCAGGCATAAAAATGACCTTATTTGACTTGGAAATCTATTCCACAGTGTGGCGGTCTTTTTCTCTGTGCCAGCTATGATTCATTTCTCTCATTCTTATATTCCCTCATTCAGCATGTATCAAAACACCCCCTATATCCTTCTGGAAAACAGTGTGGAGGGTCGTCAAAAAATTCTAAATAGAATTACCCTACAACCCAGCAATAGCACTACTAGGAATTTATCCAAAGGATACAGGAGTGCTGATGCATAGGGGCACATGTACCCCAATGTTTATAGCAGCACTATCAGCAATAGTCAAATTATGGAAACAGCTCAAATGTCCATCAATTGATAGAGGGATAAAGAAGATGTGATACCCCCCCCCCCCACACACACACACAACGAATACTACTCAGCGGTGAAAAAGAATGAAATCTTGCCATTTGCAACAATGTGGATGGAACTGGAGGGTATTATGCTCACAGAAACAAGTCAGAGAAAGACAGATATCATATGTTTTCACTCATGTGGAATTTGAGAAACTTAACAAAACATGGAGGAAGGGAAGGAAAAAAATAGTTACAGAGAGGGAGGCAAAATGTAAGAGGCTCTTAAATACAGAGAACAAACTGAGGGTTGATGGAGGTAGGGGGTTGGCGGGTGCAGGGAAAATGGGTGATGGGCACTGAGGAGGGCACTTGTTGGGATGGGCACTGCGTGTTGTATGTAAGTGATGAATCATGGGAATCTACTCCCGAAGCCAAGAGCACACTGTATACGCTGTATGTTGGCTAACCTGACAGTAAGTCATATTTAAAAAAACAAAAAACAAAACACTCTCCACATCCTAAAAGCTGTTTATTAGCATTTGCTAACTTCCATTCAACAAAGTATGCCGTTAATTGGACACCTTAGATTCATTTATTCATCTACCCAATACACACGTACGTAGTGCCTGCAGTGTGCCCATCAGTGTGATGGCCTCTGGGTTTACATATTTAGATTTTGGGGAAACCGGATTTTGTCAGCTATCTTAGGGTTGTGCTAGATGCTGAAACAGATGACATCTCTCTCTATTTTAGCAGCTCAACCGATACAAGTTGATTTCTGGTTCAGATAAAATGTAGAACCAGTTCTGACCCAGGTTCTTTCCCTCTTGTGGATCCACCTTCCCCTGGGGCATGAGAGTCATTGACACTCAGCTGCCTGATAGGAAATGAGCTAGAGTAGGGAAGGCACTCCTTTCTCCTAGTCACCTTTGCCCAGAAGGTGACTTATCTCCTCTATCTACACTGGTGAAGAGGTAGCCGTGAGGTTGGGGTGGGTAGACAGGGGTGGCGACTGAGAAATGTCACCTTCGTCTGGCAGCCTCTTCCCAGAGGGCGGCTGTTCTGATGGGTGGCAGCCAGCATGGCCAGTCGGGGGCAAGAACCACAGGGTGCGGCCAGCAGGGACGGCGAGGCTCGGCCGTGGAATTTCCCCAGGCAGGTATGCCCTGTGTCAGTGATGCTGACATTGCTCTACCGGTCTTTGGCAACCCTTCTTTGGAAATTACTTTGAAAGCAATTTGGGAACAAAAGATCTCTCTTTGTAAATCCTTCGGTGGTGGTGGTGGTGGCGACGTGCGTTCTTTGTAGGCTGATTTAATTCTTGCAAATTAGCCATGAGTCATTCAGAGTCAAGTCTGGAGCATAAAGCAGAGGCTCCCTAATGCTGTTTTGAATCAAAGTCAAAATGTATCGATAAAGTGAAGAGATTGATTCTCCTGAGGGCTGGCTGAGTTGGCCCTGAAAGCAATTCCCTGAGAGGAGCTGAGCTCCCAGAGCATCTCCAGCGAAGGTAGGGCCGTTCGATCAGGGCAGCAAGAGCAAGACAGCCTTTCTTCTTCGTGTCAGAGGATCTGAATAGTAAATGCGTAACTCGGGATGAGACTCGGGACTCTGAGTTTCCTCCTGTAGGAACTGAGAAATGGGGGGAGTGAATTAGATCACCCCTCACCTTCTTTGAGGGGCCGACATTTGAGATTCTAAGGATAAAGCTTGCAAATAGTGCCTTTCATCTGCATAGGTCAGTGTCAGAGAGGTTGTTTTAAACACTGCCTCATTATTGCTAAAACTTGGCCTGTGTTTCTGATTATTGACACATTGTATGTTCTAGAATCAGAGAAGCCCAGCCGGGAAGACCAGCCATCAGGGTGCCTGTGGGTTACAAGCGACACTGGACAGGCCTTGGAACCTCCGTTTCCTCCAATATGCACTGGAAAGATAACAGCCCCCTCCCTGTGGGAATAGTGTGAGCTTGAAAATAAGGGAATGCAGAAGCTTAGCACAATGTACTTTCTGGCACCAGAAAGTGCCGGTCAATGCTCCTGCTGGGACAGGGTCATTTTGATGGTAACTGTCAGCCTTTCCACTCGCAGAACCTCTCTGTGACATCCCTGCCAGTAATCTGCTGGAGGGACCCGTCGGCATATCCCTCAAAAGAGCACTCACTGCTTCCCTGGGCAGCATCCCTCTTTGGACTGGGCTGGTTTTAAACATTTATTTCATAAAAAGTAGTAATAATAAGTGCTACTTTTTGTAATGTTTATTTATTTTTGAGAGAGAGAGACAGAGTGTGAGACAGGCAGGGAGAGAGGGAGATACAGAATCCAAAGCAGCCTTCAGGCACTGAGGGGCTTGAACTCGCGAACCGCAAGATCATGCCCTGAGCCAGCGTCAGGCGCTTAACCAACTGAGCCGCCCAGGCGTCCCAGTAGCTGCTACTTCTATTCCTTGTTCCCAGTTCTCCTTCCCAGGGCCTGCGATACAAAGAAGTCTCTGGGTGCCTGGGTGGCTCAGTCGGTTAAACATCCGACTTCGGCTCAGGTCATGATCTCGAGCTCTGGGGGTTTGAGCCCCGGGTCCGGCCTTGTGCTAACAGCTAGAAGCCTGGAGCCTGGAGTTCTGCATCTCCCTCTCTCTCTGCCCCTCCCGGCTTGCCCTTTGTCTCTCTCTCTCTCTCTCTCTCTCTCTCTCTCTCTCTCAAATGTAAATAAACATTGAAACATTTTTTTAAAATAAAAAAAAGAATAAAATTGACTTTCAGCTTCAAAAAAGAAAAAGAAAAAGAAAAAAAGAAAAAACCAAAGAAGTCTCTTCCATGAGAAAGCTCTCAGATGCTGAAAGCCAGCTCTAAACTCTGCCCCTCCCCTCTCTCCAGTGTCCTCCTGTTTGCACTTTCTCAGTTGTTCCTCTTATAAAAATGAATTGTTGTTCCTTCACAATTCTGACCCCCCCTTGAATAGGAACTGGCTTGTCTTTATTTGCCTTAAGTGGGACGCACGGATGTAACAGTAGGTGTGTTTGGGCCTGAGCCCAGCAGCACAGGAATGTCTCAGGGGCTCAGCCTGGCCTGCACGCTGGAATTGGCTGAGAGCTTTTAAGAAATCATATCCCAGACCATTTACGTTAGCTTCCTTGAGAATTGGACATCAATATGTTTTAAAGCTTCTAGGTGATTCTAATACGCAGCCAAGACTTAGAAGCAATGTTCTAGATGCTTGTTCCTGTTAATGTTACAATATACAGGAACAATTGTTACAATCTAGTTTGTAGATTACAAATATTACAATATTTGTAATTTTGTATATTACAGGATTACAATCTATTGTACATTACGATATTACAATCTATTTTTGCTAGGCTCATTCATCACAAGGTCGAGTCATGTAGGCTACTGTTAAGAATTACCACATCTTTTTCAACTAAGTCAAGGATTCCCCAGTTCTTTACCGCGTACTCAATTTTTTTTTATTACTCAAGTGCAAATACTTTATACAGATGAAACCTTTTCCGGTTACATGTGTCTTTTGCATAACCCAGAAGTTAGCGAATTTTATGTTATGTTTTACCACAATTAAAAAAAAAAATACAAAAAACTAGTGTCTGGCTCTAAAGACCTTCCTCCAGTTGTCATCAAATGCCTGAGTCAGGACGCTTCCGATATGAACTATTCAGGCCGCAGCATAGAGAAGGTGGTGGGAAATTGTGAATAAAAATAAGTAAATGAACCTGATGCCAATCTCCCATGTTCATCATCATTTTCCTCTGATCGACCAGATCATAATAGATCTCATCAGTGCCTTAGTCTGCTAGGATATTAGTATATCTATTCATCTACGAGCTTAGTTGCCTATCTAGGAAGGAACTGAGGTTGGCTTTTCATTTTGAAAAAACACAGTAGGAGGAAGGCGTCAGGACCGGGCTGCCTGCCGGGTGTGTTCAAGAGCTCCGCTTGGGGTCGGCTGCAGCCTCCAGACCGGAACAGACACCTGGAAGGGTGTGCCGGGTCCCTCATGACAGGTGTACAAATGGAACGAGGCATTCTTCGCTTATTTCCGTGCATTTAAGGTAGAACAGCCAAAGAGAGCCGGACCATTGCAGTAGGCGATTCTGACAGTGAAGGAAGCCGGCTCTGCGGTGTGGAGCTCCCTCTAGTGTTTGCTGGGGTTCCCTTCTCGGGTCAGAGAAACAGGCTGTGAAAACTGTAGTTTGCATCTCTGTAACACAATCACGTTTGTCATGCAATTTCCAGCAGCTGAACCTGTAACATTGTACTGAAACCCTCCACGTGTTAATATGAAAACATCTAGGATTACTTAGATGAACCATCTACCAAAAAAAAAAAAAAAAAAAAAAAAGGAAAAGAAAAGAAAAAAGAAAAAGAAAAGAAAGAAAATAGAAACTACGATGCTTTTTTTTTGGTTTTGTTTTTAGTCTTCAGCTTCCCAAGCCAGTGTTCTGTGGAGATAAAAAGGCTTTTATGGGGCGCCTGGGTGGCTCAGTCAGTTAAGCTTCCAACTCTTGATTTTGGCTCAAGTCAGGATCTCTCTGTTCCTGAGATCGAGGTCCCTGTCAGGTTCAGCACTGACAGCAAGGAGCCTGCTTGGGATTCTCTGTCTCCCTCTCTCTCTGCCTCTCCTCTGCTTGTGCGTGCTCTCTCTCTCTCTCAAAATAAATAAATAAACTTTTTAAAAAGCCTCTTATAAATCCTCTTATGACATAGGATTTATGAAGGCGAAAAATCGGTTCCCTTCGTTCCATAAGCCATCCCTCTCTCATTACCATTCCGTAGAATCCATAATATTCCCTATATCACCACAGAGCTAGACAGAGAGGTCTTCCTTACCTAAAGGTGGAGAAATATAGCAACACATCTGCTCGGATGGCAAAGTTTTCACAGGCCAGATGTTTACTCTCTAAAATCTGGTTAGAATACTTTTGAAAAGAAGTGGCTTACTCTTGATATACATTTTTTTTAATTGATTAATTTTTTTTGAAGTCACTAACTCTTGAGAAATAATGCAAACTATGGGCCCAACTCCCTTCTCTGCCCTTCAAATGCTCACTCACACAAAGTGCACACACAACTCCAGGAGATTCAGTCTCCCTAAAGGCCATTCACGGACCCTGAATTCCAGGTTAAGAATCCAAAAGGGGCCCAACATGGTGCCCCTGTAGGTGGGGCGGCGCCCACGTAGGTCACAGCTTGCTGCTCTCCTCAGGTGTGTGTCGCCAAAGTGAGGTTGAGCACTGTGCGTATTAGAGCAGCTTACTGTTTTCACAGTAGCTCCAGAGCGTTTTCTCCCGACCCCCTGCCAACCCTCTCGTAAGATCGGTAGCACCGCTCAATGTAGGGCGACAGCCACTAAGGGAAATATGGGTACAATGCAGATAGATTATCATAGTCAAATCTTTATAAAATATTTGCCCCTCTTCTCCTTACCCACGAAGCTATTTGCTCGTGGCCACAGTGAAGGGACACAAGGGTGGGGATTGTCTTATAATGCCATGGGAAGGCGACATCCATGGAGGCTGTGCTCATTCGGTGGAGGAGCTAAGCTACACTTACCCAGGCATTTGTGGGGAACCCTAAGAGGTTGGCAACTGAACACCAGGCATGTCACTAAGCCAATGGCGGTATTTTCAGCTGGTGGGATATCCACCCTACCCAAAGTGCCATCTTCCCCTCCACCTCGAAGGATGCCCAAGTCAACTCCAGGGTGGCCGGGACTGCCCTGGTGCTGTCCTGTAATGACCAGCTATGAATCTTCATCTCTCACTGATCTCACATAATAAGTTCAAACTCAACTCAGGAACCATCACCTTCTGTGTTGGTCTAGGTCCTCCAAGAAGCAGATGCCAAAATGGGACGTGAAAGGATTTTAACAGGGGAAGTGCCTGTGTGAGGAAAAAATCGGGAGTTGGACAAGGCTGTAGGACGTGATACAAATCTAAGATGAGTGAAGAATAACAGGAGAGAAGGTTGGGTGAAAAGTTCTTGGATCGTCATGCCATCTAAGGAAGGTTCATCAAAGCTGAGGTGGGGAGATCCTCTAGCTGAAGTCAGCCTTCTAAGGAGTGTGTGCCCCCTGCATGGTCCAGCCTTAATATCCTTGCCACACTCATCTGGTGGTGAGAACATCCCATGGCAAGTGTGGTCTGGGGGCAAACACAAGGCCATTGGTCACTTACGCTCCCTGTAGTTGAAGGTCTATGAGTATGGTCTCATGGCCACCACACCTTCTATCCCACCGGCTCATTTCAATTCTCCAGCCTCCTTGGCTCTTAAGTTTGCTAACTTCACTTTCCCACCATCCATCATTCCTCTGTGTCCTCATTTCCCTTCTCAAGCAATTTAGATTTCAGGGCCCATCCTTGGAATCGCTCTCTTAGAAATACTCCTAAGCCTCCTAACCTGGTCTTACTCTGAGAAGCTCGTCTGGTCCAGTAGACGCTAGTAGATGTCTATTCCCCACACCCTTCTTCCTAGCAGAACCCCCATCTTATTCATGGAGTTCACCACACTATCCTAAGCCAGTGGTTCTCAAACTTTGCTGTGCCTCAGCATCGCCTGAAAGGCTCGTTAAAGCACAGATTGCTGGGGTGCCTGGATGGCTCAGTTGGTTAGGCATCCGACTCTTGATTTTGGCTCAGGTCCCGATCTCAGGGTCACGGGATCAAGCCCCGGATAGGGCCCTGCACTCAGCGCAGAGCCTGCTTGGGATTCCCTCTCTCCCTCTGTCTCCTTCCCCTGCTTGTGTGCTTTAATAAAAAAAAATTTTTTTTAAAAGGGCAGATTGCTGGGCTTCCATACCTATTCTGATTTAACAGGTCTTCAAAGAGGCTCAAGAATTTACTTTATAAATAAGTTCTCAGGAGATGCTAATGCTGCTCGTCCAAAAATCCCACTTTGAGAACCACAGATTTAAATCTGTCCTAGTAATCCCATGGCCCCCCTCTCGCTGTAATTGTCAGGATCTGAAGAAAACGCCCTGTGCTCTTTGGCTGGTGAAAGCTATTCCTTCTCTCCTGCTCTACATGAACAAGGAAGCAAGTGGACCCTAACTGCCAGCAGCTGTCATGTCACAACTGCAAGGCACAAGCCATAAAAAGGAACCGATATGTGAACAGCAGAGAAGAGAAAAAAGAACCTAGATCCCTGAAGAAATCAATGGGGCACAGAATCAACCGTCCCTGAGCTTGACCTACCTTTGAACCTTCCTTTTAGTTAAATAATTCATTTTCTTATTGTTTAAGCTGGTTTGAGAAAGGTTTTCTGTTACTGGCAAACAAAAACATCCTAGCTGGTACACCCAGGAAAAACCAAACCCTGAGCTAACCCAACGGAGTTTTGAGTGTATACCCACACCTACACAGCTGAATACTTAAAAAAAATTTTTTTCACAAACCAAGTTGAATTGATTTATTTGAAAACAACTGTCGTGTGGCACCTAGGAACACCCACCAGTCTCCCTGGAACATTCCCTTCTTTACTTTCTGTAGCGGTTGTTTCATACTTTCTTCTGTCTTTTCAAATCACCCTCCCTCGCCCAACTCCTCAGTCAACGGTGTTTGCCCAATAAGGGTGGAGGCAGTTAGAAAAGAGCTACTCTGTCTCTACCACCCAGTCTATCAACTGACCTGCGTTTGTTCCGGCATATTCCACCTGCCCTCCTGTTAGAGATGAGGAAGGTCCCTGCTTTCACCGGAGGCCAACCGTTCCACTCGTGCTTTGGATTTCAACGCCTTCCTGTTTCCAAGGACTCTGGTCCTGCAGTCATCCCCTTCTCTCCCACCATGTTGATTTGTCCCTCAACCCGATCATTCCCATTGGCAAACAAACATGGTGGGATCACACGTCTTCCAAAAAATGTTCTCTCCTGGCTACTCTGAGTCCCACTCCAGCTACTCCCTCTCTTGCCTGCTCGCTTTCCCACCTCTCGTTAGGTCTCAAACCTGCTCCATTTGGGCCTTTTCAATGTCTGCCATTCTAATAAAATGGCACTCCCCAAGATCATTCTCCTGTCTCGCGGTGACCTGCGTCAAAGGCAATAGTCCGTTCTCAATCTTCACCTACCTAGATCTTTTAGCAACAATTGACGCAAGTAACTTCTCCTTCATTTTCGAACACGCCGTGACTCTCCTCCACTGCACTGGCCTCTCGTCCTTAACTGGTTTCTCCTCAACTGCCCGACTTCTAAGTATTGATGATCTTGAGAACATCTGCCTTCATCTCCCTTTCTCTCTACCTACAATCCCTAAGTGTTCTCTTCTGGTCCCAGGGCTGTATATATAAATAAATTAATTTGATTGCTGTCAACCTCATAGCCCCCTGTCCCACAAGCACCAGACTCACACCCAACTGTCTACCTGATATCACCACTTGGATGTCTCCCGGACTCCTCAAACCTGGAGGTATACACAGGAAGGAATTAAAAGACCCAAACAAGCCAGCAATCATTGCAAATAATATGTAATAGTGACTCACATTGCCTGTAAAAATAGATGGTTATCATGCTATTAGGCCAGCTCTACATACTGTGTGGTTGTCGAGCAGAACTTTACTTACCTTCGTGTGTTTTTTTATGTACGTACACGTTAGGCATAATGTTTACACATTTGCAGGAAGCAAAAGGTCCTCCTTTGGCTTTGGTTTGATGATACGCTGTATATCTCACTTCTCACCGGCAGCAGGGGCACCTGCTTTTCACACTGTTGAGTGTCCAGCTCAGCCCTGTGGCCTAACTGGCCGCCATTACCACATTGATAAAATATACACAACATGAAATTCACCATTGTAACCATTTTTAAGCGGACAGTTCAGCAGCATCAAGTTCATTCACAGCTTGTATTAGTCTGCTCAAGCAGCCATGACAAAATACCACAGACTGAGCGGCTTCCACAGCAGACATTGATTTCTCACAGTTCTGGAAGCTGGAAGTCCAAGATCAAGATCTGGCAGGGATCCATTTCTGATGAGGGCCCTCTTCCTGGCTTACAGATGGCTGCTTTCTCCCTGTGTCCTCACATGGCCTTTTGTTCTACGTCTGCCCAGAGTGGGGGCGGGGGGTTGATGAGGGAGTTGGGGAGAGAGAGACGTTGAATGATACAGCATAGGATTTGGACCCAGGGCTCTTTCCTCATCCTCCCCCAGGGGTAGATTTCTTCTTCTTCCCTTTCCCCAGAAGCCATAGGCCCTTATCTAGGTCTTGGAGGTAGAGGTTTGTTGCCCTTTCCCCAGCAGCTTAAAACTTCTGCTCGGTACACAAAGGGTCCAGGCAGGGAAGTTTTATGCCTTAGGATCGTAGTGGCCAAACCCCTCCCACAGGCCCACACCAGTGAGGTTACCTCTCTCTAGTCTCCCACCCTGCCTCCAAAGTTCTTGCGAGCACCCAGTGGAAACCTCTGGAAAAGAGCTGCAAACGAGTGCCTACTTCCCTCGTGTTTGGGTTTCTCAGAGGTCCTATCCTGTCATGCTAGGACAGCCTCTACCCTTAGCGATCTGTTACAATTTTAGCTGATTTCTTCTTTTTTTTTTTCAAAGATTTTAAGCAACCTCTACGTCCAGTGCAGAGCTCAAAGTCACAGCCCTGAGATCAAGAGTGGCCTGTTCCACCGACTGAGCCAGCCAGGTGCCCCCTTAGCAATTTCTTCCGACCTGCTTCTAGGGTGACTAGTGCCCCTTCCTCCCGTGCTCTGCCACGCGTGGGACTTTCCCTCCTTGGGGTTCCCGCGACTTCGTTGCCTTGCAACATTTGCTGTGTGAAGCACTCAAAGAACGTTCTCGTGTCGATTACTCGGCTTTCTCCTAGCATCAGGGTGAGAACGACGTCCTTACCAGCGCTCAGCATCCTCAATGAGAGAAGAGCCGTCACACAGAGGTGTGTTGAGGTCCAAACGAAGGCATGTAAGTGTGGCCACTTGATAGAGGCTATCATCTTCATAAAAATTACAGTTATTAGACTTACACGAGGGCAGCAGGCAAGTTCTGTAGGCATGCACCACGATCCGTAATAGCAAACAAGCAAGCAATGGGAACGATCCTCGTTTCTGTTGTCGGTAGAGTCGACGGACAGAGAGATACCCATAACGGAATGCTACGTGGCGATCAACACACGACTGTGTTCGACCACGCTAAAATAATCGAAGCAACACGTCGAGCTAGGGAAGCCAGACACAAAAGAGCACGTACGCTGTGATTCCACTTGCAGAAAGCTCAAAAACATGCAAAAAAACTAAAACATATATGCTCGGGTATATCATCGAAGATAAAGCTATAAGGAAAAGCAAAAGAATGATTAGCATAAGCTTCAGAATAGCGGCTACCATTTTTTGAAGTAATGAGTTGGTAAAAGGCCAGTACAATTTAGGATTTCCATTTCCCCACGACAAGTGTTCTCATTGCCTTAAAGGACTTTCAGGAAGATCAGATGTAATAACCGCTGACGTATCGGTCTGATTAAACATTGATTTTCTAGTTCCAGAGGTGGAGCCCGAATTAGGTTCTTTTCTCCGTGGATGTGAGGACTTTACTCAGCAACACTGACTCGCAGAACATGTGAGCTTCATTGCCGCATATTCTTGTCATGTTGGCACCCGGGGCATTAGATATGGAGCCTCTCCCGAAAAGGAGGGCATTAAGGACTCAAGTTTCTCCTGAATCGAGCACCAGTTAGTACGAGCTGAGTGCAGAAAAGGGGGTGTGTGATCTCATATGACAGCTTAAGTGTCCCCAAGAAAGCTGGATCCCATCCTGTCTCATGAGAAGAAGACCAGCCCCTGGGTCGGGAGGTCTTAATGGGTAGAAAAGCAGTGGACCGTCCAGGGACCCAATAAAGAAAGTCATGTTTCAAAACAGCATGTGTTTTGACAGGGTCTAATCCACCATTCCTCTAAGAGATACCAGGAACCCCTTATCAAGACAGGTGGAAAGTGCTTTGAAAAGAATCTAGTAAATCACTTACCCAGCATCTACTGAGTACTTACTAAATGTCAGTCGCTCACTGCTTTAGGCTCCTTATAAATATCAGCCCATTTAATCCTCCTAATAACGGTAGGAGGTGGGGAATGTTATTACCCCGTTTTACAGAGAAGAAAATTTGCCCAAGGGAGTACTGAGTAAACAGGGGCTGGAATATAGGCTCCGGGGTCCAGTTCCAAAGCCCAGGCTCTTAACCACCACCCGGGGCTGCCTCAGGGTCTCCAGCAGCCCTCACAGTGCCTTCTGACTGTTCTATGGCTCAGAGGTTCTAAGGTCACCTGTTTCACTGGGCAGAGGAAGCGTCTTGCTCAACTTTCTCAGACAGTAGATGTTGGCTTGTTTTCATAGAATTTAACTACTGACCTGGAGTCAGCAGCTGAATTTGCATAGTCCAGAGAGCCAGCCCCAAGCAAATGCCACTCGTGGCCCTCAGAGCTAGGAGGATTGTCCCTCCACCCTGGTACAGACTTTCTTACAACAGCCCCAGGGACAGAATCACAAGAAAGTACCAGAGACGGGATTAAAATCCGCATTAAAATGATCAGTCGAATCCAGCAGAGGACCACAGGTCAGCGAGAAACTGTTCTCAGCCTTGGGTATTCGTGGACAACTCCTTCCAGGCCCCCACCGGTGAAATGAAAAGTGATGCCTCCGTATCCCCTAGAGAGCTTTGGAAACAATGGAGTCTTCTCCTCCCAACCCCCCAAATTCCGATTCAGTACCGAAAGCTAGGGACAAATCGGTCTTGAATGATTCAAGATTATCGGGTTTTAGCATAAACCAGCCTCAGAGGAGAGACAGAGTTCTGCACTACTGTGAGATTTGCATTAATGACACAATTTTAAAAAAATCCTACCAAATGTCCACATTTTTATAGAAGTTGATGTGACCGCTGGTTAGGGACAAACAGAAGGTTAGAGCCTCTTCTCTTATAAAAAGATACGGTTTTAAGTTGTGGCTGGCCAGGAAAAGGAGTTCTTTTTTATCTCTCGCGTCATGGCTCACGTGTCAGATAAACCCCAGGCACCGGGTCCTCTTAAGGGGAACTCCGCCGATGACGGATGTTCTGTCATCCCCACTTTACAGGTGAAAAGTGAGATTAGGGGGAAAAAAATGAATATTTTGCCAATGACCACAAAGCTCTGAAGGTCTGTCAGACACTAGATAAATAAATACATTTCCATAGACGCTTCCCATATATTTCCACTTATTCATTCACGCGTCTTCAGGAGCCGACTACGTCCATCCATCCACTCATTCAACAAATATTGACTGAGCCATTTGTTTTTCTGACTACTGAGAACATAAATAAGTGTCGAGTATCCTCACACACAAGGTTTCTTCCTGCTTGATTCGAAGCCCATTTTAAAATATCCCCCGTTTTTTCTTTTTAAAAATTTTTTACTTATTTTTGAAAGAGACACAGAGCATGAGCGGGGGAGGGGCAGAGGGCGAGAGAGAGAGGGAGACACAGAATCTGAAGCAGGCTCCAGGCTCTGAGCTGTCAGCGCAGAGCCCGAGATGGGGCTCGAACCCACGAACTGTGAGATCATGACGTGAGTCAAAGTCGGACACTTAACTGACTGAGCCACCCAGTTTTTTCAAAATTAGGGACCCTGGGGAGAATGGAAGGATGCAAACTCTTTGCAAATGAACTTGGGCAAATCCTGACTCGTAACTAATAAAAAAGTAATTCTGTGTTTCCGAGCATCTATCTTCATTCTACAATCAATACAATTTTTCCTTGACAATTTTTAAAGAATATTAATAGGAATATTAATATTAAAAGAAATCTTGAGAGAGGAACATTGTTACATGCAAAATTCAGCTTTAAAAAAAGACAGAGAGGGGTGCCTGGGTGGCTCAGTTGGTTAAGCATCCGACTTTGGCTCAGGTCATGATGTGGCAGTCTGTGAGTTCAAGCCCTGTGTCGGGCTCTGTACTGACAGCTCAGAGCCTGGAGCCTGCTTCGGGTTCTGTGTCTCCCCCTCTCTCTGCCCCTCCCCTGCTCTCTCTCTCTCTCTCTCTCTCTCTCTCTCTAAGAAATAAACATAAAAATTTTTTTTCTTTCAAAAACAGAGAGGGATGCCTGGGTGGCTCAGTCAGTGGAGTGTCTAACTCTTGATCTCGACTCAGGTCATGATCGCGGGGTTGTGGGATCGGGCGTCGAGTGAGGCTCTGCACTGAGTGTAGAGCCTGCTTGGTATTCTCTCTCTGTCTCATTCTGACCCTCCCTGCCCCATCCCACGCTCGCGCGCACATGCGCGCACCCTCTCTCAGATTTAAAAAAAAAAAAAACAAGATTGAAAAAGAAAAGAATTAGAATAGATATCCATGTTTCAAAACCCTTTTTCTCAAACAGTATTGATGAGAGTGGGCTCCAGTCGTAGTTAATGAGTCACAGAAATGTACATCACTCAGTCCCTCCCCTCCCCTTACATATCCAGAAAAAACTGGGGTAGCGTTGTCCATCTAAACCGCTATCATTTTAATTGGTTTAAACATTTATTATTAAAACAACTCTCGGAACAAGTTACATAATTCAAATTGGCTTCACCCGCCCTTTATTGCCCAATGCAAAAACTTTCCATAGCTGCGTGTACCTTTAGCATTTCGAATGGGAATATGTAAGTTTCTATGACTGTCCTCAGTCTATGTACAGTTCGGTGATACTTCAAATTTCACATATTTTTTCCAAGTCCCTTTCAAAGGTGTGGCTGAATATACAAGGGATTTGTTTTGGATAGCTGCACAATATTACCAGACGCCATCATGTAAAAACAAAAATGAAGGGGCGCCTGGGTGGCGCAGTCGGTTAAGCGTCCGACTTCAGCCAGGTCACGATCTCGCGGTCCGGGAGTTCGAGCCCCGCGTCGGGCTCTGGGCTGATGGCTCAGAGCCTGGAGCCTGTTTCCGATTCTGTGTCTCCCTCTCTCTCTCTGCCCCTCCCCTGTTCATGCTCTGTCTCTCTCTGTCCCAAACATAAATAAATGTTGAAAAAAAAATTTAAAAAAAAAAAACAAAAAACAAAAAAAACAAAACAAAACAAAACAAAAAAACAAAAATGAAAACAAAAAACCACTGACCCGTGGAGTTTAGCTCTCGAAGTTTCCTTGGAAGGCATTTGGGCCAAACGTCCTATTGTACACCTGGTAAACCTGAAGTCCAGAACCAGCTCACTCCTTTGCCCATGGCTCCCTCCCTGCATGCTGCTTTCAGAGCTCTCCTTGAGAACCGTGTCCCTCTGGCTTCCCTGGCCGGGAACTGAAGCCAGGAGAGGGAGGAGGGGAGCGGTAATGAGTAAGCCATCTGGGATCATCTATGCTGGGCCTCTGCAGCATGGTGGTATAGATTGGGGTGGGCGTTGGGGAAAAGAGGCCACACACACACACACACACACACACACGAACGCATGCCTGTATGCACCCACTCTTGCCACAGGATCCCAGTTTACTTAGACAAGAAAACAAGGGGTTAGACAAAGTGAGGCACGTATATACACAGGGGCAGGGTCTATGCAGAGGCACCATACCCCTGTGCAGCTTTTCCTGGGTTCCCTTCAGGGCGTGTAGCCGTTGTTAGATGAAAAGAAAAGTCGAGAACTTCATTCTCACAGACTCTCAGATATATGTGACCGACCCATAATGTCACGGAATTATAGTTGGGAGCATGCTGGAACATGGCTGGAGGGGCATAGAGCTGCATGGCTGCCAAGAAACAGTGTGCAGAATAAGAAGGCAGGTCATGGGTAGAGTCCCAGAATCTGGAGTCTAACTTTGAAAAGCCCTTTAAATGGTTCTGACGGGCATGCTGATTTGGGAAACACCGATGTGGCTCGCCTCCTTCCCGGGGTGGGACTCACTTCTTATGCACCCAGGAGCTTGACTTGAATGGCAGGGAGGTAGGGAATTAATTCTTATCTTCAATTTTGTTCAAGTTTATGTAATAAACATGGCTGGGATACCAGGAATTATATAATAAACGGTTTGTTAAACTTTCCATTGGCTCAGTGTGGCCTTCTAGACATACCTTGTTGGGAAGGATCCAAGCTCTGTCAACAACTAGCTTCCTCCTGAAACTCACATCTTACTCTTCAAACTAGCTGACACACTACCTTTCCTGCTTTCCTCTGGGTTTCTGAGGGGAGTGCCCTCAACCACCCCCATTTCCTTTCTGTGTTTCCCGCTATTCTTTCAAGACTAAGTTCTGGTGCCATTGTTTCCGGAAAACCTCCCCTTACCCACTGTGGCCTGGGTCAGGGGCCGCTCCGTGGCTCCACAACAGCCTATGCTCACCTCTAATGCTGGAGGAGGAATAGATTTGGGGAAGTAGAATCAAGACCTCAGTTTTGTACACGTTACATTGGAGCCTTGGAGCACTCCAGCATTTGGAGGTCTAGAAGAAGGGAAAGCCCAGTAAAGGATGTTGGGGAAGAATGACCCAACGCTGTCCATAACTGTTTCCGTCTCAAGCTTGTACATCTCATTCACACCACGTCCACAGCAGTCTTCCTGACTGGCATCAGAGGGGCCCCACTGCACACAGTGATTCAGGAACCCAGCTGACAGAGGCTTTGTCACCTGCCACGGTAACTTTCAAGGCCCCCCTGGGCATCCATCCATCCAGAGCCAGATGGAAAAGAGCAAGGAAAAGAAGGACCTCCGTAACACTCTTAGCCGGGGACAGACACTTATCACTTCTGTTCATATTCAATTGCAAGAACTAGTTTGTGCCCTGACCTCGGTGACAAAAGGGTCTGGAAAATGTAGTGCCTCGCTGAGCAACTGCCTCCCAGAAACATGCTTCTTTATGGGAAAGGAAGCATGAGTCATGGGTGGACATCCATCCGACTGTGAAACGGGCATCACAAGAGCTAACAGAAGCCAGCAGCTCAGGAAGCAGACAGTGAATACTCCTGTCACTTAGATGAGGGCTGAAGGTTTCCTGATGGTTGATGGAGCGCTCCGGGGGGAGTGATGGAGTCGGGCATGGGAAGGGAGTGAATGTGTATACCCCCTCACAAATCAAAGTGCAAAAAGCATGATTTTTATGTATTCCCCCCCGGGAGATTGGTGGATTTTGTTAAATTTATCCAGGATTTTGGGTTGCAGTGATGTATCTGATTCTGGTCTCTCTATACCATTAAAACGAGCAACAAGCAATCAGAGCCTTCCCAAGCTAATGCCGAGAGGGCCAGACAATTTTCTGATCTCAACTATTTCCACAGTTCAGCTCTTGCCACAGACTCAAGGATTTAATTCTCCTAGCTGCCAGCTCCCTCTTCATGAAAGCCATTATCTTCAGTCGCCTTCTCTGATCCCTTTGCGGGAAAATCCCCACTTGTCCAGTATGGTGGCCATTAGCAATTTGAAAATTTACCCCTGAGAGTGTTGCTTCTACAGAGAGGAGCCATTCGCAGCCCATTTATGTACCCTTTGTTGTTAAAAAAAAATATATATATATATATAGGTGATTGGCCCCTGTCTTTACTGCTGAAAGTGGATTGACCATTAGCAGGAAAATATTAGGGGCTGAGTGGAATCAGTTGTAGACCATTCGCAAAGACCATTAGCTTTGCATTGGGTGGGGGAGGGGCAGTTTGGAAGACGCATGAAAATATACAAGCAAGATGGAGATAGGGTTAGCTAGTAGGAGGAAGAGTTGATAGCAAGGGCTTTATTTTACTCCTGATCAGGCTGATTTAACTGCCTTCTGACTCCGTATGTTACTCCCCTTTCTCTGAGCTTCGGAGTTAATCATAAATAATGTGCATCCATTCATTTCGCCCTAAACGCAAATATCAGTCCTGGAACAAATATTTAAATAGCACCAATCAGAACCTGTTATGTTCTTTTATCAAACCCCAAAGTAAACACAGCGTCAGAAAATACTTTCTTTTCTGCAAATGTCATTCTGAAATCTAGCTCACAGGCTATATGGGGTTTTAACTTAGCCTCTGGCTTTCCCACGGAGGAAACAGAGGCTAGGGCGGTTGGGATGGGTTCAGTTGGGATGGAGGTAGCATTGGAAATAAAACCCAGGTCCCTCAACTGCTGGCCTTGTGCTCTGCTCCCCTCCCTCCCTAAATGCACCCATTCATTTCAGAGGGGGATGTTTACAGTAAAAGCCGAACCCACAAGACGGGCTCCTGTCCCTCTCCTGGTTTGACAGGGAGAGGGGACATTAAAGGAAAACCGGCATCTCCTCTCATGGCCACAGAGGGGAAGATAGCAACCTGTCCATTCCTGGCTTGGAAGGAAGGGACACAATCCATTGCTTCCTAAGAATTGGGCAGAGTGGGAGTCCCTTTTCGCTTGAATGCTATGAGGAAGGATGGGGTGGGGAAGAAGAGGGAGAGGAGGAAGAGGAAGAATCCCTTCTTAGAGGAGAATGGATAGGGGCACTCATTCTCTACTAGAACCTGAATTTATCTGTCCCCTTCTCTGCAGCACCGCTAGCCCTAGTCCAGACCACCATCACTTGGCATCTGGCCTGGGGCAACAGACTTTCAAATGGACTTCCCTCTTGGCTTGCCTCCCCCAAGCCAGCAACCACACCTTCAGCCCCGCTGAACTTTGCAAAATGGGGGTCTGATGACTCCCTGCGGGAAATCTCCACCGGAGCAGGAAGAAGCCCACACTTTACCACATGACTCCCGAGGTGGTTGGTGATCTTACTTGGGCACTCCTTCAGCCTTATCTCTTGTCACCCCTCAGTGGAACTTCCCAACAGACACTCTCTGGCCCCTAGACCTCGGCCTTGGCTGGTCCTGCAGACTGGAGCACTCTCTCTCCCACCTACTCTCGGCATACTTGTTTCACGTTTGTCTCCCCCGATACCTCGTAAGCACCACGAGGGCAGAGTCACATCTTTCTCTGCCACTGTTGTACTCCTAGCTTTGGCATAACGCCTTGGACTTCAAAGGTCCTCTGTAAACGTACAAAAATTAAATGAACAAACAAATGACGCTCTACCTGTCTTGCAAAGCTCACAACGGAAGTTTCTTCCACCAGGGAGCTTTCTCGTGATTCCCAAAGTATAGAAGGTGCCAACCCATGTGCCCCCACATACCTTCCGCCACCACGGCACCTCTCACACTAAGGTGTCATCGCCCAGCTTCTCTGTCTCCCCCTCCCGCCCCCCCCCCACCGGGCCAGATGCTGAGCTCTGGGGGCACAGAGGACATGTCAGTCTTGCCCACTGGGCTATGGCACCACCTACCTGAGGGCCTGGCAACGCATTGATACTCAACGTTTGTCAAATGGGTGGCTATACGCCTAACTCTTCTGATTCCCAAGTTGGAGACAATGTGTCTGCTTTCAAGAAGAGTGGGAAACATAGCGTCCCCATCACTGTCCTCCACTTACTGTTCATCTCAGGTTGGGCTCTGCGAGAAGCACTCCACACACATCATCAGGTAGGTCCAGGTCCCGCCAGCTTGTGAACACGGCTGAGGATGCTTGTCTCCTTATTTCCCAAATCATCGTGATTTTTTTTTCAACGTTTATTTATTTTTCGGACAGAGAGAGACAGAGCATGAACGGGGGAGGGGCAGAGAGAGAGGGAGACACAGAATCGGAAGCAGGCTCCAGGCTCTGAGCCATCAGCCCAGAGCCCGACGCGGGGCTCGAACTCACAGATCGCGAGATCGTGACCTGAGTCGAAGTCGGTCGCTTAACCGACTGAGCCACCCAGGCGCCCCCAAAGTATCGTGATTTTGATAATCACTTCCTCCAAGTACCAATGTCTGTCCAACTGTCTTCTTCTGTTTGCAGGAGCTCTTGCCCTTTCTGGTGTGTGAATCTTTACATCTCTCTCTCTCTCTCTCTCTCTCTCTCTCTCTCATATGTTCTCTGCTTCTTTATGTAAAGCTAACATAAATTATTATTTGGCTTTGGGTAAATGATTCAACTCTCTTTTCCTTCCATCACTATACATTGGAGGGAATACTACTGCCTCAGAGGATTGTTGTGATAATTAAAGAAGCTCATACACGTACAACACAGAGAACCACATATTAAGTTCTGATGCTGGTGCTGCTGGTGCTGTTGCTGTGTGGACCAGCCTTCCTTGCCCCAGCTCAGTCTCACAGGAAGCTTCGTCCCCCGGAAGCAGTCAGCAAAGAGAGCCCGCATCTCTGCCTGCGTCCAAACTCCCAGGAGATCCAGCACAGGGCAAGCGTTTAATTGGCTATGGTAGGGGTCTGGGGCAGGGGGTAGAGATAAAGTGCAGGACTATATTACCTGTTATGAGCTAACTTGTGTCCTCACCTACCCCCAATTCACAGGTTCAAGCCCCAGCACCCAAGGTGATTGTATTTGGAGATAGGGCCTTTACGGAGGTAACTAAGGTTAAATGAGGTTGTCTGGGTGGGGCTCTCCCCCAACAGGACTGGGGTCCTTACACGAAGAGGAAAAGACACCATGGTCGAGCACACACAAGAAGGACCGTGCGAGGACACGGGCAGAAGGAGGCCATCTGCGAGCGGAAGAGAGGTGTCAGGAGAAAACAAACCTGAAGACACCTCGATAGCAGACTTCCGGCCTCAAACGGGGAGGAATCAATTTCTGGTATGTAAGCCCCCCCTGCGGGCAGTATTCCGCGGGGCGGTTCTAGCAAAGTCCTGCACGACCCCAGGACAGTTGTTGGCTCTCATCTGTCTTGTGGGGTTCGGAGTGTGATTCTCACGATCTTAGACCGACAGAAAGAAGTTTCCTTCTAAAAATAGCGCCTGGGGCGAGGTAAGTGAACTGCAAATGACAGCCGTCATTTTGCCGCTGCTGTTGTTTCTGTTGCTGGTGGTGGTCACGTCGTCACAGTTAGGCTCCTCGCGGAGATGAAGGGGTCGCTCAGACCGCTCTATAGCCTAGAAGGTCAGACACCCTCAAAAGAAAGCCAGAACGATGTGTTCTCCACACACAAGATTTGTGTTTGAGGTATAATTGGTATATGACATTGTATTAGTTTCAGATGCACAACCTAATGATTTGATATTTGTGGCTACTGCAAAATGGTCACCATAATAAGTCTTGTAACACCCGTCATTACGCACGGTTGCAGACATTTTCTTTTGTTTTGAGAACTTTTAAGATCTACTCTCCTTGCAACTTCAAATATATAATATAATATTGTTAACTATACTCACCATGCTATATGCTACACCCCCAGGATTTCTTTTATAACTGGAAGTTTATACCTTTGACCCTCTCCACCCATTCTGCTGTCCCCCACCACCTCTGGCAACCATCAATCCATTCTCTGTTTCTATGGGCTCTTTTTTTGTTATTGTTTTTCTTTGCATTTAAAAAAAATTTTTTTAACGTTTTATTTATTTTTGAGATAGAGAGACACAGCATGAACGGGGCAGGGGCAGAGAGAGAGGGAGACACAGAGGCAGAGAGAGAGGGAGACACAGAATCGGAAGCAGGCTCCAGGCTCTGAGCCATCAGCCCAGAGCCCGACGTGGGGATCAAACTCACGGACCGTGAGATTGTGACCTGAGCCGAAGTCGGATGCCCAACCGACTGAGCCACCCAGGCTCCCCTCTTTCCATTTTTATATTCTATTTTTGAGAGACAGAGACAGAGAACAGGCAGGGGAGGGGGACAGAGAGAGAGGGAGACACAGAATCCGAAGCAGGCTCCAGGCTCCGAGCTGTCAGCACAGAGCCCAACTCAGGGCTCAAACTCACGAACTGCGAGATCATGACCTGAGCCAAAGTCGGACGCTCAACGGACTGAGCCACCCAGGCACCCCCTCATTTTTATATTCTACACAGGGGTGAAATCATATGGTATTTGTCTTTCTCCAGCTTATTTCTGTATAATGCCCTCAAGGTTCATCCATATTGTTACAAGTTGCAGGATTTCCATATTTTTTATGGCTAAATAATATTCTATTCTATATCTGTATCTATATATATCTATATCTATATCTATAATAGATATATTATATCTAGATATATATCTCAGTGGACTCTTCCATTGTTTCCATCTTTTGGCTCTTATAAACAATGCTTCCATGGACGTGGAGGTGCATATGCTTTTTTGAATTAGTGTTTAATTTTATTCAGATAAATACCAGCAGTGGAATTGCTAAATCACACGGTAGTTCTTTTCAATTTCTGGAGATGCCTCCATGCGGCTTTCCATAATTGCACCAATTTACATTCCCACCCACAGTGTAAAAGCTTCTCTTTTTCTTCGTATCCCTGTCAACACTTATTTTTCGTCTTTTGGAGAATAGCCATTCATTCTAACAGGTGCGAGGAGTTATCTCATTGTGGGTTTTTTTATTGAAGTGTAATTCACATAAAATGTTATGTTAGTTTAAGGTGTGCAACGTGGCGATTCAACAACTGTATACATTACTTAGTGCTTGCCACAGTAAGTGTTCTCACCGTCTGTCACTATATAGCAATAGCAGAATATTATTGACTGTATTCCCTATGCTGTACTTGTCATCTCCGTGACCTATTTATTTTATAACTGGAAGTCTGTACTTAATCCCTCACCTGTTTCACCTTTCCCCATCACCTCCCCTCCTCCCTCCCCCACCGCAACCATCAATTTGTTCTCCGTATCTAAAAGTCTGTTCGATGTGGTTTTGATCTGTATTTTCCGGATGATCGGTGATATCGAGCACCTTTTCATGTTCCTGTTGGCCATCTGGATGTCTTCTTTGGGAAAATGTCTATTCAGATCCTCTGCCCAGTTTTTAACCGATTGTTTGTTGTTTTGCTAATGAGTTATATGAATTCTTCATGTCTTTTGGATAATAGCCCCTTATCAGATGTAGGATTTGCAAATGTTTTCTACCATGCAGTAGGTTATCTTTGCATTTGGTGACTTCCTTTGCTGCGCAGAGCTTCTCAGTTTGATGTGGTCCCACACAAGAATTTTTCGATCTTGAAATTCCATGGGAAATTGAAAATGATTTGTTTGAATTCACAAGTTAGGGCTGATGAGAATGAAGATAGTAAAAATGGGGAAAGCGTTTAGAAATGAAGGCCTGATGGTAATGGTGAGCAAGGGTGAGAGGAAAAGACTTAAAGGTGAAAGTATTGGAACAAATAAGAAGGAATAAAATCACCTTAGGTAAATAATTGATAGAAGTTTATTCACTGATAGAAACATCCTGTATATTTCTCATATCAGTGTAACAAAATACTTTCTGTATAAATTTTTTTTTTTTTTAGGCAAACAAAAGGTCTACTCTCTTCCCTTTTTCATTGTAACAAAGCACTGCTGGCCTTGTGAGTCACTGTGAATTATGTGGACCTTCTGTTTGCCTCAGAATCTTGCCATCGTTTCTATGTTGTTCTATGAGAAAAGTATGCTTGCATTCCAAATGCGTTTGGGATCATAGCATGTCTATGAATTGGGACAGCTGATTTCCAGTTTTAAAAAAATTATTTTTTTTTCAATGTTTATTTATTTTTGGGACAGAGAGAGACAGAGCATGAAGGGGGGAGGGGCAGAGAGAGAGGGAGACACAGAATCGGAAACAGGCTCCAGGCTCTGAGCCATCTGCCCAGAGCCGGATGCAGGGCTCGAACTCACGGACCGCGAGATCGTGACCTGGCTGAAGTCGGACGCTTAACCGACTGCGCCACCCAGGCGCCCCATGATTTCCAGTTTTAATAAGAGGCCGTGTTCCTGCCAGCACTCAGAGGCTGGTGTATCATGTCCCGCAATTAGGAAAAAATAAACTATCCGGTCACAGCTGAGTTGAAATTCATTCTCTGCCTCGTAAATGTGTTCTACATGCGGAAGGCTAACTTCACCCCTGTTAAACTCTGTTAAACTCTGATTAGTGAGCTTTCCTCTTTAGTTTTTGTGTATTCCAAAGTTCCTACAACAATCTCTATCTCATTCTTGCAATCAGAAAAGCAATATAACAAATACTTTTTAAAAAGAGGGACTCTGGAGTTTTCTTTCATGTGATTGAAACGTAAATAAATCCATCTGGCACTGAGAAGATTTCATTTATTCCTACCTCTCTGGAGCAATGCCACGAACTTCATTTGTAATGTACCAAGTTTATCTTTGGATGGAGAATTGCGGAACAATGGGGAGGGCAGGTGTCCTTTATTTGCACATAATCTCGTAAACTTCAACTTATTCTGTGCCTGGTTATCACCAACACCTGCATGACGGGCTGGGGCAAACAAAAGAGGCTTTCAGGGGCAGAAAACTATCCTTATAAAACTCCAAAGTCAAAGTTGCGTCTTTGTTGAGTGCACTCAGCTAGCTGTGGATTTCTTTTCTCAATCATAAATAATTCACACAGTTCATGAACTTAAAAACGTGAAACACTTTGCAGTGAAAACTTTTTGGGTCCTTCATCTGTACGCTTTTCATCTCGGAGCCCTCACAGGTCGCTAATTGCTTTTTTCAGTTTCAGGGACATTCTTCCAGAATTTCTTTAGGCATGTATGAGCATATAAGATCTCATGTATATTTTAAGCTGTGGATAATCTAAGGAACACTAGTAGAAATGATCTTCTTCCAGGAGTTTTTCCTTTTGCGTGTAGGAAAAGTTATTATAGTGAACCTTGTATGGTTTTAATTTTCTAGCAATAGTAGAGATAGCCGTGCCTACTAATTAGTGCTTAGCTAGGCATCAATAGATCTGCCTTTAGTTTAAAATATGACTCTGGGGCACCTGGGTGGCTCAGTCGGTTAAGCGTCCGACTCTTGGTTTCAGCTGAGGTTATGATCGCGTGGTTCGTGAGCCAGGCTCCACACTGACTCTGAATCAGGCTCCACTTGACCCCTTCCCTTCTCTCTTTCTTTCTCTCTCTCTCAAAAATAAATAAACTTAAAGGGGCGCCTGGGTGGCTCAGTTAGTTAAGCATCTGACTTCAGCTCAGGTCATGATCTCAACGGTTCGTGAGTTTGAGCCCCGCTTCGGGCTCTGTGCTAACAGCTCAGAGCCTGGAGCCTGCTTCAGATTCTGTGTCTCCCTCTCTCTCTGCCCCTCCCATGCTCGTGCTCTGTCTTAAAACTAAATAAAACATTAAAAAAAGGGGGGGTGCCTTGGTGGCTCAGTCGGTTAAGCGTCCGACTTTAGCTCAAGTCATGATCTCGTGGTTTGTGAGGTAAAGCCCTGAGTTGGGCTCTGGGCTGACAGCTCAGAGCCTGGAGTCTGTTTCGGATTCTGTGTCTCCCTCTCTCTGTCTCTCCCCTGCTTGCACTCTGTCTCCTTCTCTCTCAAAAATAAATAAAAATTTCAAAAAGTTTTTAATAAATAAACTTAAAAAAGTAAAAAACAAATAAAATATGACTCTGAACTATAGTTCTTTGGGCTTCAGCTGAGAAAAAGAATGTACATCTATTACTATGAAATGGGGGTAGATGTGCCCGTGCCCTGAGAAGTACAAGCTCCCAGACAAAGAGAAGGAATCGGTGATTACCTTTGTGTGGACTATGGTCTTCTAATCTTCTTTAATAATAAATGAACAGCCTTAAATTGTGGCTCAAGACTATTAAACTAAGTTTGCAAAGCAGGACACAGCTATCAGGTATAATCTGTATAATGAACTCATTAACCAACCTTCTTTTATTGCTTGTAAATGTCACTACCATTAGCCAAAGTTTATTGAACCTCCATAATGTGCTTTCTACCATCCAAAGTGAGATGACTGACTTGAGAGAGATCTCTGGACATCTAGGATGTCTGAAAAGGCCATTGGTAACCAGCCATAGAAGAGATAAATGAGAATTTGCTACAGAGACAATGGTGGCATGCCCTCTTTCTCTCAATATATCTGAGGACGCTCATTTAATTCAATAGAATTTCACAGCCTGGTTTTTTGCATAAATCAATATTAATTTATAGGTTATATTTTAAAAGCCTTGTCCAGTATCTTTGATCAATGTAGTCTATCGAAAGCATTTGCCTCATTTGCTTTATTATGTATTTGTCTAACTTTATCATATATAATGTACATCACATGATATATAAATATTATAAATATATTTACATTTATAAACGTATAAGCATATGATAATTTTATAGGTATGTATTTCTAAACATTTAAAACTAAGTTGCAGAATCAGGCTCTAATCCTTAAAGATTAAGTATGATTATTTCCTAAGAACAAGGACATTCATTTAAGTAATCATAATATAATTACTAAAATCAAAACTATAATCTTGAAATAATTCCATTATCTTGTTTGTGGATCTTATTCCGATTTCACCAATGGTCTCAAAAATGTCCTCCTGTAGAGTAATTTTTATTTTTCTAGGATGGAATCTAATCCAGGGTCACTCAATGCATGTGGCTTTCATGTCCCCTTAGTTTTCTTTTGTTTTTTAACTAATTTTATTTTATTTTAAGTAATTTCTTTACCCAACGTGGGGCTCAAACTTACAACCCTGAGATCAAGAGTTGCTCACTCTACCCACTGACCCAGTGAGGCCCCCCTCCCCTTTCTTTTCGTTAAAATGGAACCATTCCTCAGCTATTGTCTTTCATGATATTGGCATTGTTGAAAAATATACTTATTCTGTAGAACGTCCCCCAGTTGGTGTTTGTCTAGTGTTTCTTTACGATTAGGTTCAGGTTATAAAAACCGAGAAGAATATGATACAACTGATGCTATTATCTTCTTAGTCCTTTTAATTTCAGTCTTTCTGGTGCGTGTAGTGTCATTTTACATCGCAGTTGTTGTTGTTGTTGTTGTTGTTGTTGTTGTTTTCCTTGGAGACTCTATTTTCAAATAATCTCTACACCCGACATGTGACTCGAACCCACAACCCTGAGATCAAAAGTCTTATGCTCTTCCATCTGAGCCAGCCAGGCACCTCTACGTTGTAGTTTTATTTTATTTTATTTTATTTTATTTTATTTTATTTTATTTTATTTTATTTTATTTTATTTTATTTTATT